>NC_089885.1:5179204-5483863 GCF_040182565.1 Anser cygnoides | reverse complement strand
GCTGGGCTTTTTTTTTTTTTTGAAGCCATACAGCTCCAAAGCTCTTATGGAGCTGCAGAAAACTATGTTGTGCTCAAGAAGCACAAACAAAGAGTCTGTCAGTACTGTAGCCTCTAGAAGTAGCAGTAGCCGTGCACGCTGTGTGCCTGTTCAGTGAAAATCGCCACCACAGCAGCATCTTCCCCCAGAACACAGCACATAGCTCAGGAGCTGAGCCACAGCATCCCCTGCGCTGGCCCAAAGACAGATGGAGAGAGATGAGCAGCAGAGAAATGGGAACCACAGGACCAGCCAGCAATGCTAACTGCCGCAGGCTGCAGGAGGGGCTGTCATGCTGAGGACTGCATCCCACCAGAGCTCATCAGAAGGCAGCCAAGAACAGGCCCAGGCGGTGTTGCATTTATTAATTTGGACACAAAGCCTCTCCATCACTGCTGCAGGCAGGGACCCGATGCTGTGCTTGGCAGCCACCCAATGGCACAGATCAGCTTTGTTTGCCAAGGGAAACGATGTGCTCAGGTGCTCCAGGAGCAAAGCCACCTGCTTTACCAAGCCCTCAGTGACCATTGATGAAACAAGTGGCTCCTCTACTCACAAGTCCTCCCATTTCTGGTCTGAGTGCTGTAACCAGAAGGTGATCTAGTTTCATCACTGCACAGCAGAGCAGCTGAGAGTCCATGCCTGTCACTGCTATGGAGAAGAGCATTAAGCCTTCACTGGCAGACTGATGAGAAGTCAAAAGTATTCCATATACGCTCCATAAGTTCGAGAAAAGCCCTGCTACAAATCCCATTTCAGAAGAAATAAGGCCAGTTGGCCCAAACTTGCCCTTTTTTCCCCTTTCCTTGACACAGCTTTGTCACACCAGAGAGGCAGCACGCTGAACCTGCATGAAGCCTAGTGCAGCTCAGTTCAGGGACCGCAGAGTTTATGAAGTCCACCAAGAAGTCATAGTAACTCTTCTTCTACACCAGAAACAAGCGTTAAGAGACCTATACCTGCAGTCCCACTTTCTACAGCAGCAGTGAAAAGAACATCAGGATATGGTCCAGGACCAGAACATGGCTTCTCTTGGCTCAGACTCCAGGGTGAAGGAAGCCATATGAAGCAGGTGCAGACTTTCTCCCAGCAATGCTTACACTCCAGCCAGCAGGTACATTAACATGATCTCTGTGGATCTATTTTAAATATATTTTTTAAAGAAAGCTTTGGATTCAAAGCTGTTTTCTATATAGGACACATCCAAGGAGTCCTGGGTTACCCAAACAGAAAACAAGAGCCTTTCTGGCATGTCCCATTTGCCTGGCAATCAATACAATCTTTTGCTTTTTCACTCATTTGCAGTGGGCAGCTGAAGATGGGGGCATTATTAAGTAATGCAAGTTATGCCTGTAGCTCCCACCTTCAGTTCCCAAACTCCCTGTCCCCTACAGTAACTCAGGAACTGCTTTTTAGTGCAGGACTCTGCAGGGTCAGGCCATGCCCACAACCATCACTGCATTAGCAGAGTTCAGAAGGGATTTTTGGATGGGGCTGGTGAACGTGTATGTGGTCACAGTCCCACATTACGCATACAGCTCTGATTATCAGGCGAGTCCAGGCTTTCTGCAATCAGGCCAGCTTATGGCTTTAGGCTTCCCACTTGAAATTAGGTTAAAAATAGCTGCCCTTTGTTTTACTGAAAGCCTGGGCAGTAGTGACCTTTTGTGTCTAAGCATCTCCTGCAATGTGCCCATTAACATTTAGAAGATGGCCTTGACTCCGATGAGCTACTCACTCTGCTTTCTAGACTTCAGCTCTTCCAGCTGGCAAGCACTTCTCTTCAGAATCAGCCCTGGGCAGAGCACACCCAGCTCTGGCTGGCTTTAGCAGGATGAAGCCATGCAGCACAGCAGGGACACCCAGCACCTTCCAGGCCTTGCAGGGTCTGGGCACAGCACCCATGCTGCTGCCACCCAGCTCCCCTCACTTTCTGCTCTCTGCTTAAACTTGGCTCTCCATCTTCTCCTGCATCCTCATAAATCCGTCAGGGATGAGCCAAAGCTCATGCTGTCTCAAGAAAAGCATTTATTTCTGTGCTTTGTACTCAGCAGAGGTGGGTAGTGTATGGCTGGGACAAGCACCCAAATGAAGAGCTATAGACGCACCCTTGTCCACCCAGCACCCATCCCTCAGAAAACCAAACAATTCCCTAATGGCAATCTTCACTTCTTTCTACTCTGATCTTCAAGGCAAATCTACTCTGATCTTCAAGGCAGAGAGCTGTCGTGCAGAAGATACTCCGCATGTAAGTTAAAACCTGGCCAAAAGCTTTAACTTCCCATCAAAGGATCATTGCACATACCATATCACTACCTGCACACAGTTTTTGGAAGCATGAGACCCAGTGGGCTAGCTCCTAGAAGCAGGCAGGGAAAGCTTACAGCTGAGATTCTGCAGAGAGCCACTGACAGAAGCAAGATGGAGAACTGCAATGCAAACCAGAACTCAAAACAAAACATGACAGCCCTATTTTTATCAGCTACATTAAGTGAAAGGCAAAATAGATAGGCACAGCACGGGGGCAGATTAACACCAGCCAGAACAGTGCCTGTCATTTGTTAAACACTTGCCCACAACGAGCACCTCCTCCAACTCAGCAGCATTTGTGAATTAAATGAATGCAAGCCCACTTCATCATGTCCTTCCACAGGAGGTTCCCCACCAGCCTGCACCCACCCAGAAAAGCAGCCAGTGGAGAGAGAGGCTGCATGTCCCAGAGGAACCCTATCGACTGGCCCTGCTTTGAACAGGCTGGGTAAAAACTGGCATCTCCCAGTTACAGAGGTGGTGAGGCTGTTGGAGACCAGGTGTTTGGCTGTTTCAAAGTGTTCTGCTTGCCCAGCCTTCTTATATTTCCCTTCAATAATAATACCATGAATAATGGCATGATAATAACACCATGAAGCCTAGCACGTTGTTTCCAACCAGCCTACCCACCTACTCCCCCCCTCAGGGAGGTAAGTGCTGCATCCCTGCCCACACGATCTTTTAGATGAGCGTCTCAAGACACGGGAAGCAAGTGATCCACTGCCAAAGGGCTTTGATGGAGCAGATGAAGCCAACCTGGCCCCTCCAGCCCACAGAGCAGGAGCAGCACCTGTAGCATCCCCACACACTGGGGACGGTCTCAGCCACAGCACTGGACTAGAAATAAAAGACTGCCTTCAGGAAAGGATGCCCAAGCATCGCAGTAGAAAGACAGTGCAGGCTTCTCATGCTGAGCCCATAAAACAACACTTGCCACTGCAGTACTTGTGGATAAAGCAGGGAACTGGGAACAACTACAGAAGAATTGAGTGGCTGCAAGTGAACTAGATCCACTGAAGATTGTTTGGTTTCACTGAGCCATCTTATTTGTTATCAAATGTGCTGTGGAGCAGTTAACGCAATTTTTATGACAGGTTGAATCCAAATGATTCTGTATTTATAAACTGCTAAAAAAAGAAATAATCACATCCTGTCCTTGAATGTGATCCTGACAACAGCAGCAGTGGAAATCAACGATTTAATATAATTCTTTTCAAAGGAAGAGTCATTTCTGGAATAAGTGCAGAAATACTTCTCTGTGGAAGAAAGTGGATACCAATATTTACTGCCATGGGTGCAGAAGAATTTCCGCAGTTACTCACAGTGGATGTCAAACACAAGACAGCAAACAGCACGGTCCATAAAAGTATTCCTAGCATCGCTCCTCTGAACATCTTCATCTTTTTCCCCCACTGTTAACTACTGAGATTTTTAAAAATGACAACATATCTGCTAGAGAAAATAAGTGGAACATAAAACAAGCATGAGACTCAGCTGTAAAGCCAGAAGACACTTAATTGAGCAGTGCAATAGCATTGTTTTCCGAGATTCAGCAACAGCTGAGGAGATGCATATTAACAGGGCAAAGGTTAATGCACTACCAAGAATTTACTTACTTTTCTTTCAGCATAAAAGATAACTACAAATGGGGTTGAAAGGACATTTTTCTGTGGTCACCAATGCCTCAAGCCATAGAAGTGCCAATCTGTCTCCAATAAGCATTTAATAGAGCACAGCTGGAGGCAGAGCCATCAGCCCCAGCAAGGCCCAGCACTGTGCAGAAGTGCAGGGAGCTGCCAGGCTGCAGGTGAAGCCCTCCATGGGGCTGGGTTTACACAGAGTATCCCCCCCCCCACCCCGGGGCTTTGAGGAGATACCAACCTCTCCCCCCCAAGCAAAGAGGGGGAAAACATGCATGTTTGCTGGCATCTGTGCCCCCCTCTTAAGGAAGCATGGGAGGACAGAATCATGCAGCAGAGCATCTCAGAAGATGCAGGAGCTGCATCTCAGAGGGATTCACTTGCCACCTTCCAGAAGATTTTCCCCAGAAGGAGATAGGCAGTACAGGTCAGCCTGAGGTCTGGAAGACAGCAGGTGGCATGGTCCCACCTGACAGCCAGCTCCGTCCCCTCCCATGGGGAGGAAGACTAACAAGAGGCTTTCCAGCCCCTGAAGACTGCTACAGGTAGGATGATATTCCCACCTGGACAGCTAATTGCAGGAAGGATGACAGGGCAGGAGGTAGGGAGCCCCAGTCCTTCCAGGTTACCTAGAAAAGTTGCAGAACCTCCACAGAAGAGCAGCACTGTGTCATTTGTGCTGGAGCGCAGGACAATGACGACTACAAGAAAAGGGACACACAGAACCCAGAGCAACAGATGGAAAGCCTTGGATCACTCGTAACTACTGAGGAGCCCACATGGCAAAGGAGGAAAACTGAAGAGGGATTCAATTTCATGGTGCAGGTTGGTTCTCAGCTACCTGCCATAGGACTGGTTCAATCACTTTTCTTTTCCCTGTGGAAGAGAGAAGAAAAAAATCTTTTCTGAGCTATACTACAAGGTTGAATCTCACCTGAAGACTGGCCAAGGACAGCTTCTGAGGAAAGTTGTGCTGACTTCTGAAAAAGAAGAAGGACCGAGAGGTAGAGTCTGCCCGAGTGGTCACACAGAAGCTGGTAGGATTTATTGCAGCAAGCTGGACTTGGGGACAACTGAATGCCACATTGCCATCTTTGTGCATGCCACCAGTGCACAAAGATGTATAAAAAGAGGCAATGCCTGCAAGGGACAATCCCTGAGAGGTCCCTCAGCAGGCATCAGTCTGCACAGAGCCCTTCAGCTCACTTCCCTGCTAGCAAAGGCCTCACCCTCCTAGTTTTAAGCCAATATCATGATGTTTTGGAGAGGAGCAAGCAGCGAACATGGGTCTGGGAATGTTCAGGATGGATAGCATTGCATTAATAAACAAATGCTGTTAAAAACCTCAGCGTCCTGAGGCACATCAGGAACCTACCACTCTATTAAAGCAGCAATCACTATTTTCTTCATCCTTGGTTGTCCACTGTAACAGCTATGTTATAACAAATCAGTCACTGAAACAATGAGTCTCCTATAGCAAATATATTATGTAGGACTTTAAAGAGCTCCCTCACAAAGAGCTTTTAAAACATGACCACTGAGAAATGTTAAGTTCAGTTTGCCCTGCAGTTCCCTAAGGACATGCACAAAAGAATTTCGCTGTGCTCCTCACAAAACTCCTTTCTACCTAATTCTTTTTGTTTTCTCTCCATATCTATTTGAATCTTACAGTGGCTTGCCTTATCTTATTGCAATATCTTCCTTTCTACAAGCATGTATTGCCTATTGCCTCGGGAATTCTTGAACTCCCAAGGCACTTTCTTTTCCAAAACAGGACACCAGGATTTTCAAGCTCAGACTAGTAAACAGATGAATTTTCCTTCCATTTTCACAAGAGTGACTGGTAAACAACTAGCCCGCTGTCTTTTGGCTGGACTTGGAAGCATTTCTTAATTCTACCCCCCCCAAATGCCCATATAATTGTTACCTGGAAGAAACTCTTCTTCAAGGCTGGTCATTTTGCAGGAATAAAGCCTGCGTCCCCTCCTATCCCTGCAGGAAACTGCGCTGAGCTGCTCTGTGAAGAGCAGCCACCACGCTGGGGTCAGCAAGGTTGCTTCTGGTTCACAGTGGTTTAATTAGGAGCAGAAGCTGCTTGATATAAGAGAGATTCTGCATTCTTCTAAGAACACCTATGTGGTCTGTCAAGCAATCTGCTAACAAAGATTTTTTTGTCCCTGGCTGCCTACATGCATTTATACACAGTCCATCCTGCAGTCTATGATATAGCAAGAGGTATTTATTTATTTATTTTTACTATTGGCCATGTTCTTTTCTTGGGAAATGGTCCTATAATGTGGATTTATTTACACTATACCCTAGAACCATGGCAGGTCTTTTCATTTTTGTCATGCCTTCACTCTCTCTCTTCCACCTTCAGAGCAAAACCCCCAGGAACAAAGCTTACTGAAGCTAAGCTAACGGATGGCTCGCCTCGCTCCAGGTGGACAGGACAGGCATTCAGTCTGTCCTTAAGGACAGTTTTACACATCTCCCTCCACTTCTTTTCAGAGGGGTAGCTATGGCTACCATTACATGGAAATAGTCAATTCAGGTTATGCCTGCGAGCTGTGATTCCCCTTCCTCCAAAAGGTCACACCTTTCTCAAGAACACCTCTCCTGCCTTTACTGCTTAATGAAAGGCACAGCACAGAAGTTTCCTTCCTCCCTGTGGCTTTTGCTGTGAGCTACCACTGACAAACAGCATCGGATTCTGTGCCACTGCATCTTTTCCATCCTCACCTGCTCTTTTCTGAAGAGCTTTGAAGAGATGTACCAAGCTCTGGATGTGGGTTTGAACTGAGCTGAAGCTCCTGGAAGCAGCAGTGAGGTTCCTGTCTCCTGTTGAGATCAGAATCATCCGTAAAATCCCTGGGGGAACTCCAGTGTTTCTGCATTTAATAGCACAGCCTAGAGTTCAGCTCTGGCTATCAGGTTTCTTGATCTTGCACATCTTGGATTTAGAAGTCTCTTACACAGCAGGGCCAGCCAGGGAGCCATGACGACTAGCTCTCCTACTATTTCTTTAAATCTATCTATTAATATTCAAGTTTGTTCTTTTCTGAACTCATTTCACCCTCTTACCAAAGGGGATTAGAGTCCTCAACATGACCCTGGTCTGTTCTACAAGCTTCCAGCATATAAGCTGGACAAGGAGATGATCCAGACCAGTTCAATCTACTGATTACTGGAAGATTTTATTACATGCTCTGATGTTTGTTCCTGTTTCCATATCTTCTTCTAGCAGGGAGTCAAGAAACTGCCTTGAAAAGAGTGAAAAACTTAAAACCAATAACAGTGGTAGCAGCCAGGCAGCTCTTCAAGCTAAAAACACCTTTGCAGGAACACACACAGAGGTTTTCTGACAGCCACCAAACAGCCATGACACATCTGAACAGCTTTTGCTTAAATCCCTGAGTTGGCCTACCAGAGGCAGCTACAGGGAAGCAGAAAGAGTTTACAAGAAGAACAGGGCAGGGAGAGCACAGCACAGACTGGTAGCTAGTTCTCCAGGGAGCTAGGAAATGCCTCCCCCGGGAATTTCGGCACATCACCTTAGCACGCAGGTAGCCACAAGACAACCTGCTCAGGTGCTTAGAAGAACCTGGTAGAAGCCACATGAACAAAAACACACCACAAACACCTAGAAGAACCACCAAACCCATGAGTGCAGGTACCCTACACCTCCATATCATCTGGGGGGAGAGGGACAGCAGCAGACAGAGCCTCAGCCCACCAAGTACCTGACTCCCCCCCCTTCACCCACCTCCCAGGCACTCAGATGGGTGTCTGTAGGGAGAACCCAGACCTTAGGGAAAGCACCATCTGACAAGAACAGTTAAAAAACAAAGCTTGCTCACAGCCACCTTGCAGAGCAAATAGCCATAGGTCACAGAAGTCATTTCTGCAGAAATGACATCATTCCACCACCAGCCCAGCCCATTGCAGCTGCCAGCCACCAAGCCTGGAGCTGGCTGGATGAAACCCAGCACCGACGTACCTGCATCCCGCTGCTCACACACATCACCACTCACCGAGCTGCCCCACTGCTCACCACCTCACCGCAGCCTGCCGAGGTAAGGTCAGCGCTGCTCCAGAAGTGAAGAAAAGGCCTAGAAGAAAAACCATCAAGCCCCCCAAGCCTCAAGCCAGCACCACCAGGCCACTCACCTCCTTTGGGGCGGCTCTGCTGAGTTTCTGGACCTCTCACCTCCTCACCCCCTACAAGCAAACAAACCTTTGCATTGCTTAGCCAACCCCCCATAGCACCCCCTCATTAACATTTATTGTGCACATCTGATTACAAACCTGGAGAGAGCCTTCAAAGAGCTCAGCTGCTGGCAGTTAAAAAGATTACTCACTGGCTCAATCTCCAAAACCTTCCTTCAGGTGTAGAACTCAAGGTAAAATCGCTGAGTATCTTGTTTTTCACAGCTCAAAGAAGATTTTATTTTTCAAGGCAATGTAGAACTGCACCCTTGGTGCTCATTATTTGTTGAATTTTGAATCAAACGCTCAAGACTTCGATGTTCAGCATCTAAATCGGGTAACAGAAAGTGTATATTGACAGAAACCCCTGTGGAGACACACAGCAAGTGCGTGCAGCGCCTGACATTTTCAGCGCAGCACTTGGTGATGGGAATGGATCCGGAATTCCACGTGGAGCCCTGAATAGCATCAGGAAACCTCCTGAGCAGTAATGTCTCCATTTCAAGTGATGCATCGTTCGTTCCCTAATAGTTCATAGCAAGAAAAAGTGCTTTAAATGGCAGGGAGCAGCAGCACGGAGATATAGCAGTGCTGCTCTTCAGGATCCCATAGAAGGGAAATGATGCGCTGAGGGTTTAACTTGGGTTAATCACAGTATAAACAGAGATTTGTGCCCATCAGTCTGATCCATGCTGAACTTACATGATAAATCACAGCAAATCTGCTAGGCAAAACGAGATTTAAGCCCAGACATAATATAAAGGTCCTGCATGCATTTCTATGTATTCAAAAATAGACAGCAGTGATTGAAATGTGTCTGCTCAAATGGATTTTCTGATAGGAAACTTTTTTTTCAGTAAAATGCTGTGTGAGATTTTTGTTTGTTTGTTTTACTTTGGATAAGATTCATTTCATGTAAATTTGGATATCTAAAAAGGAGGTACTCAATCTAGGCTGGTCACCTAAGTTTGCTCTCTACAGAGAGCAATGGCAAAAAGAAGTTCTAACTTGAGAGGCAATTTCTACCCACCCCTACTAAATGTTGCTTCAGATTTTTGTATTCAGTGTTTTTAAAATGAGAACTCAGAAAATAGTACATCAAATACCTGCAAGAGCATCTCAAAATGGCGCTGAGGTCAATTGGTACTTGCACATTTTCCTTTTAAATTTATTTCTGACCAGTGTTGAGAAAACGAGTATATTAGCAGAAATTAGAGGACATTTCAAGTTGTCTGGTTCTCAGAACCATATGTATTTGCACTCAGAGAGCAGAAATAGTAATGGGTGACCTAAGCCTCCACTCAATATTGGCTACCGTAGCAGAAAATCTAAATATAGAACTGAGCAAGGGAAGACTGAGAATTGCTCATAAGATTTATCTGATGAATAACTGGTACCTCCCAGAAAAGATTGGGTCTACTTGAGAAATTTGCAAGCTGTTCACAAAACAGTTGTAAGCAGAAACAAAGAGGCAAAGTCAAAGCAAATTATTCACTCCGTTCAGATTGCATTGTTTGAACTGACGCAAAACTGAATCCAAGTTTTAAGTAAATGCTAATTGTGTCCCATTTTCTAGCCTCACTTCACATTTTGCTGAGAAATTAAATGTCAGAATGTCCCTCAATGTGCTCTCTGAGAAATGAAGCTCTCTTGAAGTCTTTTAAATTCCTAATCTTATTGTGCTTAAATGTTATTCCTTCAACTGAAAGAATAATTTAATAAAATACCATATATTTTCGGGTGGCACATCAAAAATGTCTATTTCACCAATCTTTTATCACATCAATTTTCTATTCCACTTTATCTTATTGGAACACTGAAGTTCATCCCACTAAGCCGCTTGTAACTGTTGTCAGAAATCAGTCCTAAAGTTTTTCAGCTTCTGGTTTACTTGATTTTGTTTCAATCAAGTGACAGCATCTGAAACATTTCTCTTCTGAAAAAATCAATGAATACAGAGAAAAAAAAAAAAGCTATATATAATTTTTTGCCAGTGTCCTTGGATACCATCAAGAGGGATTTAATATTTGGGGTGCACAACAAGAGCACTGCTGCCCAAATCGGGTACATGCTGGGTTTATGTGCAGGGAGTCACACTTATAAGCAACACCCTGACTTATTGAAGGATAGGAAACTGTTGTTCCTACATCAGTTTCATGTCAGCCTGGCTTCAAAGCCCCCAGGCTAGGTTGGTGTTTCCATGAACCCTGGCAAAACACAGCGTCTACTTGTCCCTTGGTGCCAGTGGTGGCACTAGCGGTCTTGTGGTTGATCTCCTTTCTATATATTTATGCATTCCCCAATGAAATCACCATAAAAATTAAAATGCTCACCATAAACTGCTCACCTGGAATTTCTGGGAATATAATTTCTATGCCATTCATTCAGTGCTACATGGTTTATGATCAAGCCTGACTTGATTAATACTGAAATACTTAAAATGAAAAAAAAAAAAAAAGAACAGAGAAAAAAATGTTTTCCCTATTTATCTCATTTTTCACTTGTATATTTAAGTCGGAAAATTAACTAAAGAAGGATGCCAGGGACATGCCTCCAGCAATCTGTTTTTGCACTGCAATTTTTCTTTCCCCCTCCTCTCCACAGGAGAGATCATTAACATGAAATGTGAGGGGACAGGCCACGCTCCCACATCACTCACTCCAAGAGAGCAATTATTTCTAGCCTGATTTGCATCCCGTGTGCTCCTCTCGAGCAGGGCTTGGGCTGCGAGCGGGACCAGATGGCTCAAGGAACCACACAGCAGAGGAAGGTGCTGGGATTTATTCACCAGCTGCTGACGTCCACCCCAGAGTGCTGCGTCCTGCTGGTGGGTGAGCACATTTTTACTTGGTGATCAGCAAACCTTAGCTCCCTATAGCATTTCCCATGCCAGGGTACTTCATATAGGGGAAAACTGTGGCACAGAAGGCTTGAATTGTGCAGGGCTTCCGAGGGCCATGTCCTGCTGTCTGCATCTCTTTGGAGGCAACATGATGGACCATCAATTACTAACATCAGCAGGAGAAAGCAGGGCAGATGCTGAGGAGTAAAAGATGAGCTAAAAGCAGTTTCCTAATGATCTGAGTCCTCCACAGCACAGAATCTCCATGTAAAACTAATATGCAAGTACAGTGAAGTGATCAATTCTGCTACTGCCTGGCAGCGCTACCGCCTGCAGCAAATTAATGGGGGCAATCTCGGCCAGCGCGCGCAAGTGCATGGGAGTCACTTGCAATGAAAAGCACTCTGTCTGGAGCACTTGGCGTGACTAATTGAGTATGACTTATAATTACTTATTATTGCTATCTTACTCTGAGCTCCCACATTATCGTCATCATGGAAAATTCGCACTGTGTTTCGATCAGAAGAATATCAATAACAGATGTGATACAAAAGCATAAAACTGCATAGAAGCCTGTACCTACAGACACTGTCACCGCAGGCATGGGGTGAGTTAGGACAGCCACTAGAAGCAAAGCGCCAAAGAGCGGTCCCAAAACAGGGGAAGGCTGTGATGACCTTTCCGTTCCTATTTAAAAGCGTGTGAACTGCAGGGCAGGAGGGTGAAAGGCCACAGGAAACTAGGCCCTTCAGAGCTAAGCGCTACCCAGCCACACCCCTGCCCAGTTATCTTTGTATTTACCCTTCCCTGGGAGTGCCAAATGCCCCACGGCGTCAGCCAAGTCTGCGGCCTGCCGTCTGCATGCAGCACTCCCCTTCCCGCCCTGCCCTTGTTTCCCTCCGGTTTCTCTGTAGTTCGCCTGTAAAATATTTCATGGGTTTTTCGGGTGAGTCTCCACCCCATCCCCATTTCCTTCAGAGCCGTGACGGAGCCATCCTCGCAGCCCTTGGAAGGAAACTGGCGGCTTCACAATGCAACTTTATCAGACCCAGACACGTAAATGATTCGTCAGAAAATGTGACCTGATGTCAGCTCCCAGCCCACGCTGCTTGAGGCTTCGCTGCCTTGCGCTCCTTCTCTTAGGCAATCCCGAGGCGATTTGGGGTTGGTCAGCCACCCAGAAAGGGCACTTTCCCTAAAAAGCAAAAAAATGAGTGTAAGACACAAGACTAACAAAGCAAAACCATGTACATGGGGGCAGCATCACACCCTTGCCTAGTGACATTCTCCAGCAGCGAACAAACAGCGAATTTGGTTGGGAAAAAAACCACAGATGAGCCTCGTCTGAGATTTCCCTCATCTGAGCTGACCCTCCGCACAGGTTCAGGTCCCTTCTCCTGACGCTGCCATTTATTACCATCTCCGATGGCAGCTGCTTCCCCAGCTGTGAAATGAAATCCACAGCCCATAAGCATGCAGCTCCCTCGGACAAGGCTGTCCCTGGATGTGTCTGCTCTTTAGGGGACAGGAATGCACTAGTTAATGGTAGCACCGTGATGGAAATCACCCAGCAAATTGGAACAGTTCTCATCACTTTAATAACCTAGCACTTACCAGCAGCACAGGTATGGATATATTTTTAAAGTACAGTTTTATCATGATGGCACCGGTATCACAGATTGTGTTTTTCCTGAGGCTAGAAAGTACAGAAAGGAAGATATTGGCTTTCCTTGACTAGCTCTCATCTGCCAGAGAAATTATGATTTTCCTTTATTAGCTGGCTTTATCAGTTACTGCAAGTAACATAATACATCCTTGGCCCTACTAATAACTTGGATGTTGGCTGTGTCCCCACCTTCCTCTCCTCTCTCCACAGATGAGAAGAATATTTCTTGCTTGCTGAGCTCCTCGACTCCTCCTCCTGCTCGTGCTCCTCTGCCTGGACCTCCCTCCACAGTGCCCCATTTTTGAGCCAGGAAGCATTTCTTACTTGCTTTAAAAAGGAGGGAAGAAGCATTTAAAAACCAAACAAAGAAAATACAACCCAATCAGACGGGTCTTTTGTCAGAACAGACGGCTGCCGCGGTGCCAGCCGCATACTGCTTTGCTCTGCACATTGCTGTGCATGGTGCCTGAGCGTTGCGGGTTGCTTGGCTGTATTACTTGCCATCATTTTGAAAACTTTCCAGACAATTTTGTGTGATTTTGACATTTCAGGGCTTCTTCAGACGCATGTGTCAAGAGGGAAATGCAACATTTTGGGCTCTGTCTTATCCCCCAGGACTTCCACCTCCCCTGAAGCAATGACTGTTTTGCATTCAGTCCCTCAATACCTGGGACCCTAAACCATCTGACAAGCCCTGCTTGACTCCTGAAATCTGCTTGCTTTTGACATGAAAATCACCAACAGTTTAAAAGCAATGCTGTTCCTCAAGAAGGAAAGGCAAAGTGTCCTCTGTCACTGCCGGTGTGACTGGTAACAGGAAAAGAAATGCAATGAGCCAGTTCCCTGCCACATATTGAGCTAATTCAACAGTATCATTGTCCATATTGGAATGTAAAGGTACAACCTCTTTTTGATGCTGGTGTAGGTGCAATAGTTCTTAATAAACATCATTACTGCGCTCGAATAATTGCTATCTCCCTTTTTAGGTCTGGCACAAAATAAAGCTACAGAACAGTGGAGGGGGAACTGAGGCCGAGCTCAGAGAGAAATGCTTCCATGGCTAGCTGCTGCCCGGCTGTGCTCGTGGGCCACGGTGGCAGGCACACTGCAGAAACCTGTCACACTCGAAGAAGTACCTGTCTTCGTCCTTCAACCTGCCAGCAGAGAATTTGCAGGTCAACCATGGGTTATTTCTCAGACAGTCGAAGCCGTTGCCACCCAGATTCTTGATGTTTTGTCCATTGGAGGGGTGGAAGCCAACACTGGATTTTGCATCTGCTCTGCTAATGCCCAGGCAGTGTTTGTTGTTGTTGTTGTTTTGTTTTGTTTTTTTTCTACTGGCAATCTTGTGAAAATCAATTTCTGTCTAAAAAGATCATTCCTGCAGTTGCTATCAGCTCCTGCCATATTTCAGGAGAATGAGACAGTGTTCACCTCGCTGGAGGTGATGTTGCTTTCTGCTGGTCATGCCAGCACTTCTGGCCCCTGCACACCTCAAGGTCCCTGTTCAAGTACGAATGTTCCCATCTGTTTCTGTAAATAACTCCTTGGTCCCTCATCAGTTAGGCTCCAGGGACTCCCACACCCCCCTGATTGCTGCAGCCAACTATGTCTGCAGACACAGTTGCCAGATTGTCCAGGATCGCTGCAATGGTTCCCAGCAAAACCCTAATTTTTATATGGCATTTAAAAATACAATTATTTATAAACAACACACAAATGTAGCCATTTAAAAAAAAAAATGTTCCACAATAGTTGTTGATGAATCAACATTTCCCATCCTTCCCCTTCCAGTAAGTGTCTTATCTAAGAACATGCTGCCCTTCCTGCTGGAAATCCTGCTGTGTCTTTGGAGACCTTGTCTTCTCCCTTCCTCTCCAAGGAACCACCAAGAAGGGAAGAGAAACTAGAATGATTTCGCAAGCTCTAGTGCTTCCTATGATGTGTTCCCCAAATTCAGCCTGGGTGGAGAATGGATTGAGAGCAGCCCTGTTGAGACACCCTGAGGGTTTTGGTGGGTGAGAAGCTCGACACGAGACGTCAATGTGTGCTTGCAGCCCAGAAAGCCAGTGTATGCTGGGCTGGACCAAAAGCAGCGTGGCCAGGAGGGCAAGGAGGGGACTGTCCCCCTCTGCTCTGCTCTGCCCTTGTGAGACCCCACCTGGAGCCTGTGTTCAGCTCTGGGGCCCCAGCACCAGAAGGACATGGAAGTATTAGAATGAGTCCAGAGGAGGGCCACAGAGATGATGAAGGGGCTGGAGCACCTCTGTTATGGGAACAGGTTGAGGGAGTTGGGGTCGTTGAGCCTGGAGAAGAGAAGGCTCCAGGGAGACCTTTTAACAACCTTCTAATACCTAAAGGGGGCTACAGGACAGCTGGGGACGGGCACTTTGTCAGGGGGTGCAGTGATAGGACAAGGGGGAATGGCTTAAAACTAAAAGAGGATAGGGTTAGATGAGATATAAGGAAGAAATTCTTTACTCTGAGGGCAGGGAGGCACAGGCTGCCCAGAGCAGCTGTGGTTGCCCCATCCCTGGCAGTGCCCAAGGCCAGGCTGGATGGGGCTGTGGGCAGCCTGGGCTGCTGGGAGGGGTCCCTGGACAGGGGGCTGGGATTAGATGGGCTTTAAGGTCCCTTCCAATCCAGAACGATCTATGTGGTACTATGGAGTAGATATTTTTTTTCCTTCTTCAGCAGTTGTTAGGGTAATTAAATCAGGCTTTTGCTCATGCAGTGGTTACCAAAATGGCTCCTGCTTTTGTATCCCTCACTTAACACAACTTGCTTGATGAGATCACGCCATCACGCTAGTAACTTTGGAAGTGGTTACTCATATATGCGAGGAAGAAAATGGCAGAAACAGAATCAGTCCATTTTGGGGGTGGTTCTGCTCATCTTCAGACTGAGAGTGCTTTAGCTGTCAGAGGACCCTCCTCGAAGGCCTGCATGGCACACTACATACCTCAGTCAAAAAACACTTCATGCTGATTGCAGTAGCACTGAGACGGTCCCACAGGAATCACCAAATTGAGAAACTTTCCTTCACAAGTTAAAATCTGCTTATTAAATGTGATACAGGCACAACTGGAAGTAAATACAGGCAGATTTCAAGCTGAAGGTGAAGGTCTTTGGAGGAACAGTTGTGGAGCTGTTTTTAGAAAGCAACTTTTCCACTCAGGAAGCCCTCAGGTACTCGGTGCAACTGAAAACAGGGAGCTGCAAAGAGCAACAGCATTACCATTTGCATGGGGCTGCATCACCTTTGGATAGGAGACAGGCATAAATACACATTATTCTTTTAGTAATTCCGTGGTGGTGTTGCACAATTATGCCTTTGGTTTTCTCTTTTTAAGCTCCATGAGACACTTTGTTGAGACTTCATTGAAATTCTATTCAGTTTCATTTGACCTACTGTCACTGCACTGTCACATAAATTGGGAAGAAATCCGTCATACTTAAAATGCTTCAGAACAGCTTCTCCTTTCTAAGCCTGCAACTCCTCTGCAAGGTGATAAAACAACACATTTGAGATGAAATCCATGATAATTTTCTTTCAGGGTGATTTGATGTAGATGGTCTGGCATGCAACATTTCAAGCTTGTATATTCTTTGAGCTGTCACCTAGGCTTTTTTCTACAACTCTGATGGCTGGAAACTTCATTTTACTGTTAAATGAAACCTGAGACTCTCACGGAACCTCATCTTCGCAGAAACAGTACCAGAAAAACACAAATTATCACAAGGATCGACAATGTAGATGAGATGAGAGCAATGTACATCCCCGTGAATTTCACATCCAGGGTTTCGTTAGCAATGAAAGCAAATAGAAATGGAGAGAAGAAATCTTTACTACACGCGTTGGCTAGCCAGGCCTATTCGGTGGTGCTCTGCAGTTTCCCAGAACTATGTGATTGTCAAATACCTTGCAGTTTGGCTTCTTGCTCCAGCTCTGCCCAACAGACACATGGTGTGGGGTGTATCAGCAGCAGGTGCAGGGATCGTCTTGAAGGCCCTGACACCTTGTACGTTTGCTTCACCCATCAGCTGAACGCACATGAGATAGTCCTGATCTCTCCTACGAGCTCCATCTAAGTCAACCTCCCAGTTTGTTGTAGAGACAGAGCACTTGGATTTGGGCTGCTGATCTTCTTGGGCTCTCTTTAATTATCGCTTTCTGGCTGGCAGCCTCACTGTCAATGATCACAGAGGAAGTCATTTTCACTGGAAGAGGAAATCCATTCTGTGGTAACAGAGCCAAAAGTTTTAGGTACTCTTCCAAATTGCATTATACAGACATTTCTTTTTTGCAGGGCAATTCATTTAACCTCTCTACCTGTTTGCCCTCATCTCTAAAACGAGGAAGGCAGAACTGACCCAGTTCTTATTTCAAATGTCAAACGGTTTCAAAGCATTTTGAAGTCATTAAATAAAAGGCATTGCAAAGGGACAATGCGACGTTCCTGCCACACTATGTAACACATAACAAGAGGTAAAATACGAAATCAAGGGAAAGCTCAAATCCCTCCTGAAGCTTATAAAGGTGAGCGCTCTGCCTTCAGGTTCAGACACAAGAACTGTCTTGAACACACTACATGGATTTAGGATAAAGAAACAATTGAGCTGACAAAAAAGCAGTTGCCTGTTTCTTTGCTTGAAGAAGTTTTAGCAGTCTGATCAAAAGCTTTTGCCTTAGTGATGAACACGTACATGTACACTGGGACACACATAGCTTTGGTTCTCTTTATGAAGAATATGTTGAGTGAAGATCTGACTTGGGTCCTTCCACTTTTTCTTTTTCCTTCTCCTGTTACAACTGAAACTATTTCATCATAAAGCCTTTAATACTTTGGGAGGGAAGGGTGGTGATGAAACAGCAGTCTCGAGGAGCAGAGGATGTAATTCAGCTTTTGGACATCAGAGCAGAGCTTACTTGCATTTCCTTCACATGGCAGCTCCAGCATGCAGAACCACTGCTGTGCTGGGAAAAGGGGCACCGTCTGCCTCCGGTTATCTTAGACTGAGGCATTACTGTTGCTGATAGAAAATCATTTATGAATGTGTGAGTGCTGCTAGGGTCAGGGTGTGGGTGCGATTCCAGATCACTGCCTTGTGTGCATGACACACTCTCAGCTGAGCTGGTAGGGATTTGTAACTGGAGGAAGCTGAGAGAAGCAATCCCAAAAGCCAGATTTTAACCTGAGAATGAAATGAAACCTTGTGTATTCAAATGAAGACCTTAAAATTAAGGATCAGAGGCCAAACACGCATTTACTGTCAGGCCCTGGAAAGAAATGTGATGTGCAGAGACTTGCTGAAGCTGCTCTGGAAGCATTTCACAGGGGAAAAAAGCCAGTCCTACAATACGGAGTTTGTTACTGTAGACCCCAGTGGGGATTTTGCTGTCATTGCACAGTAGAACTACAATTCTGGCCCCTCAGAGCCCAACACTCCAAGCATGGTAAGGAATCAGGGTGGAGAGGAATGCCAACCAGAGGAAAGTTTGCAGATTTTTTTTTTTTTGTTGACTCTTTAAATACACCTAATATACAAACTGGCCAGCCCCAGTACCACACCTAGCACCCGGCACCAACCTGCTTGGCAAACTGGGCAACTGATGGCTGGTTCAGTTCCTGACACAGCACCACGGGCTGGGGCGGCTCCCAAGGAGGCTCTCCCACTTCCCCTCGCCCATCCTCATCTACCAGACAATGTCCTGGGCAATAAAACTTGTTTCATTCCCTTTTTTCTTTAGGGGAAAGGAAGACAAGACAATAACGTCTGTCTATCCAAGATCAAAAGCTTTTCCTGTGTATCCCTGCATTTATTTAGCTCACAGGAGGCGGTTCTGATCGAGGTTTGTTTTCCTCCAGGATGTTCTGTCTGCCACCATGGACTCCTGCCGGCTGTAGATCACGCAGTGTTGGTGCTCTTGAAGCTGAGCTGCAGTCACTTGGCTCAAGCCAGGGGAGTTGCTTTATCCTCTGCTGAAAGGATGTGGCATGTATTTGTAACAGCTCGGTGCAACAGTCATCCCCACCCTGTTCCCATCAGTAAACATGGAAAACAGGCCAGTTTACCAAACAGGGCCTGCCAAAAACTAACCACACAGATAAATATCCTTAAAATATTTGTTTCATGGGAATTTTACCACCGAGGGTGAAGGACATAGGCTTTACATCTCTGTTACCAGTCCTCGCTCGCCTCCCTGGGACAGGACAGGGCTGTGTTGGAGAACAGCTAGGGGTGAGGGTACTTGCAAGTAAGAGACCCCACGTCAGGCTGCAGCCAATTTGGGGAGTTCCCTGGAACAATTTTAACTTATGTTCAAGATCATTTTGATGGACAATGCTGTGGGGCTTTTCCAGCCCAAATGATTATTAAATTGTTGAAACAAAGTGAGCCAAGAATCTCAGATTACATTCCTGGGAGCTGGGCATCCTTTCGGCAGCTGGAAATCTGGCTTCTTCCAGTTGGTGTCAAAGCCCAATATTTATTTAAAGCTAGGCTTTATAGTGCTCTTTACTGTGTTTACAATATTTTCTTTCGATCTCAGGGATGCTGCCAACTCATCTTAGCCAAACATGGCTCCTGAAATCTAAAATTATTCCCTCGTCACACTCAGCCCATTTCTGGGGGACTGAATAAGGAACATATCAACTGATTTATACATCTCAGAGCTGGCCAGCTATCAGGCAAGGTTGATTGGCTGCTCCATCCCACGAACACTAAGAATCATCTATGCCGAAGCCAAAATTAGGACAGAGCCCTACCCAGGAAACAGAAATAGCTTCATTACCCCAAGGGGAGCTGAAGCCTGAGGCTGGCTGAGACACACAGGACGCCCACCCATGGCTGGGAACCAGAGCCTGTCTTGTTAACCTCACCCCATGGGGGAATGGAAGGAGGCTCAGTGAGAGGCACACGTCCTGCGGTCCTGCCAAGGAGCGGGGTTATTCCTGCTCTGCCCGCGCTGCCTGAGCAGCCTTCGAACAGCCCGGTACATCTGACTCACCAGTAACTCCAGGAGCAGACCGACTGGTCAGTAAGAAATGGCCAAGGAAGTGGATGGTGATCAGGTTTTTTGCTGGCTACTGGGGAAAAGAGCAGAAGACATTTGCTGAGAGAAGAAGGTGGATGGACAACAGAAAACAGACCCTAATGTGTGGCAGAAGAGCAGCGGGTTGGTGGGCAAGATGTGCCGGATCTTTAAGAACAGGTTGGTCCTGACAGCTGTCAAACCACAGACCCTAGAAGCAGCAGCGAGCTTGATGTTTACTCGGATAACTGCTTGATCACCAACACTGATCTGATCAATGTGTAACGTCATGAAAAAAAATAAGTGACAGGAAGAGAAGGACGGAACAAACAACTGGAAGTGAATCCTGACTTTTTTTGTGCTCAGTACGAGCCTTGGCAGTGATATGCGCAGAGAGGCATCATTAGAGAGATGTTTCATGTCAGCACACAAACAGAAGAAAGAATACTCTACAAACTGTAGAAATATAATACAGAAATAGATAGAAATGCTAAATAGATACAACACTGGTGTACAGTCTCAAGAGATGTGCCATAGTTTTGCAGGACCAATGCAGGTAGAGCAGTAAAGGTCTTTCTGTCCACCGATAGTAACAGACCCTGCACAGGGCATACTTTGAGGCATTCTTGCATCCAGGAGACAGAGTGCCATGTGCAGCAGACAGACCAAAATGTCATTGTAAGGAAGACCAGGAGGTCTGTGGCTGCTATGACAGCCTGAAGAATTAAGTGTTTACTCCTTCTTCTTTCATATCAGTGATAAAGTCCTAGTTATGTTTGCAAAGGAAAAAGAATCGCATTCCCCGCGTCTCCTCACTTGCCTTCTGGTTTTGTACTCTGAAGCCCTCACACACACACATGCACACAAAAACTAGAATTTACCTTGAAAAAACAAACAAACTAAAATCTCCCATCTGGCACATCCACCGAAGTCCAAGAGCTTGGACTTTAAGGGAAATGCAGCAGTTGAGAGTTACTAACCCTGAGCTGCAGCTCTCGTGCTTGTAATACAAATGCTTCCAACCCTGTCCTTGCCCTCACGCTGCTGTGCAGACACACCCCTGCTTCTGTCACTCAATGCATTTTTGTCCAGCTCCTGCTAAAGCTGCAGGTAGCCAGGGCAAAGTGAGAAGTTCGAGTTGCAACCACCTGCCATCACAGCGCCAAGGAAAGAAACACCTTTATGCACTGCTCATCTGCAGAGCTCATTACCACAAAATGTCACCAAAGTCAAGAGCTGCACAGCGCGGTATGCACAAAGGGAGGACCCACAGTTGCACAGAACTATGTAAAATCGTGTAGTGATAAGGAAACGTGCTGTAAGGTGTCCACAATTAGCATTTGGCTCAGGAAGAAAATTGGCTCAGAGAGCAGAGCCCATTAGGGGCAGATGGCTCCACCATTTTTACTTAATGGAGTTGTCCTTTTCCTCCAAGGTACTGCTACGATACGCCGACAGAGACAGGATACTCAATTCCATACTGATCTCAGCCGTTACAGAAATTCCTTTGTTTCTGTGTCTCAACAAGAATGGCTGTGTGTGTCGTTTGAAGAATATTTATTTTATTTATTTCCCATCTCTTCCTCCCTGTTCTCCATTTTACGGATCTATTGGCGCAAGAGTTGGATGCTTCAGCAAATGAGGTTAACCTCTGGCCATAAATTACTGCTCCCTCAGGAAGAACTGGTAATAAAAAAAGGAAACTGCCACAACTACTGCGGAGAACAGCAAAGGCCGACAGACCAAGGGCTGCGCAAATTACAAAACCACCAGCCACTGAAACCCACACCAGAACTACCTGTGTAAATAATAAAGCGTGACATAAACACACACAGAACTGCAATCAGTTTGGCCAGAACAATCACGCACATGCCAAGAAAAAGGAGCAATTTTCCCACTTTCCCTGGAGTTTGCCAGAGAATGGGTCTCAGGGCCTCCGTCACATCAGAGAGAACATGTGGCAATCAACCACTGGCAGCTTTTGCCTGAAAAGAGAAAAGATCAAATCACCTGTAGGATTGCTTTTAACTACCATGTCATGCTAGAATACCGAGAGAGCCCTTGGGAACAGTGGTCTGCCCAGGATAAATCGGAGTGAATGCACGGTGCATTGAGAGATGCCCAACGAGATTTCCATACCAAGATTGTGGGCTCAACCCACTCCATGGCTGGGACTTACCTGGGTGACTTTACAAGCCCATCTTGTGACTGTTTAAAGGCATGAGGAAGAGAGAAACAACTAATTTATGATTAATTCCCCTGAGGCATCTCACATTGACCTTCTGAGCATGGAGGGACCAAAAACTGAGTGCCATATGGAAGAAAGTTACACGGGTCAGCTTTAAGAAGGGAAAGGAAAGAGAATTAAATTTTGCAGGGCTATGGCTAAGGGAGATGCAGTTTCTGAATGAGGTTTTCATGGTCTTCATGTGGGGTTGCATGTGCAGGTGGCTTCTTACACCATCATGGTGAGAACCCAGAATGAAGCATGAGTGTGGGTGAAAACAAAACCTGAACTAAGCATGGAAATAAACAGACTCAGACACTTGGGAAATTTGTCTCAGAAAGACTTCCTACATCTCCCAAGTAAGACAGCTTTCTGCTTTGCATCTCTTCTTTTTGGGCAGATGGAAAACTCTCCTGGAATATCTTATGGGTTTATGGGAGCCAAACCCATCCCCATCTCAACAGCTCACATTTCTACAGAACTGGCCTGTTCCATCACTCCCCAGAGCTTTTTGCTCTGTAGGTGCAGAGGAAGTTATTGCTTCTTTTTTTTTTTAGCGTCAGTTTAGAGACTGACCTCAGCTGGAAAAGGTTAAAAAACCAAGTGATATGGAACAGGTTCAATGCTAGGACTGGTTAAGCAAACTGGAACTTTCCAGCCTGAAAAATGGGCAACTAAAGGAGGGAATAATGTAGGTCTATAAAAACACCAGGTGACACAAGGAGGGTGAAGAAGCACCAGGAATGGAACTGCAAAACTTGGGGAGCGGTAAATGAAACTACCAGGTGGCATGCTGGAAAGAAACCAAAGGAGATGTTACTGCATGCAACTTGCAGACAGGCTGTAGAAAACTTTCCTGTGGATCTTAAAAGCATACAGGCCCTCAAGAGGAGGTTGGTTAAGGTCATAGAAGAGAAAGCCACCAAGAGTTATTAAGCAAAAAGACACCACCTCTCACTCAGCATGTGCCCAGACAGCTGGAGGCTGGGAAACTAATCCTGGAAAAGACTATTTCCTTGCTGCCTTCTTAAATGCCTCCAATTTTAGTCACTGTGAAAGACAGGCTGATGGAGTAGATGAATCTTTGATAGGATGGACTATGGCTGCTCTTACATTCTTAAATGCTTTTGTGCTAGATGGGGAACGTTGCAGGAAGCTGCTGCTCCCTCACCTCTTCCTTTGCTGTTCCTAACTGTCTTATTTTTTATGAGCATCCTTTAGATACACGCTGCCCCACTGCAAGCATCTGCAGGCAAGCATCCCATGGGTTGTAAGCCTGCCTCTCTTCCCCTTCCTGTGCAAAAGCAGAAGGAATTTTGGAGGCCAAAGAGAAGCTTTGCTGCCTTTCTGCTCAGAACTGCATAGGCTTTGGTGTGCTATGGTGTGCGGACTGGCTGCTGAAGGTACACAGGGAGCTGGCTGCTGCCATGCTTGTTGGCTCTCCTCCTGATTTCCAGCTGCTAAATTACATTAAAAGAAGCTAGGACTGTAACTGAATAACATGACTTTTCTGCGTACTGAACTACTGGAGTTGTCAGAAGTATGCATCCCATGGAAAAGAGGAAGCCAAGATATTCATTCTGGGCAATAAAGTGTTCAGTGGATACTCACTATTAAAATTTGATCCATGTTTTTTCTCCTTTTCTAGACCATTTTTCCTATCATTTTTTTTTTTGAGAGGTTGGAGGACTGACATCAACATTGCTAGAAGATTGAAGCAGTAAATAATTCTTTATCGCCATAACATTGCAAACTACTGCGAAATCTCTATTGCTGTCCAGGCCACCACTTGTAATAAGCTACTGCCAAAGAGGATGGCAAAAAACAAGTATTAGCAGCTGACCTTGGAACATTTTGCTTGTCATTCAGGGGCACAGCTTCCTTGACTCAAAGAAGAGGACAAAGAACAGTCATATCATACAGAATTGAGTTAATATCAGAGCTGTATGAATGTCATGACATTACTTGTCAAAGGGACATCCAAACTTCAGCTTGGGTGTCTGGGGCTAGGAGAAGGGATTTGAGAGATGCTATTACTCACTCATCAAGCTGAACGTAGCATCATTTTGATGTTCATGGGACTAAAAGAAAACCTCTTCCTGAATGATATATGCTTTAACACAGGCTAATAATTTCAGTATACAATTGTTGACTGTGCTCCAACAATCTATGTAGACGACTCATTTGTTATTCAATTATATGGCTTGGAAAGACAGCTGGAGTGTATCAGCATAGCTCCACTGATTCTGCCAATATACACTAACAGAAGACGCAGCTTATATATTTTTAAACAATTTCTGTAAATCAGTGTTAGATTCCTACAGAACCTTGGTGGTTTCCTGCCTATTAAATTTTAACAGAGTGCATAAAATCGTCAGAAAGTACCCTCTGAAACTCTCTGTTACATCTCTGTATCAGCTTCCATCTGCCAGCCTCTGATACCTTTATGCATTTTAATAGTCCCTTACTACTGAAGCAGTCCCACTGGAAGTGATGGGTTTTCTGAGACCACTGCAATGCACCTATAATAGAGTAACAAAAAGCCACTGAAAGAGCATAATGGAGCCAACGTAGCTGGGGAATAGAAAGATGTAATGACTCCTACCCCCACAGGTACACCTGCAGTACAATCACATCTCCTTGAAAAGGAGATATTGCAATTTTCAAGTCCTGCACCTTGCCTCTTTCCGCATGAACTGTCATCACTATTTCATCAGGGGAGGTGGGAGTGACATTATTACCCAAAGAAGTACATTCCCTCCAGTTTGCCCCCGGGTCAGACCTGATACTCCCTGGAGTATCCCTGTTGCAATACATGTCAGACACCGAGCAATGCAATGATGAAAACTACGGAGCACAGAGAGCAGTACACAGCTGGGGACAGCACAGTAGCTGGGCAGGGACGTCGTGCAAAAGCAGTTGATGGAAGGCAAGATGGTATGGCTGAATGGGAGTCAGGAGAGCTGAGGGGAAGACTTGATTATATATGTTGGGGCCATGGGGATCTGGGGGAGAAAAAGGAATTAGAAAGTGTGGTTTTTCCTTTGGCTGATGTGAAAGCAACAGCCAAATCTTTCTAGAGCAGCTTTGCTGCCAGTGCTGGTGTTCATGCTCACTGGCTCCAGAACGCAGCATGTGGCAGGTGGAAATGGGAAGTTTGACTGTGAATCCTGCAGAAAAAAATGAAAGAAGAACTGCTTTCCTTGCTGCTCTGGGATAATGCCGGGAAGGAAGAGGCAACGCCCCTACCAACCCATGGTGCTGGCAGGATACCTCACAGGCTCATTTCCCAAAGCTGCCTCTTCCTTCAAAAGGAGTTGCTGGTTTAATCCTTCTGGGGACTAAAGATGTCACCAGTTAAATCCCAATTCCACCTGTGCAGTGTCAGTTTATGGACTGGGAATAAATCAGTGAAATTTGCTCCTTTAAAAGGCATTTATGATCCCGTAGGAATGTTATATGAGAGCATAACAGCATGGAGTAAGGGTGACACACTGTGTGGACAGAGAGAAGTGCAATTCCTCCCCTCCTTCCCAATTTTTTGAGAGATTTGGTCCTTTTCTTGAAATCTGAGTCTTGACTGAGGCAAGCCCAGAGCAGTCCCAGTGGAGCTTTCTTGTGGTCCCTTCCCAAGAACCAGCCAAAGCCTCCCAGGTGAGCTCCTCCCTGCTGCAGCAGCAGCACCACCCACCTTCACACCAAGTGCTCTCATCTTGGGTTAAGCCAAAAGCAAGGGGCTATAAATCTGAGGACGTCCCTGGACTCTGAAGAAGATGAGGAGTAAGCTTTGTGACCTCCTGTTGCCACAAACCTGTAAGTAACAAGGGACACAGCTTCAGAGCAACTCTGCAGTTAGCTGGAGATGGCAGTTTTTCCAAATGTCAGCATGGGCTCTGCACTGCATGGAGAAATGGAGCAAATCTGGCTCAAGGAGCTTAGACCCAAGAGAATAAAGACTGAGCAGCAGTTTCACGTTTTGGTTGCACTTTTAAAACATTCTGTGAGCTTAACCCTCATCAGAAGAAAGCACTACCTTGCGCACAACTGAAAAGGTTGCTGTGAGCAGAGATCTCAGTCCTAATTGCCAAACACAGCAGCCAAGAGACTAAGACAAGCATTGGTGCAAAGACACAATAAGAGGAAAGAGAAACAGAGATGACGAATGCACAAACCAGTTTTCAGAGCCTGCCCTGCTGATTTTTAAATCTTTCTTTTTCCTATTGAACACCCTTGCCACTCCTACCTTTCAGTGAGTGAAATCCCTGAAGTATTTTTCATTCTTCCCAGTGCCCAGAAGACAAGGAACCTGTATATAAAAGAGCCTTGTGGCATTGGTAGGAATGTTAAGGATTTTATAAAATAACTGATTTTTTCTTTTCTTTAAATGCTAGCAACCAGTCCATGAGAGAACAGGTGTCTGGCCTCTATAAAACATAACAGCATTTTCTTTCAGAGGCGGATGATTTTTGTCAGCATCATCTGCTACTGAGCATTATGCACAGACACAAGCAAAATTCCCCTGCCACAGCATTCATACTTTACTGTAACACAATTTCAACTCTGTGTCCTAGGACCAGTCAGTCTCATCCCTATGCCACGGCATCACAGGAGGCTGTAGTGACAACCTTCTCCCATTTAGCCCCAAAGCACATTTTCACCTTTCCAGCAAATCTCATATCTTCTGCCAGGCAGAGACTGCCTGTCCAGGATAACTACGGTATTCAACAGCCAGTGCCACTGCAGTCTGGAGCACAACTTTCACGAGAACCCTGAGTCTTCAGGATATATGCTTGACCCAGCTTTTCAGATAAGGAGGGGGAGGAAAGAAAGATTAAGTGACTTTTCCAGGAACACACAGGTGGGCTTTGGCAGAGGAGTAGTTTGAATCATGCTGCTGAACCAGAGGCTAATGCCCTGACAACTGGATCATTCCTCCCATCTGATGTCTGACATCCCGCTGAGTTTAACAGACTGCTGATGGAGACACTTGGAGAAGGAAGAGCAGCAAACAGCACGAACATATCTGACTTCGTTTACAGGCAAAATAGCAGAATGCAGTCGCTGAGAATGGCACGGTCTCGCCAGCTTTTTTTTTTTTTTTAAAGGAAACAGCATCCAAGAAGTGTGTATTTTATCTCTGAAGCTCGTGGCACAGACTGTGCTGAACCAATGGCCTGAGCACAGCTCCCCGGCTGGGGCAGTGACTCCCAGGAGACAAAGAAGAGCCTGTTGTCTCCAGCTCCGCACAGCCGTGCTGGTCCTGAGCGCTATTCCTGGCCCCGCGCTGACTCACGCGGTGACCTTGCTGAGAAAGGCTCTTACATCCAAGTCTGCCTGCCTGTTAAAGCCATCATGGTCTCCTGAGGTTGCATTCTACTCGAAGTACAGATGATGAACATGAAATATTCCTTCTGCTTTCCTTCAATACCCACCCCTGTGGCAAGTAGGAACTGGGCAGATGGATGAAGCTGTTCCACTGTCTCCCTCTGAGCTCTTCCTGCTCCTCCTTCCTTAATTTTACAATTAGCTGTGCCCACGAGTCCTCTTTTTGCAGTGCCCCAGGGCTGCACCACATCCTTCTGTCATTAGAAGGGCACACAGCAGCCTTGAGGCAGGTGCTTATTTTCTTGAAGTGCTCTCTGTTTATATTCACAGCTGTTGGCTGTCACACTCTGTGCTCTTCAGTGTGGCACCTCGTCCTTTCTGCGTAGTGGTGGCTTTGGCAAGAGGACGCCAAAGCTGCTTGCACACTGGCTGGTTGCAGAGAGGCTTTCTGCTGGGGAGCTAGGACAGGTTTGGGTTTTCTGCTTTGAGATTCCAGTCTGGCTGCTGCTGCTGACCTGTGCAAGGACAACACATGACGCTCACATTATTTTATTCCAGACGGGTCACACTTTCTTAAAAAAATGCACCATAAGCAGATTTCCTTTGCCATCTTCCTAATAACACTGTGTTCTGTTAAAGGCAAAAGGATTTTTAGAATCTAGTTTATTTACTGCTAGCTATGTTTCTTCATCTAGGGCCAGAGCCAAAACTCATTAAAGGCAGTGGGAATCTTCCTATTTACTTCTATTCACTTCCATTGGCTTTAGCTCAAGCTTTTATTCAGTGCCTCTCAGCCTGGACAATGAAGATCAGTGATGGCAGTTTCACTATCAGTGTCTTTGTGCTACCATCTCTCATTTCTAAAACCTTCAGCACAATGTCCATTTGTCTTTAGCAACTGCTTCCTTTCAGATTTCAAAAATAAGTAAGCCTATGGAAGAAACATTTCTTTTGGCTCTGCATTGGCTGAGAGCTCATTTGCAGACATTTTAATTTTGGTAGACAGTGTCTCTTTGATTCTCTCCACCATCTCAGTACACCAGCCTGCTATTTTTGCCTCACAGGCTTGGCTGCACTGAGTCATGTGGCTCTGGTTTACTTTGGAGCTAGTGTAACCAGCGATAATCTCAATGCTTGTCCTACGGAGACAAAAAACATTTCTTGTGAAATCTAGCAGAAAGATGGCATCTCGATGAAAGGACTGCTGATCTTTCAGCATATGCAACAGGAAGAAAAAATAGTGTCATGATTAAGTGGCTCTCACATCACTGCAAGCTTATCACTGCAAGCTCTACAGCTGATGAGCAGCAGCGCAGGGCTGTGGAGCTTTTTTGGATGGTCTGTCTGGTGAGTGGGACATCTGGGACAGTCCTGGTCTCTCCCCACTGGCCTTCCAGGTCAGCGCTGAAGGGAACACCTTATGCTGCTCCAGCTGCTGTTCTGTGGTTACTGCAATCACAGACAGGTAACAAACAGGTGGTGAGAATATCAGCTGGTACAGGCGGATCCAAAACTCTTCGCTGCAGGGAAGGCTGGAGTGGGGTGCAGCATCTGTAATACAGTTACTAAAAATCTTCAGATGAAGCATCAGTAATGCTCAGCGATGAACTGGGGCACAGTGCCCCTCTGGTGCCAAGTTAAAAAGCTCATGGCGCAAGAGCCCAGCCCTGTGTTGTGGGCTGAATTAACCCTAACACTTTCATGATCGATGTGGCTAGTGTCTTGATTAATGCCAGCACTCTGGAATCACTAGTGTTTTTCTGTCTTGACACTGCCAATGCCTACCTGTGCTTTTTCTTCCTCTCAGACTTTTCTCCCTCCACTCCAGTGACTTGAGTCAGACAGTTTTAAGTGGTGAGCATGCTTTGCGGATGTATGCAGGAACTTTACAGGGAATATCTGCAGAATACGACGGACGTGCACCATGTTTATCATTCTCAGCCTTACTGGTAGAAAAATCCTGCTTTATCCTGAAAGAGAGAGAAAGTGTAAGAGGGAATTAGAATCCAAAGAAAAACAAATAAAACAAGCATTCTTGGTCGCTCGCTCTGAGGCCTACAGCTGGATGAAACCCATTTTTCTCACACTTTGAAGTTCACATTCTGGAGAGGGAAAACCTTTCACATGAAATCTGGCCCCTGACTGAGGAAGGTCGCTGCAAGGAAAAGATTTGGATCAAAGTACCTCAGAGGGATGGAATATTTTTCTTACCTCAAATGCTGTGTGTGGCTGAAACCTGGCTCATGAATTTCTTCCTCATTAGGTGGGTATCTTTGTCTTTCTGCCACAGACTCTAGCAGAACAAAAGTGATCAAACCCTGTGTCGGTCTCCTGTTGTTGGTGGCTATTTATTTTCCTTAACATTTCTCGTTTTGTACTCTTGGCTCAGAAGCCTGTCTAGTGCTCCAAACCACTTAATTCTTCCTAAGAGCTGTATGGGCCCAAGGCCTAGATTATATTTATAAACTGTAAGGATCTCCCCAGGCAGCCTCAGTTATAAAGGATTTGAGTCAAACAGCTACAAGGAGATGCTCAAAAACAACCTCACAGAGGAAACACAAAGAGATGGAACATCACACATTTCCCGTGTTAAAGTTTAAAAAAGCAGACTACAGTTCAAAGCGACAAATAATGGGAGGTGAGTAATCTTTATCCTTTAATCTCCGGTTTCCAGCAGAAGGATGAAATGTTCTGCTTTCTTCTGGTGTCTGAACATATCTGTTTAAGAGGTGTTTTCAGGCAGGTCCACACATTGTTCCACCACTGCAAGTGCCATGAAGATTGTCTGAGGGGAGAGTGTCAGGGCGGGCTGGGACTGGGGCTTGGATGGCTGTGGATGCAGGCAGTGACGATCCTCAACTGGACAGCAAGGGAAGAGCCTGCCAAGATGCTAGGCAGGGGTGGATAATAGGCCCTCTGGAAAAAAATGCCTCATCCTTGACAGTTTTTAACCAAAAATATGATTGCTTGGAGTATGTAATTTATACTTTTGCTTTGTTGTTGCTGTTAAAGTGACTGACAGGCCTCTTCCAGCTTTGCTTTGTGGCTTTGGATGATTCATTAAACCCTTCTTTGGCTTCTTTTCCCTTCATGTACGCAAGAGAAAGGTGCACTGAGGCTCTGTTAAGGACTGTATGTGCTTCCTGCCCAGCCCCTCTGAAGCTGCCATCCCACAGAGGAGCACCAAGTCATGAGAAACATGCCCATGGCTCCGCTGGCCCCACATCTTTTGCTATCAGGCTTCTAATTGCCTATGTGCTACCGTGTATTTGAACAAAGCTGTGCAGGAAATGTTTTTCCCAGCTAGAGAAACATTTTGTCCCCATTCTGTGTTTGAGCCAAATAGGGTTTGCATGAAGCCTTTTCTTCCTTTGTTTCCAAAACAAAGGAAGGAATAAGAAAATGTGTCTAAAAGAAGCCGAACGCAGAGGCCAAAGGGCCGTCAATGGACTTGTTGAACAGAGGACTCCTACAAAACATGAGAAATCACAGTAAAGGTGATTTAGCCTAATTCAGGCTAGAGTCTTGAAATCAGACCTTGCACACAAAACATCACAAAGTAGGACGCGAGGCTGGGACGGTGCTTCCTCTCCCAGCAACTGCATCCCAAGCAGAAGTAATTCCAAGCTGAGTCTTCCCACAGAAGGTTTCTGTTTTGATAACATGCCATTTTCCAATGAAAAATATTTTCATCAAAAAGTTCCCCACCCTGTTTGCGCATAGACTGCCAATGTTAACTTGTCTTTAGATCCCCAAGGGACTACAGGATGTGTGCAAATAAAGACAGCCTGACCAGACTGTGGAGAGAGGCACACCCAGCGACGGCCTCGCAGCTCTCCTCGAGATTAAGGCAGCTACTGTTGGCAAAGCTTCTCATCTGTGCGAGGGATGAGGTGGGACTGGGGATGGGCAATGTACCCGGTTAACTGGCTTAGGGATCCATATGTAGCCAGCTCCATGCCTGTCCTGTAAGTCAGCATACGCCTCCAAAGCACCCATCAAATACGCGGATGAATTCATGCACTGTTTTATCCCAGAACGACGCAGCCAAGTGCAAGGCACACTTGCAATGTCCTGCCTATTTCCACCATCTCGTCTGGGTGCTCAGATTTACAGGACATGGTAAGCCATACATCCAAAAAGGGCTCTAAGTCCTCTTAGGAAAATGATACAGAATTCCCTGATACAGCACACTGAAATGAAAATCCATGGGCCTGCCAACTCACAGTCCTTGAAGGCAGTCACTACCCTTCTCCTCACCTACCAAAGACCACAAGCACAGAAAAATGTCTTTAAGTTCACTGGCATGTTCTGCTCGCTTCTCTTTCTGTTGGCACATAACAAAACTCAGCTCTGGAAGCCCAAGCCAGCACTCACTAGTGCAGCACATAGCTGTGACTATCAGCTCTCTCCAACAGAAAAGGCAAGAGCTGCTTTGGAGAATGCATCTATTTTGCAGAACAAGCCTCTGGTTGGGATTGTTGCCCTCAAGCTGATAGGAAAGGCTGTCTTTGCCTTAAAGTGCCTCTACACGAAGGCACTTCATGTAGAGGTCAATGCCATCCATGGACAGAACATCCTCCAAGGGATGGCCAAGCAAGCTGCATGGTCAGAGCCTCCCGTCAGTGCAAGTTTTTCGTAGACTGCCTTGGCCCTACAAAACACACAGCGCTTCATGATGCACGAGGCCATAGCTCTGATATTCTGGCCAAACTCTTACAGGTTATTGCTTTCCATCCCAGTTGCCTAGTATTTCCACCAGACATATCTTCACTTCCTTGTTACTATTATTTTATTTATTTATGACCACACTGATACAGCTGCCAGGTGCCTTTGCAAAGGTAAAAGCATTTAATTAGGGAGTGAAATAACCTTTTCTAGCCCTACTTCAATTCCCATGAGTATTGTGAGGCAAAGACATTTGTCAGTACTAGTAAGGAGCTTTGCGTTCCTCAGATGGAATAACTGTCACAGCAAAATGAGTTGTACTATTATGAAGAGGTTCTAGTCCAGTTAGCAAATTGCTTTTTCCATCTGTAGAAACGGAATGTGCTGTTGTGTTAGGGAAGTCTGCTATACTTAGGGTTGCTATAGGCATACGAGGATGCTCATGAACAAAACTTGTCATTCTTACAACCTCTTTTTTTTTTGGCTTTGCATATTTTGAGGGGAAAAAATAAAAATAATCCCCAGGATCATTTGGCCAGGTTCTTACACTGAATTACTTGTGAAACTACACACTACAGGCATTTAGTCTCCATTAAAAGATCAGTTAAGTTTATCAACAAATAAAAGACTATCTGGGGCATGACATAAACAAAACATAATTTGTTAGCAGTTGTTCAATAGCCTCAAACGAATTCTTAAACACCTCCCTGTAAACTAAAAATACAGTTCAGTTCTTTAACTAAGCTAGAATTTCTGTTCTTTAGTTAAGCTTCATATATGATTCGTCTTTACTATTATCCATAACTATTTAAAAGTCCATTACTGCAACACAGATCTGGAGGAAACTGTATGTTCTAAAAAATAATTTTACGCATAGAAAATGCATTTGTCATCTTAAGGATGATCTGGGCCTTGATACGAAAATTAGCATTAACTGGTTTGGATGCAGCTCAAGGCAAGGGAGGTATTGCCTTGAGTTTTTCCAAGGGCATTTACAATTCTTCAATTTGTTCCCAATGGGGTAAAATGTCGTTCCAATTTCCTTAGGTCATCTGTAGTAGCAGTTATTTAATATACCTAATCCTGTTCCCAATAACCCAGTTGCATCTACCCTTTTTAGAGACCAGCTAGGGTTAAAGAGAACTTTTTGTCCCACATTTTTAATTATATAAGGGCCTGTGCTGAAGATGGAAGGAGTCAGATTAACGTAAGGCCGAATTGGTATATTCTTTTTTGTATTGATAATTCTGTGCCTCTGTAACCCCAAAAGACAGCCTTGAAGTTCAGCCATTCTTAGAGAATCATTCCAACTCCATTCATCTTTGGAAAATATTTTGTTTCCACGTAGAACTAAAGTAGAGAGATTTAGGTCCTTTTTGTTTTGAGATGTTCTAGGGCTTGTCCTGTACTGTGACAATGCATGATTAGATGTCACGGTGAAACACCTCAGCTCCATGCACAACCACAGCAGCTAAGTTTCCTTTAAGGCCTGTAGTTGCATCAAGGTCAGGGTAAAGCACGGCTTTATTAATCTAAACTGTTGGTTTGCGATTCTCCAGCTGTCCACATGCAGTTCACTCAGGATTGTTGTGAACACAAAAGAAAATAAAATATGCTTGGTTGTATTCAACCGGCAGGGTTCGGAAGAGGGTGAAATAGCAATCTTTGACTTCCCATGTGTAGGGAGTAGTTAGCACCATTGCTACTGTTAGATGCACAGAAGGCTTTCACTATCTCTGCCATGTTTGGAACTGCGGCAGTCAAAGGTGTGGTGTTAGCATTTAACTGTCTGTAATCCACTGTAAAACGCCATTGCCTGGTTGGTTTCTTTACCGGCTACACCGGTGAATTGTAAGGTGAATGAGTCCTTTTAATAATGCCTCTTTCTTCCAGTTCTGTTACCACCCCATCAATCCCCATAAGTGCTGCTGCTGGCAACAGATATTGCCGAACATCAGTGATTTTAGTGGGGGGTAAGGGTATGGATACTTGTAACAGACTCAATCTCACTGTGCCTGAATCCCTTTGATGTGCCATGAAACTCCACACAGTTCCATCAGGGAGTTTCCACACACGGCCACGCAGTATGTCAAATCCTAAAACAGTATATGCAGCACCAACTAGTACTTCTGCTCTGATTAATTTTTGTTCCCCTGGCAGCCAGAGTGAAATTTTTGCGGTGGGGCATTGTGCACCATCGATTCCTGTGAATTTAACCCTGCGTCGACCAGGTGTTATGCTCAGGGTTTGTGCTGTCTCATGTGTAATTACTGACATTTGGGTCCCAGTGTCAATAAGAAAATTTACCAATATTTTTCGGGGTCCAACGGGAATGGCAATGATAGGGTCAGAGTGTTCATTAGAGAGCCATTGAATTGTTAATACCCGCCGAGCAGGGTGGCTCACTGCCCTCCCCGGGGATAGGAGTTTTTTTGCTGAGCTACTGCCTCCTCAATTGGGCTCAGTGCAGAAGTTGCAGTTTCCTTATGGGTTGGGGGTTTTCTGGTTAGGCAATTCTCCCCAGCTGGAATATTTTTCTTACCAGAAATTGGACTAATGTACAGAGGTCCTCCATAGAGGCACCACGCAAGAATGGTCAGGGTGCGTACAAAGCTAGGGCCAATCAGGGAGTCCATGGATGAAAGGGGTTAATCGAGCTGGGTCAATAGGAGATAACACTGGGGATTTCCTGAACTCATCTCTTTCATATATCGCCTGAATGCAGGCTGCTCTCTGTACTGCTACAGCCAGGTCAGAATAGCTTGTGGCTCTAATTTCCAGTGGTTCCCCTCTCTCCTGGGGATCTACACCACTTGCCCAGTATGCAGCCCGTGCAGTTATAGAGTATTTATGGTCTCCTGGTGTGGTGGTTAAAAATACTCCAGGTCCCCAAAAGCCTCCTGCCCCTTCCTTACTCAACAAAATTTGATCTGCTCCTTCAAGAGAAACTCGCCACACACGATCAACTTCCAATTCTCCTGACTGCCTTGAGAACTTTTCCTGTATTTTAACCAACTCTGCTGGTGACCATGAAATCGTTCGCACAGTAGGGCAGATTTCATCATCATCATCAATGGTAGTCTCAATTTTAACTAAAGGTCTCAAGGAAATCAATTGAGGTTCAGAATCAGCGATCTCTTTGACATCATCATCACTGTCAAACCAAAAATCACCATCCCAGCTTTCAGGGTCTGCACTATGCATCAATCTACGATCCTGCTTAACCGGAGCAGAAGGCTGTATTCTATTTAACAGATGACTAAACCGCTCCAGCAATTGTTTAAGATGATTATTCTCACTCACAAGTTTATCATTTTCAGTCACAAGTTTATTATTCTCATTCAAAAGTTTATCGTTTTCATTAAAAAGTTTATCCATTCCGATTCCTAATGTTTTTGCCGTCTCCCTTTCGAAGGCCAATGATGACTTCAACACCTCATTCTCTGATTTCAAAGCTGTATATTCCACATCAGAAATCAGTTTGGGAGCAGGAGTTTCCTTAGCTTCCTGCTGAGCACAAGACAAACAGACATCTAACACAGCACAAATCACACCTTTACTCTTTCGTTGTCTGATCTTTCGTGAAGCCTGACACTGCTCAATACTTTCTACCACTTTCTCTTGATTTTCCAAAATTTTTGGGCCCACTCCTTCCCCACCTGGGAAGGGAAACATTTGCATTTTTGCAGCAGTTCATCCATAGCAATCCTGCCGACTACGCCGATTTCTGTCACGTTAAGGGGTGTAGCCGATTAACCGTTATGGGTCCGGTCGGATTCAGGGTACTGAAATATCACAATCACAGATTCACCAATAACGCATTAACCGATATGGGTCTGGCCGGATTCAGAGCACTGAACTACCATGGTCACGGATTCACCAATAACGTATAACCGCCCTTACTCTAGTTGCGTTCAGTGAGAACTATCACGGCTAGGAACAATGCAGTTAAGTGCAATTTATTACAGCAACAGGTACACAGGTTCTTTGGGTTGCCGGCGATAATTTACTGTCTGCAAAAGCAAGCTAGCATGCATGAAATACACAGGTGTGCAGCCTGGAAATTAACGTGTTAAAAGGCACAAAGACTCTACAGAGATTTCTAAGTTTCCGTGGAGACATACAGTACAACCAAGTGTTCAAATCTCACCCAAAGGCATCCCAGTGGGGGAAGGAAGAGAGGCTCAGCCCATCGACTGAACCCAGGGGTCAGGAGGTCCTCGGGATGGTGTATTCCCTTGTGATGGTATCTCCCCTGACTGTGGTATCTTCCCTAACGATAGTATCTTCCCTAACATCCCCTCTCTCTTAGGCCAATTTATATTATTTTCCATCTTTTAGGTGGAGCTTGAGTGACTCTAGTCAAGCATATCTTAGTTATGATTGGTGAAAAGTTTTCCCGTCTCCATTTAAAAGAATAGGCTCCAAGAAATTCAGAGCGCGTGCTCAGTGAGGGGTGGTCGCACCTTGGAGGCAGATAGCTTTTGAGATGGAGATGTGTTTTGGTATTATAATGATATTATAACGAGCAAAAGTACACTAGAGTACAGCATTTGTCAAAACATGACAGGTCGATGGCCCAGGGTAGCAAAAAGTATGGCTTATCGGTCTCGGTGTGCACAAGAACAATCGAGTCCCCCACCTGGTCACAGAGCCTAGCCGTGGTGTCTCCACTCCACTCTATGCTCCATACTGTTCCTTAGAGCCAGCACACCAGGTTCCCCCAGTGCTATAGCATCTAAGGTTGGAAGCCTAGGGAATGCTCAGGTAATGCAGCATTACCCCCACCATGAAAGCCCCTTCAATGCTGTACATTTTCTTTAAAATGTGAATATTAGTTTTATTTTCCTACTTACTTTAGGTAATTGCACCACATAATAGGCAATGGAAACTTCATAATACCCTGGTTGTAGTTCAGTTTCATTAAAACCCATGATATACATTCAGTATAAGGTCTAATACACCTGCTATTTTTCTCTTCTTCTTTTGAAAAGAAACTGAGCTAGAGTAACAAAAACTCCAAACAAACCCTGCCATTCAGCTACGGAGATTGACAGTGCTTTACTGCAATAGGTCATTTAACCCCAGTATCTCATTTGTGGCATTACTGGGAGTGCCAGTCTGTGTGAGTAGCTGTAGAGCTCCCACCACTCTCTCATTATCAGTAGAGTGTAGTGGTTTGTGTATGTAAAAAGCCATGCAACTGGGATGTGCATTTAACGATAGCACAGAACAGCTCCCTCCTGTCACCTGAGTGCCGGCTGCATTTCCAGAAGCATTCCTTTCATGAGCAGGGACATCTCCCAGGACACCTGGCACCAGCTCAGCACAGCTTCTGACCCTCACAGCTGCAGGTGCACCAGCCCAGGAGGCACCTGGGGCTAAAGCAGCAGCGCTGGAGCAGGAAAGGACTCTGTTGTCCTGGGGCGGAGGTGAAAGGGGAAGCATCTGCGAGTCCTCTTCCAGAACCACGCTGAAGGAGCACTCGCCCCTGCTCCAGTCCTGCCTGGCGTGGCAAGAGCAAAGGTACGTGGATGGGCTGGAAAGCTCAACATGTGGGTGGATCTGTCTACACCCAAATGCCTGGAGACAATTCTTGGGTGACACAGAAGCAGCTGTTATGAGAAACCCATGAGAGATTATGGGGGCAGCTGAGTTGTTTACATATTAACAAAATTAGAGCTGCCCAGAATGTCCTACTCAAACAAGAAACCTTTCTCTGTGCCCCAAGTGCATGGGGTGCGCTAGCAGCGGCTGCTGCAACTTGCAGGCAGCGGGGCAGGGAGCACAGGGGTGGCACTCCAGCAGGACAGACACACGGAGCGGCACCGGGAGAACCCAAACTGCAAAATAACCAGGGAAAGGGAGTAAAGAGAGTGCTCCAGCGCTTCTCGGCAGTATTACCCTGTGCTCCCTGTGCCGGGAGGGGATGCTGACACCTCGGGCACCCTTCTGCCTTTCAGGGGAAGTGGGGGCAGGCCAGGGGGGGGATGTTGCCACCTGATGCTAGCGCAGCTCCAGCTCTGCAGGGCAGGGAGGCAGCGGGTCACAGCTCGGCTCGTTCCTTTGCCCCATCTCAAGCAGCAACAGGAAATCCAGGAGCTCTGTAAAATGACAGGGAGAGAGAGAGAGTGAAGTCCCTTCGCCTGGTGACGTCTCTCCTTCCTCTTTTTTTTTTTTTTTTCCTGTCCCTATAAAGAATCCCGGGCTCGCATCAAACTTCCCAGTGAAGGCAAACCGGACCCGGAGGGGTGGGGGAAAAGGAGGAGAAGAAGCCCTTGGGCGGGCTGCGGCCATGCCCGAGCCCCTCGGGGTGTCCCCCGGCAGGTGACAGGACGGGACAAGGGGCTCGGCCCCGCCGCACCTGCGCCCCCATCCCGGCGGCCACCTCAGCCCCGGCTCCAGGCGGAGGAGACCTCGGCAGCAGCGAGCTCGCCGACCGCAGGACTTTATTATATCGCACTTTATTATTATTCTGGTTTTTTGTCCAAGTTTCCGGGGGGTTTGCTCAGCTTTGTAACCCCTTGCGTTACTCCGCGCCGTAACTGCCTCCCACCCCCTGAATTAAAAAACCGGGGGAAAAAGAAAACAAAACGAGGAATAAAGTTATCCCGGATTTAAAAACAAACAAACAAACTTTAAAACCTGCACCTCGAGAAGAAAAGACGGCGAACCAGCCCCGCGGCGCCAGGATGAGGCGGTGACCGGCAGCGGCAACTCGCTGCCCGCCGCGCTCTGCCCCTCCCGCCCCGCTCCGGCCAAGCTCTCCGCCCGGCCATGGCCCCCCGGCCCAGCGCCGCCACGGCCGCCTGCGCCCTGCTGCTGCTGCTGACGCCCGGTAAGAGCCCGCTGTCCCCGGGCCGAGCCCCGCCGGAGGGGTCCGGCACGCGGCCGGGGCCGGCGGCACCCGGCGCCGCCTCAGGGAGCGGGCGGGCGGGCGCCAGGGGGCGCCGCGGGGTCTCCCCGGGAGCGGGCGAGGGGCGCCGCCCAGGTCCCCTGAGGGGAGCTGGGGGGTCCCGGTGGGGTTGGGGGGGTCCCTGTGGGGCTTGGGGAGTCCAGGGGTAACCCAGAGGGTTTGGCATTTCGGCACTGCTCCGTGAAGTTACTTCGTTGGCACGTGCTGGGTGAGGGGGGTGAGGTGTTAGGTAGCGGGGAGTTGCTTCTGACGGCAGTTCTCCGTGAGTTTTGTTGGGTGGTGGATGGGTTTCACAGTACACTTAGCATGTTACAAGCCTTTTGTGGTTTAGTTTCATGAGGTGGACACACTGAAGCATCCTTGGTTTTCTTGGCTCCACTCAGAGATGTGTTCCTTCTGCAGAAATGCTCCCGGGCTGGCTGCACGGTGCTAGCCCAGTGCATTTCACATACCCCCTACAGCATCTTCCCCACAGCTCCCTGCACAATAAACAGTTATCCTCAGTTCATGCTGCAAACTGCCTTTCCAGCTTTTCCTGAAAAAAAATAAAAAATGCTACCACAAATGGTGCAGGCCAAAGAGCCCTCCATGGCCAGCACTCTGGTGACCCTTGGGCCGAGTGCCCCAGTAAGGCTGGTGCTGTGGTCCCATGCCGCAGGGGACACCAGGACCTGCACCCCGAGGTGCACCTGGTGGGGAACAGGGAGCCTGTGTGTCCCTCGGGGGGGTCCTGTAACTGCTCCACCTGGCCGACACGTGTGTGTTAACTGGCAGTTAACGCACAGGCTGGAAGAGCTGCCCGTAGAAGGCGCGTTACCAGAAATCCAGCCTGGAGTTTCACAAAGGCATAAATCCCCATGGACTTCTGTGGATCAGAGGGAGATGACAGCAAGTGTTTGGCAGAATGGAGAAAGCACATCTTGCCACAAGCATTCCTGAAGTGGAGCACGGTGCAGTGGCACCCAAGTGGCTGGGTGAAAAGGTTGGCTAGAGATGGTACCCACACTGCAGTGCTGCCTTGGTTCTTCACTTACCAGCACTGCTTTCCTGGCACTTTTGGTGCTAGTAACTTTGGAAGTTGGTCCAGGCTCACCTTCTCATCAGTGCCAGGCAGAGAGGAGGCAATGTCTGCATCCAGTGAGAAGGAAAGGAAGACAGGCACATCGCTAACTGTCCCTGTAGGCAAAGGCTGATGATGGATTTGGAAGCAGCATTATGGCTGTCAGACCTTTGTCCATCATTAGGAAAAGAATCTGTTAGCACAGTGTCTGTGTGCCCTAATTAGGCTGGAAGCCAAACTGAAACAGGGCCAGGAAGTTGGAGGATTCTGGATAGCACTGATGTTAGTGAGGTATTAACTCCTCAAGCCACCTTTCCCTCAAAGTTCATCTCCAGCGGTGAATTGAATCAAACTTTGTTTGACCTCCCAAGGGACAAGAGGCAGGGATTTGTCCTGCAGGCTGTGGGTTAAGCCTTCTCTGGGATCTTTCTGGTCAAAGTTAGGCAGAGGTACGCTGAAGAACTTGAACCTGATTCAAACCCAATCATCTGCAGGGCAGACAGAAGATTTTGCAACGGTGATAGACGTTGCCCCTGAGGTGCTGAGTGAGGGCAGTGCAGCTGCCCAGCCCCAGGGGCACCTCCCTGGTCAGGACTTCCAAGGCGCCCAAGAGAAAGGGAACACTCATGGCCCTTACCAAACCTCAGCAAGGGAGCTGGAGTGCCTTCTCCTTCTGTATCAGTGGTTACAGCCGCTGTGTCGTTATGTCCTGCTTTGCAGCTCAGCAGATCACCTACGTGGGCCAGGGATACCAGAGGACAGAAGTTGTCCATAGCCGTAAAATTGATCCAGATCAATGGGTGGTCTTCTTCAGAGAACTCCTGTGCAAGGAGGATCATTTGCTCCACGTCCGTGTTTAGCAGGGAGGAGAGACCGTGCAAACTTCATCCCAACAAATTCCTGCCTCATCTTAAAATGTAGCTTCAAAACATTGTATGTGTCTTTAAATTTCCTAAGACAGTTCTACAGGTATCATGAAATATCCACTTTCTTTTCATTTATTACAGAGCTTATTTCAAACTCTTTCTTGTACTAGTTAGGGGCTTTCTGCTAAAAACTTTTTACAAAGTAATAATAGTTGTGGAGATGCCAACAGCTGGCACAAGTTTTAGGTAGGCCTTTAAAAAAAAACATCTGAAAAGAATTATTGATGCTGGCAATACCTTCTGTAGTGTCTTTCGCTCCTTGGTATTATCATCAAAAAGTTTTTAATATATAAGCTTTCCAAATAACTTTTCCGGTATTGGAATAAACATGGTAATTTCAATGATGTAACACTGGAAAACTAACAAGATTCAAGAATTAAAATTGGGTCCTGCCTGATCCCTTTGAAAATGAAGCAAGTTTGGAGTTTAACATTTTTATTTGTTTCATTTTGCAACTTCTTCTACAAACAGACCTACAAATATACCAGGAAAGGCAATTTAGCTTACTAACAGATGCATTTCAAATGTGCCACATGTCAAGAGCTAATCGAAAGCTTCGGGAGCTCAGAACCCTGCAAGCTTTCCAGCGAGGATGCCCAGTGCATGTAGCCAGAAGCACTGCAGAGCCGGCGGTGCACTGTTGCAAAGGCAGAAGCATCTAGGGTATGCTTCTGCCTTCCTCTGAGGCAGCCAGTGCTGGGAAGTGGAGGATTGGATAGCCGACAATATGGGCTGTTGATCGGTTCTAGTAAACCAAAAATGTGTCTCTTAATTGGTGTTATTTCTAAACATTTGCTTTACTGTGGGAAAATGTTATAAAAAGCAAAGGAGACTTTTTATAAGATTGTGATATATGAGCTTCTCTGCCTGAAGCTGCCACTTTCAAAACCAACTGGAAATCTCTTACACTAATTCATCTATTTAAGGCAAGGAAAAAAATGCAAAGTATTTCTGAATACTCCCCAAGCTTCTAAAAACCAGCATCGTACCCAAAAGAATACTGAGAATACAAACCAGATTGTTTGTTGAAGGTTTCTCTTACAAGAACTTAACATATCTTCTTTTAAAATTTCAAAAATATTTATCTGCACACATTTCCCCTTTGGTCTGCCAATACACATGAATCTAAATAAGAGCAACAGTGTACATTTGAGTTGTCTCTACTCCTTTCGTACGGTCTCTGAATTGCTCGCTGTAAGATGAAGTATTTGTGCAAAGCAGTAGTTCAACCCAACTCTGTCTGAAGTAATACATCGAGTCAGGCTGTATATACAATATGTGTATTGCCGGCAGGTTACCTTATTGCAAAAAGTTTCCAACAAGCACGGGAGATTTCTTAGGTACAGTCAGTGGTACGTGATCTGCCTTTTTTGTAAATTTGTCTTCCAAACTGCCAGCACAGTTTGAAGGAGGGTGAAAACCTGCCTTATGCTGCATACACTCAGAGATGAAACGTGCCTTTTGCTTCCAAAGACATTTGCAAAGCATATGCAGCAAGGGTCACTTGATCATCAGCAAAGGACAGCATGAACAGAGGAGCTGCTTTCAGCTTACATTGCAAAACAGCTTTGGGGGCGGCAGCAGCAACCTGCATTTTTTAAAACTACACAGGAAATTTCCAGGAGGCAGCATTTGACTTTCACAGAGAGTATGAGAAGGACACTGAAGCTTAGCAGCCCTGCTGAAGTTCTTGTGCTTAGTTCCTTTCATCTCCTTTGCTCCACCTTTCCTTTTTTCTCTAGACCAGCCTGATGTCACTGGAATGGGAAATTACGAGTGGAAGCAATTAAAAGATATTCAGAATATCTAAACAACAGCCAGGAGCAAAATAGATGTGTCCCAAGTGTCTTCCTTCAGAAAGCAGCTCAAATGACTGACAGGACACAAAGGCTGCTGGGTGCCAATCGAGGCATTCCAGTTCTCACCTTTGGGCAGAGCATCTAGCTGTACTCCACCGCATGGCCAAAAAAGCTGGCTACTTAAACAAGTGGGCATAAAATGTGTGCAATAGAGAACTGATCTCCTTGGTTAGGCACTTCTTTAATTTTTCTTTTTAAGGCCACAGAGAAAATAGAAGAACCTGCCAAAATCAGCCAGTCAAGGTTATTATCTGGAAATGGCATTTAATATAAGCACATGCTTGAAGGCTGCCCCAGGGAGCAGAACTTTAGCAGCAGAGAGCTTGCCATCACCAGGAGCAAGCCAAGATTAGAACAAATCATGTGAAGCGAGGCTTTCTGTATAGGAGTTGTGATCTTAGAGGCTTGCCCATGAGCCATTTGCTTCAAGTGAGAAAGCAGGAAGGTTCGAAGAAGGTAGGGAGTCTGATCTCATGAGCCTGTGATGAACAAAACTGATTGCTGCCCATTTTGTGCAAACTCCACACTGCCCGAGTGCTGCACCCGCTTGTGTGGGGAACCCCGGCTCACCTGAAACCAGGTATCAGCACACATCCAGAACTGAACTAGGCAAATCTGGTGACCTGGCCAGATCTCCTGCATTTGCCATTAACGGGAATAGGAAGCTGGAAAGTGTCTCGAGTCCCGTGCCCACTCCACAGAGCTGAAGCTGGGCTTTTCTCTGCCATCCCTGAGGCAGGGTGTGCAGCACATGCGGCCACCACGGGCATTGCCCCACGTACCCCGGAGGGACGATCTCAGCTTTTTGCTTTCAAAGGCTTTGGAAATGCATGCAATGAATCCACATATTGAGGGCAGCTGAGCCAGTGCCCCGTGCAGTTGTTAACTTTGTATTAGGCAGTTGCTAACAGTTTCATACAGCTATGTACTCTGATGGGAAGTAAGTCTGTGAACCATTTTATGATGGACAGTGAGTAAATGTGTGAACTGTTTTATAAGGCAGCCCAACACCCTCATCTCCAAGTCCTTGGATTAGCCTGTCTTTACAGCACATACTTTTTGTCCTCACTACATCCTACACCCCTCTCCTGCTCACTCCCCCCTTTCCTGGATGTCTCCTAAACTCCCCTCAGGGCTCAGGATTCCTTGAATTTTTACATTAGAAAAAGTCAGGAGGAATTTCTCAGCCCTTCCACTCTAGAGGTCTGCACAGTCTCTCTTCCCTGTACCAAAATGAATTTTGCCTTTACATGGTGCCTGGTGCAGAGATTAGGCAAGCCAGGGTCTGAGACCTGCAGCTGAATCCCTTGTTTTCTGGAAGCAGATGCACCAAGTCTTCATGCTGAACTAAACTTTTCAAGAGCAAATTTTTCAAGCCTCCCCCCCATTATCCACAAATGTAAAAGGAGTCACAGCTAGTGCACGATGTGTGTGCAACCCATGTTCGGGGCTTTCACTGCAGCTCTAAGCTGCAAAGCTTTTAGCGCTGAAAAGGAATCTTAGACATCAGTGAGTAAGAAGGAAAGAACCTCTTCTAACCCTTCAAATGATGCAAGGCCAAACAAGCCCGTTTTCCTTTGTGCCCTGCTGAGAATGGCAAAAGCATATGCTCCCTGAGATTTCAAAATTCAGCCAAAAACTGGACTCAGGACCAGAATGTAAAGGAAATATATGGACCAGCCTTCTATTTTCAGATCACTTGCCTTTGTCTTCTGCATTTCCACATAGGTTTCCTTAGATCTTCCTGTGTTTTTCTGAACTGTGGGAACACGATTGCCAAGGAAGTAGAGAGGGGAGTTTTCAGTCCTTCTGGGATTGTTCTTGATTTGAGGGTCAAGGAAGCTTGACCTAGTCATTACCTGTTCCATTTTTTTAAAAAATCTCCATGAATTTAAAACACTGCAGTCAAAATCTCTGCTTCCTTAGAGCCCACAGCTCAGAAATTACACACCTTAAATTCTTCCTTTATAGATACCCTAAGGTCAGTTTGCAGAAAAAGCAGCAATCTCCATGGGGCTACTTTGCCCACTCCTCTATAGCTGTGGGTAAACTGGGACAGCCCCTATCACTCACGGGGATATGTCACACAAACACACACACACGAACAGCTATCCTGTAAGGGATTCATCCTGTTTGACATTAACCTATACCTCATTAGCTGAAATTAGCGCTGAATACAGTAATTTGGGAGTTGAAGCAATTTCCTTCTTGTCTCCAGAAGCCTGCAGCTGGTGATACGGGCACAGAGCCTCCTTAGTATCCCAGTCCTGATCCTAGATTCCCTCACTGCTACTGGAAAGGGCTTGCTTTGGCTCTTTGTAGCCACAGGGATCATCCTGAAAGCTGATACTGAGCCTGGACTTCCTGAATTTGGGGGTTTGGTTGCGCAGGGGCTGCTGTTTCAGACCTTTAATGTGCGGATGCCTACTACAGTGTGTCCTCCAGGAGTTATAAAAAGTGTTTTTCCCCTCTGCTTCTTCACTTGTTCTTCCAGCTGCCTGAAGCTGCCTCCCCGAGGGGCTGTAACACATGCCCACACAGTAGCATTTGGAAACCCTTCTTGTGGGCAATCCTAATTACAGTACGCCTTCATACAGGAAATGGCTGTTGGAAGAGATTGCCCAGAGCCCTTAACAGGAAGACGTATGCAACTGTATTTGAAAGGAGGGAAGTAAGGCACAGTGGATTATCAGTTGCAAGCCTCAAGGTCCCTGTCTTTCCTTGCAGAAAAATAAATCCCACAGGTGCAGTGTTGTCCAGCTCAAGGTATGGCCCCCCTCTCCACGCAGGGAGGGGGACCCACTCCATTCGCTGCAAATTAACACCATCAGCACTAATTTGCAAAGATAAGGGAAAGGACTTCATGTACAGCCACTGCTTAAAGCCCAGGTACTGCTTTGCTCCTTAGCCCACGAGGAATATCAGAACTCCTAATGCAGCGCCCAGGTGTGGGAGAAATGCTTTTCCCAGACCGCTTTGTAGATGTATACGAGGCGAGGAAGTTATATCAGCTCTTGCTGCATGACACAGCGGGACAGAGAGCTAAACAGCAAATCTGGCTAGTTTTTAACTATTTGTACTATTACAATTACAGGGTGATTCAAGTGAATGTAAACAATGATGTCACCCTGAGAACCTTTTAAACACAATTTAAGCTATTACATGGTGTGAAGCAGAGAGAATCAGCTAAACTTTTAGCCTGCCACATTTTTTCTCTACAAACGGATGAGGTCTGGGTTATTTTCATTTTGTGTTCGTGCACTTGGGTCGATCTTTGCTCTCCGTTACACAGGTTTAAAGCTGAAGACAATAGCCCGTCTTTGAATTTGACTTTCTGTGACCGAGAGCATTTATTTTATTACAGTTGGTTATACATTTGTGGTAGGATCTGAGTGAGAAGAGAACTCGCCGAAAGCTGCATGCTTGATAAAGGTGGAGATTTTACTGATCTTGTTGGCAAATCCCAATTCATTTTGGAAGTGAAAAATTGCGGTGAGAAAGCTCAGTACCCTGCTGACTCTCTAAGAAGAGGGAAAGCCAGTGGGTGGCCCTGCACCCAGGCTGCAGCACCGGCTGCCTCGGGGCCAGCCACCCCGGCTGCTGTTCGTGGGGCCGTGCGTGTGCTCGCTTTGCGTTTATTTTGGCCCTGAAGGTCCCATTCTGCTAAGCCTCCCAGAGGTTCTCGTGCTTAAAAACAACTTTTCCTCAATCTTGGCAAACCTTCTGTTGAGTAAGGACGGAGTAACAGCTAAGGGAAGAGAGCAGGGCTTGGCCCAATAGGAATCACCAGAGAGGGTAATTAATCTCCAGAACCCTGTCAGCGTGAACCCAGCACAGCGTGCAATGGGGAGGGATTGCCTGGGGCAGAGCCTCCTTTGGCTACGCTCTCAGTGCAGTTGGCCCATCTCACTTTGAAAGACAGCCGTGTGTTTCTCACAGCTCATCATCCCACTCAGCGAAGACTTTTCCAAATATAATGACACCGTGGGTCTCTGGGAAAGTAAGGGCTGGTTGTTACCACAAAGCCACTAATGATCCCGTTAACAGTTTTATTACTTAATCCACTGATACATCAGGTTCTAACTTTGTCCAGAAAGACAAAACAAGTCTTCAGTGTGATGTGTTTATAGGCTTGGAATTGCTCCGAATTTCTAGGCTGTGCTCACATGTGGACCATTTTCTCATGGCTTTTGCACCAAGTCAGATAAACACAGGTAGCTCCATTACCTGGCTCACTGTGGTGTGGTGCATTTCACCCCATGTAAAATGCAGCTCCGCTTGGGCAACATCACCCTGCCCTGATGAAAGGGAGGTACAGGCCAAAACAAAAAGGGCCAGTATGGCACGGCTGCTGGGATGAAGGAACTGCCTGGACAAGGTGAGTTTAGGAGAGAACAGGATACTGAAGGGGATGTTGGAGGTTTCCCCCATCTGGCTCCAGATGCAAATCCCCATAAAGAAATTTTGTCATTACATTTGAAGAAGGATGTATACATGTCTGATTTGGTCTTCTTAGCATTTTGGAGACATGGGACTACTTGGGGATACTGTCCAGTCTATACTCCTTTCAACTAGAAAGACCAATAGATGTGGTTATTCATATCCTAAGGCCTATACCAGGTGAGCATTCTTGGAAGAGAACAAGGGACTAGAAACCCCTTAGGGGGTTCAGAAGTTTGGGCTTTCACAATGTATTCGTTGCAGTGTGATCTTTATACCAAGGCTAAAAACATTTGTTATAAATTAGCCACATACTCTGCCTTTTTTATGGTCGTCTACTTTGCATTTGAAATGTAATGTTCAAGCCTGCATGGTGAAACACCATTATTAATTTAATTTAATAAACCATGATGTAGTGTGCCTTCCTCTGGTTACTGAAGTTGATCTCTCTGTAAGTTTGTGCATAACTGTGGTTGTTATTAACATTCAATTGCTAACTTTTCTTTCCTAATGTACTATCCAGAGCATCAGAGCTGGTAAACAATATCAAATAGGGCAGGCAGCCACAAACAGGCACTACGACATCCTACAAGTCTACAAGCACAGACTAATGCTCCCAAGAGAAAGGCTCTCCTTTCCTCATCCCAAGAATATGTGCCACAATTTGTTTTAACATTCTTCATGACGGTATCTTCAGCTTTCTCGAGAGTTTCTGGCACAAGGACAAAAGAAGAGGAAAGGAGACAGTTTTGTCTGGGTATAAATCTCAGTTTTCATTTGCCAAACTCGTCCTGCACTTTTGAGAAAATCAGGGCAGAGGAGCTGAAAAATCCGTGCTCAAAGTGGGATTAGGGGAAAAGCTAAAACTGAACTACTTTTGATTCCCATGGAGGAGAGTTTGCATAGCTGCAGTTCGAGGCCATTTACTCTTCCACTGTACTATATCGCAGTATCACTGTTCAAAATGTTCATGTAGACTTTTAAATGCTACATGGATTTGTGGCTGGTCATTGAGCAATGCAACTTTTTCTGCCTTTCTGTCTACCTCTGACTGGGATGTCCCTCAGTGAGACCACTTGAGCTAAGAATTTCAGTCTAAACATCTTCCTGGTGTAACAGGAATTTTATATATAAAAATCTTGTTTTCAAGATAGTTTACATTAAAAAGATTAAGGTGTCTTTCAGCAACAGGCAGCTATTGCTTGGGAAAAGAGGAATAATCACTGCAAGAGAAATGGCTGGGCAGAATCAATTATGCCAGAAATATGAGACAAAAAGCTGACAGCATGAACCTCTTACCAGCATAAATCAAATCCATTTGTAAAGGCAATGAGTTGTCGCAGGGTCTGCAAGTGCATGTGACAGAAATGTGCCCCGGGTAGCTCGCCTTGCCTCTGCAGTACTGCAGAACGTCCTTTAGGGGCTGGTCTGCTGCAGAGAAAAGCCACTGAAGTTTTTCTCCTTGTGCAGTGGCAGAGGGATGCGCATTCAAACAGCAGTGATGCAGTCACTACCCCTCCTCCTCCTCACACGGCTTCTCCTTCCCTGGGTCACACCTAGCACAACCGCGCTGTGCACCTGATAAGATGGAAACCACCAGCGTTGGGAACAAGCCCTTTTCCTGAACAAAAGGCAAAGTGTAATCTTTAATACACAGTGCAGTATATGACAATCTGCGTAAAGGAAAAAATTGAGGTTTTTTTCCTAGGACCTTGGGATTTCTGTTCTAGGTTCTGGACATTTCTGATGTAGTGGTTGAATTCTTTCTGTGCATTTATTCTGCATCCTTTGAGCAGCAATGCTAGCTAGCTAGCAGTTAATAATGCCACAATTAAAGCCATCATCATTACCATTGGGGATAAATACTTCACCCTGATGAATCAGGCAGATAACGACTTGCAGAGCCATTGTTTTGGGCTGCTGCTTCTTTAATTCCCAGTCTTGTCTGGTGTCACCATACAAGGCCTCCCTAAATTTAGAGCAAGGCTAACCAAATGTAAAAAGAGACAGCAAAAGGGGTCAAAGAGCAACTTCAGGAGAGCCCAGAACAGCCTAATTCCTTTTGTCATCTTTCCTGTTTGAAAATCTTTCTGCTTATCTGGGTTCTGGTCTTGTCATCTGCTGGTAGCGAAAGCAAGTTTGTGACACCGGGGTGTGGTGGGATGCGAGGACGGTATCTCAGACAGCAATCTCCTTGCCATGTATATGATCAAGGGAGAGGAATTCTCAGCATACACAGGGCAAAGGTCTCCTGGGCTCTTTCATTTAAGGTTGAAGTGATGTCCTTTAGCGTGTATTGTACTGCTAGTCTTTGAAAGGCTGCCTTTTTGTTTTGATTCTATATTGTTCTAAGTTAAATAGTAGGAAAAGAGAAATCTCTGCTGCCATAACATTCTCTTATAGGCCTATTCATTATAGATCCTGAGAGGAAACTGAGAGCTCCCCTGGACAATGCTCTGATACACAAATGAGCATACATTAACTTTCTGTAGCTGTATAGTTCATTTTTGGCTGCATTTCCTTTGCATTCTTAGGAACACGGAGTTGGGCATAATTTGGTTTTATGTCTTCCTCTGCCTTGAACTGCTGTCTTGTTAGACACACTGCACATCCAGCAGCCTCCCTGCAGCCGAGGTTGAGGGTGGAAGTGCTTCGGGCAGATGCGGTGGCGATGATGCCGTTGGTGATGCGAGGAGGGCCAGAAGCAGAGGAGACCAGGCCAGGTCTGCAGGATTTTGGCTGAGCTGGGAAGGAGATGGGGTGGTGCTGGCCAGGTGCTGTGCTCCAAACCAACCAAGATGGTCAAGGGGATTGGATGTAAGCTGCAACGTGGAAGCAGCTCAACTTCGGTTCCCTGTCCTTTGAGAAACGCCTTGGGGGAGCTCCCCTGGGGGCACATCTGCAATGTTTTTGACAGATGGCTAACTCCAGAACAGAGATGTTTGCTGCTTTTGTGCCTCTGCCCTTCTGTAAATCAGGGCAATCGGCACTTTCCCTCCTCCCTGGAAAGTCGGGGCAATAAACATTATGAAGAGAAAACGCAGCTCAGGCACTGCAGTGGTGGGAGCCACATTGTTACTTCATCTTTCGCTTCCATCACCAGAGAAGAAGCCATTTAAAGCTACAAGGATATTGAGGCATTTAAGGTTGTAATGATTAGGAATGGGATACCGCCGTAGGCAGTGCCTGAACTGTCAGAAATGAATTTCTCCCCTGTCCTCCAGACAGACTGCTACAGAACTTGGGTTTCTCTGCTGCTCTTTTGCACTAACATGTTTTGTTCTCATGTACTTTGCATGGGAACAGAGCCAAGCTGATGAAAAAGATTAGAGACTAGGTCAGTCATTGTTACCCTATCTCCTGCAAACACCTTTGAACAGTCTGATGAGTGTGACGCCTACCTCTGAAATGCTGCCTGTCCGTTCCAAAAGGTGTGTCTCACACACCACTCCCTGCTAACACTGCCTTGCAGAGTCTGCTTACCTGGGTACCACCAGGTGCATGGCGTTGATGCACAGGGCTTGCAAGGCTACAGTTTTTCTTGAATTTCTTTTAATGCAGTGCCTCTCTCAGCCTCTTGGCCCATACATACGCTGTAGCTTTCCTTGGAGGAATAATGAAGCACACATACGCATGCACACACATATGCAAATGGATGCAGTGTCACTTCAATTGCAACCATAGCCCAAAAAGCCTCTTGGTTTTCATTTTGACTGTGTCTTCTGGCACAGAGAAATTTGCAAAGCTAATTTTCAGCTCCTGTCTAATGGATTCCCCTGCTGAGTGTCTGTTACAGTTAAAGGATTCCAGATTGAGAGTTTGTTCTCGTCTCCCCTGTGCACATCTATGTTGGAGGTGCTTTTTGGAGAGCTGGTTAATGAGCCTGGAGTGTGACTGAGTGTTTGTGCTGACATTCAGGAGGAGTTTCCCCTCCTCAGAGGAGGAAGGTAGCCCTCACATCCTTATAGCCCATTTGTATTCTTAGTGCATTCACCCCAGTAGAAATAAGGTACGTTATCAGACTGTGCAACAAATAGTGGATTTATCAAAATTGAGGAAGCAAAAGGAGAAATCCCTCTTTCTGGGAGTATGCTTGTTCTAGAATTTGCATGTTTTTTTCAGGAAGAGGAATGAGCAGCATGCAGCAAAGGCTTAAAATACTGCTGCATGCTACTTCCTCCTTGCCCCATGTGCTTGCCCCACTGGCCACCCTCACAGGAGAGGACGCTGCAGTCCACACCAGGTATTTGCTAGTGTCAGCTCTTTCCAGCCCCTATGGAACTGAAGAGAGGCTGGCCATGTATGATCCTGCAGCTCAGCACACAACTGGGAGCCAATTAACTTGACTTCTAATTCCTGCCATGCTGCAGGCTTCCTGTATGACCTTAAGTAAGATACTTATCTTATCTGTCTTCAGTTTCCAGCAGTATATAATAGCAATTAATTATCAACCTCACAAACATGTTGCAAGGTTAAATCCCTTTGTAAGCAATCATACAACTAATCTTAGAAATGCAGACTGCTACGATTATTATTGTTATTGCCATTTTGGCACAGACCTTTCTCAGGCTTGGGTGTTTTCCTATGAAGTCCGCTCCTACCCAAACCTTAAGCTAGGGCTTAAGTATCAGTTTCCACAAAAGACTTCCCCATTTTTCAGCACAGGAAGTTGGACCTTCACCCTAAAAGGCTCCTGGAGGGTGAGCATAGCCATGGAGAAAGCAAAAGATGGTGGGTGTTGGACCTGGGCACTGTCTAGAGGAAGGGTTAGGGTCAGGGTTAGGGTTTGGAGAGAGAGAGCGGAGTCCCATTGTGAGTGGGGTTGTGAAGGGGCTGCCAGGAAACATTGAGGACTGGCCAAACTTTCCAGTCCTGGCCAGTGTGGGGGGAAGTCCCTGGTGGGACGTGTATTGGACCTGGGGAGTGTCTAGAGTTAGGGTTTGGAGAGAGAGAAAGCACAGAGCCACAGTGTGAGTGGGGTTGTGAAGTGGCTGAAGAAAGAAACGGCATGCTGCAAGGCTCTGGGAATAAAGTAACTCTGCAGTAGTCCTCTGCAGAAGGCTGCAGAGACAGAGCCCAAAGTGCAGAAAGATGCCTCAGGGACCTACATGTCTCACTGAAGCCTGGTGTGGCGATCACTTAAGGGTGAGGGATGTATTGAGGTATCCTGACAATGTCTAGCAAAAGGGGAGAAGTCTCCCTCCCAGAATGACTGTCACAGGAGCCTCCAGTGCCAAGAGACCTGGGGTGAGATGGGTTTATGGACAATGGTGAACACAAATTCCACACTCACCTGGTAAACTCCATTTGTGAAGCAAGTCCAGAAAGGCTACGGGACACTAAGCGTTCATTCAGCCACTTCTTCAGATATACTCAGCCAACAATATGGCACTTCTCACGTGTAGTTACACCATCTAAAAAAGAGCGTGTTATTGAGGAGGTTGAAAGTTGATCTTTACACCAAGCTAAATTAGAATTAAAATTTCTTAATCTCTCACTGAATGGTTTCTCTCACTTAAAATGGGACAGCATGAGTTTTTATTTGAATATGCTACTCTATCATTTTAATTAGGAAGAAAATATATACATAAAACAAAACACCTGGGCATTATCAATATACATGGTTATTATTCTACTTGTCAGTTGGGGCAATCCATTTGTTGTGAACTGCAGCGCTAAGTACAGTATCTTTGTGCTCAAGATCAACATATTCCCAAGCTTGTTGTCTTTGGCATAGCCAATATTTTATCTGCCAAAGCCAATGTTAATGAAAAATTCCTGAGAAATTCCACATTTCAACACAGAAACACTCTGATGGGAATAACAATCTCTTCTGACCTTGTTCAAAAGCAGATATTGGGCAGGATACAAAATAGGGAGGTATTTCTGAACCCCTCTATCCAGGACTTTGGGTATTTGTGCTAAGTTTTTGATGCTTGTTCGCCTTCATAACTGGTATCATCAGATTGTGTACTCCCCATAGTACCTGCATCCAAAATCAGCATTGCTAGGAATGACATGCATGCAGTTTGAAACCCTGGGCTGGTGAAACTGAGAACTGCCTTCTAGTTTTGTTGCACTACAGTCTCATCTCTTTGAAGCAGTCAAGGTGATGCAGAACCTTTGTAATAAGTCCATGACCATATAGAAATGGGTTTCCCTTTTGGGGACAATGCTGATGAAATACTGAGTTGAGTCTTTTGGACATGGGAAGCAGGAGTGTTTGTGATCCAGCACAGTCAACATAAGCCTAGGTGGTCTGTAATATATGGGCTCATCTCCTCATTGCATGTGACAGTCTGGAAAATAAGGTCAAGCAAATTAAGTTGTGAAATACAAGCCCAGTCACGAGTGAGGTAACCTTCAATCCGCTACTGACTACAAAGTGACAGTGTGGGGAAACGGCAGGGACTAGTTTGCTCTGATTTGCATGAATTGAATTCCCACACCTAGTCATCTCCCTTAGGAGTTCAGAGTATCCTGTGTATTTTTGTTGTAAGCAGGGTAGTCCTAGAGTTGTGCCATAGTGAAATGGCTGACTTGAATGAGAGAAGATCCACCTGAATTTCTCCTTCAGTCCCTTCACGTGAGCCTTGCACAGTCAGACCATCCTTCCTGCTCTGAAAAGGCTTCTTGCCAGTCCCTATGATGTGGGAAGGATGGGCAAGACAGAGCTGTGCAAGTATCTCATTGTGGAGGATCCCAATGTAGGAAAGAGACGCCATTCTCAGGAGACCTTGGGACAAAGCTCAGAGGAGGGTGCTGAGTTAGTCACATAGTGTAGTTTACTCTGTGAGTGGAGAAATGAGTGATTTTGTCAGCAAGTCAGGAAAAAAACCTATGCATGCAGCCTCTCCATACAGTGTCCTACAACTGAAACCTTTGTGCTATACATACACTTCAAGGACCAGAGCACACAGGGCAAAGGAAAATCAAGACTTACCACTAACAGGCATCCAAAGTCAGTGTATTACACACACACCCACACCTGACAAAAGGCAGGGCAAGCAGCGTGATTTATTCCCTCCCTGTTGTCAGAGTCTGTGATAGCATCTAGGAGCAACACAGTCTGTCATGCCCCAGAGACAGGAGAAAGCCTGACAGCACACAGATAAGAGCAGGTGCTAATTGGATGCTGTGGTCCAGCTCGTAGATGGGATGCAGTGTAAATGCTCTGGTTTCAGCCCCTGGAAGGCACCCTTTTGCCAAATCCTCCCCTTTCTTTGGAGCCTGCTGGATAGCAGTGGCTCAGCCGGCAGTGAGAGCGCACCACGCTTCCCCCGTGTAGACAAGATCTTTGATGTGCTTATGTTGAGCTGCTACCTTTATTTCAGTTTGAAAGGCAATGCGAAGGGAGGGACAGACTCTTGCCAATCACTGACTTGCCTAAATATTTATCTCTGCTAAAAACAGTTTAGTTTCTGGATTTAGCCCAGCGTTGTTTCTGATGAGAGACATCAAACATAATACACACGAATCAGGGACAGCACATCTGGCATTGCCTCTGTGCTGTAGGAATATAAATAAAAGAGCCAGCAAACTCCAGCTGGTGAGTTATTTGTACTGCAACAAGGCTGTCAGCTTTCTAATATCACCACCCAGTGAGAAGTGAGTGCCATGAATCACTTGGGGCAGCTCTGCGGTCCCCATTGGCGTGCGTCTTTCTCTTTGCATGGGAGGACTCGACAGTGAAGGATCATAAACACTTTTTTCAAACTGATTTGCAAGAGTGCTGTATCCACTGAAAAGAGTGGCGGGCCAAGCCAGCAGCGCTGCCAATATTTAAAACATTTCTCCGACACAATGATATTTTATTTTTGGAAGTATCTGATTCAAATGTTCTTTTCCTGGAAAGATTCCTTCTCCTGCCTGCCTCCCCCACCTCCCTCAGCCTGCTGGTGCCAATATTTCTGTTGCAACTTCCTCGCTCCCAGCCGTTTCCTACTATAGATTTCCCTCCCCTCTCCCCTGGAGATGGTGCTCCAGGTTGCATTGTTCTGCTGGCCTGGAAGGAGGCAAAAGTCGACGTCGATGCAGCTGCCTCCAAGATGTCCACGGGTCATGCCATGGGGCTTCAAGCTGCTGGGCTGGAAGGGCACGAACATGGCAGGGAGGCCTGGCAGTGCTGGGAGGACAGCTCGGTTGGACAGGTGGGCCTCCACCTGCCTTCTGTCATGGAGCAGTGGTGTGAGGGCCTCCACCTGCCTCCCTCATGGAGCAGTGGTGTGAGGGCCTCCACCTGCCTCCCTCATGGAGCAGTGGTGTGAGGGCCTCCACCTGCCTCCCTCATGGAGCAGTGCTGTGAGGGCCTCCACCTGCCTCCCGCCATGAAGCAGCGCTGCGAGGCCTGGTGTGTGTGAGGAGCGCCGTGCCCACGCACATGGGGGCGCTTACACGTGGCATCTCCCCTCCTTTCCATTCTCTCAGCCCAGGGCAGCGCTGCCCCCAGAACTGGTAGTGCCCGTCTTTTACTCCTTCACTCTGCAGGCTGCCAGCAAGTGATAAGCACAACCTTTAGCTGAGCAGAACTTGGCATGGAGACCTGAGCAGGAGCCTTGTAGCTGAAGGTTAAAAAAAGACTGCAATGCCCAAAGAGATGATTTGACCAATTTAAGCAAAACCATCATAGGGAGCAGCCATGAGATTTATCGCATTGTTTCCCTGGTTAGCCCCAAACACCAGTTTTAGGTGCTGTTAAAACAGTGGAGGTCAAATTTACTATGGAGGGCAAAGACCAGTGATTCATTTTCCCTTCTAGCCACTTTTCACCTTGAATAACAAAGGGGCCTAAACACAGAGAACGTTTGTTCTTGAGCACTGCCAAAACCTTTTTTTAAAAATTATTTTTTAATAAACCATCATTAAAATCTGGGCCCATTGCCTTGACAAAAGAAAAGAATATATTTGTGTATACTTAAGAGACGGGAAAGAGACTGTGCGCCAGGCCTAGTCACAGATAAAGGAATTCCGGACATTATTCCTTGCGCTCCTAGGGGTTGTGACATGGGATTTCCTTTCAGAGTGGTAAATAGCTCAACAGTTGTTGTAGGACAGGGTGGGGTGCTCAGTGCTTTCTTAAAAATGGGGAGAGATGAAAGCACATTATGAGAAGGCCGAGCTGAATGTGTGTGCACAGTGAACCCCTGTGAACGGGGGTGAGGGGTGCACCCAAGGCAGCAGCTCCAAGTTTTGCCCTCCCACGGCTCCGTGGCTTAGAGGTGCTAGCAGCTGATCTCTGCTTTGGGAAGAACAGGTCCTGCCATAGTGCGTTAGGTTTAGCTCTTAGGAGAGAGCCAGAATTTCAGGGCTTGTTGGCACCTTGTGGATTCCTCCTAGATTGACTCCTGGTGTTTGGCCATGAAAATACAATGGCAAAAAAAAAAATACTCCCTGGCTTTTCTCAAAGCCAGCCCCAGTCCCAGCCTGGTATGAGAACAGAAAGGGTGGGGAAGGTGGGTAACCAAAGCTTTGAGCTTCAGGAGGAGACTCACCGCGGTTTTTAATGAGAGTGAGACGTCCGAGGGCTTTGGTAACTGAAAGCACCTTTCTCTCTTTTGCCAAATCCTGCACAGGACTGGGGTAAGAGGTCTTTTCTTTTAAGAAAACAAAAGAACTAAAGCTGCAGATTTTATCCTCTTTGCATTTTAAATAGAAGAACATTCAACTTTGTACTTGGATTACTTTTTTCTGTTGGACTTTGCTTTAAGGACTCACCCAAACGCACTGATTTTGCAGTGTCGGGGAGAGCTGCGAGAGGGAAGGAATGTGAGTCTCTTGATGAGGGAGAAAAGAACATTGAGCTGATTTTATATTTGGATCTGAATACAAAACAATTTCCCTTCCTCCCTCTTCCTGCAGCTCTCCTGGAGGGTCAGCACAGATTGCAGATCCTAAACCTCACCGTTCAAGCAGGGCTTAAAGGGGAGAAAGAAGCTTTGCATTTTACTATTGTCCAAATCCTCAGGATTCAAGTTTTTGATACTAAATGTTCGGCTAAGGAAGCATCAGTGGAACAGAAAAATTAGTATATTGCAGAAGTTTGCAAACAGAAGGTTCCTACATGAGCCTTCTCATTGCCTTCTTCTATTTTGTTGCTAGGTATCTGAATTACAGCTATAATCCTTCTACCATATGACAACACACCTGCAAGTTTCTTTTCCTTTTGAACCAGAATGAATAAAGCTCCCAAAATAGGAAGGCACGTGGCAGCATGCTTGTAAGATTCATGGAAAGTAGGAAAGTCTAAGAGATTAAAATGCTGTTTCCAGTGCAAGAGTCAGTCTTGATCTACTGTAACTGGCCTTGCTTCACCATGAATACGATGCCCAGGAAGGGCTAGAGATTGAAGTCATAGCTGCATGCAATCCCTACTGCAGCTCACTGGCTCGGGAGCGTCCAAGCCCATATAGGACACATGGAAGCTACTAACCAAGCTCAGAACTGGTGACTTCAAAGGAAAACCAGAAAATTTCTCTTTCTCTTTGACCCCTTCCTAACATAGCACATTTTTGTGAAAACCAGGGAAAAGAGAAAGTTCCTTTGTTCATTGCAGTAATAAAATAAAATATCTTCTAAAATAACCGTGTGACTGGTCTAAGGTACAACAAAGACAGCTAAATGAATCATACAGAGAATTACTCATACATACACATTTTTAAAAAGTAAACACGTTATGCTTACCATTGGTAACTTGCAAGCACACCAGGCTGTACAGTCTGCATTACTGCTCGTGGAGAGTGGGAGAAAATCAGCTGAGGTGCAGCAGAAAAAATAATTCCAGTCAGGCCCTAGGAGGGCACCCAAACATTAGCACTTCTCCTGTACGGATATGGGGCTGTGTGGCAGTCACATATCAGGAGAGTACTGTTTTGCTTGTATGAAATGGATCATGTTTTTAAGAGCCATGTAACAGGCTATAGGCTATTGAATCATGCTTTTTTGATATCTTTGTACAATCACATTAAATTCCTTAAGATGAATTGTATTTTCATGGCCAAAATACAAACAAACAAAACTTTTGGAAAAACAAACAGAAACCTTTTAGAAAGATTTTTAAAAAGCTAAACAGATCTAATACTTGTTTTAAGGACTTGTAATTATAAAATAGCTCAGTTAAGTTAAGAATGCCAAAAATTATTTGCTGTCCTTCTTCCCGGAGGTGTTGTGAGCACATCTGAGTTTCTGTTTCCTCACAGTGGAACCTGCCCCTTAATTACCGAGCCATTGCCCAGTGGCTCCAATCTCTTTATTTTGGGCTGCAAGGTGCAGTAAACCTGGACAACCAGTCATGTCCCACAGGACAGATGTTCATAGCAACACAGCAGCTCTCGTGAATCAGGTTTGCAGGATTGGTGCTTGGCGTACAGCTATTTTAACTCTCAAACAACTTAAAATTTTTTTTTGGACGCTCCCGAAGCTTCTTACATCCTGTGACCTTGCACTAAAGCCCACATGAAATGCCTCACAATCTTCCTAAATACTGTCTTTACTCTTACGGCTCCTGTATGAACCACTGCTATGCAGTTAATGCTCTGCAGTTGTTTCTACCCTAAGACCTTTTAGCCAAGGGTTTACAACTTGGCCTCTGAGGTCTCCGCCTGAAAATTCTTTATTTTTGTACTCTCTGCAAGAGTCTGTTTTTAAATTGATATAAACATTTCAATATCTTAAGAGTGCAGCAAAATGGTCAGCTTCTCTTTCCAGCTGGAAAGCAAGCATGTTTCTTTGAGTCAAAGTATTGCATGTTGTTGGCTAGCCTAGTGGCTGGTCTCATTCTGGCTTGGTTGTGCAGATCCAGGCGTCTGCGTGAACTTACTACACATACAGAAAAAAAAAAAAAAGAAAAAAAAAAAAACACCTTTAACTGACTGTGCAGTACTTGCTTTTTCAATGCATCTGTTTGACTGTAGTTGGCTTTGCTTCCCCCTCGTCCTCAGATACGTGTAGCACACAGGTACCACCATACTCAGCAAGAGACACAGAAAACCTGTTTTTCTTTAGCATGTGGAGAAATTCTTCAGTAGCATAGTCCACAGGCCAAAATTCATATGCCATGCTAAAAATGGTACCAAGGGAACAGGCCTCTGAAAGATCAAGTAAGGACTCCAGCTAATGTGTGCTCTGCCTTGACAAGCCATTGGCTTATTCTGCAGGGCCTCAGATCTGGATTTCCTTATCAGAATCGCTTCTCTGGGTTCTTAGTGCAGCAGTTCACGGCTCTGTGCATGGATTCAGTATGGGAAGGAACCTTGTTAATTGTCTGTGTGCATTTCCATTATTCTTCCGTCTCCAGCCTTGGTACTATTCCCTGCCTGAATCCACGTGGTGACATTTTTCTTTCTTGGTAGTGGTGTTCTCTTTGCTTTCATTCAGAGCTCACTTAGCTTCCATGGTTCTCTTTTCTCCTCGACATTTTCATACAGATCTGTGTTTTTTATCAGGGCTTCTGTTACTCTGCAAGAAATAGTCAGGAGAGAGTTCCAAAAACAGGAGCTGCTTTCTTCATTTAATTGCTCTTAGAGTCACATTTGTTGATTTCCATAACTATCCAGCACAAGAACTGATCTTATTCTTCAGAGAGCAACTGCACGTTTTATCTATGAGCACTGCAATAAACTCTTGGGCTGAGAAGGGAAATTTTTAGGAAAAGAAAACAGCAGTGGGCTTATTTCTGCTGTGTTTGAAATCAGTAGTAATAGAACCGGTCTGGGTTTTTATAACACGAGAGAAAGTTTTCATTAGAAAATTACACTGTGACAAAATTTTGTGTCCAAAGTGACTGGGGTAAATGCAGTCTTCCAGGAAAGGTTCTCCAGCCAGGATGGTTTTTCTGCTCGCAGCCCAGCGACACCATGCCCCTGTCATTGAGATGCATGCGTAGGATGCTGGAGACACCATGTTCCTTGGCGGAATCAAGCCTTTGAATCTGTGTCTCCAACTACCGGGGGCTGCCCTAAATATATGGCTATTTTTAGATGAGTCTTTTTCTGTTGCTGCTTTTCATAATAAAAATAAAAAAATAATAATAAAAAAAACCTTTGAAGGATTTTTGTTTTATCCCTATGCACAACAGGAATTAAAATAAATAAATAGATCTTAAATATTTAGACATGAAAAAGAAGAATTTCCTGCCCAGCTTTTGCTAAGCGGCGTAGGTGGCTTTAATGCAAACCGGGTCTGCTGCTGGGTGCCCAGCAATGTTTTCTCTTCCTGAAAGTCAGTGAAGAACCTTTAAAAGCAGGGTCCCACAAGGCAAATGCATGGCTTCCAGAGGCACTGTGCAATCGTCTCCCTGGTGCTGTGGTTCCTTCAGATGATGATGTGAGCTGCTGCGAGCCAACCAACCTGGCTGCAGAGGGAGTTGCTCTGCTGCAGCAGCAGGGAGGATACAGCCAGTACCAGGGCAGCGAGCCGAGGTAGCCTTGAAGTGCGTGAGCCCCCCACAGAGCCCCTCGAGGTCAAACCAAGAACCAGGATCTGGCCCTAAAGAAGCAGGCTCAGCTCAGGGCATCCCAGCTGGAGGATCACCCACCTGCCGCGCTGCTCCGGGTTTGTGGGAGGCTGCGCTCAGACACCGGCGGCTGCCTTTCCTCCGAACCTTCACAGGGCAAGCGAGCGAATCTGGAAACCGGCAGGGGACAGAGGAAGGGACTTTTGTCAACAGGCAGCCATGCTATGTAGACTTGATAAATATGTGCAGTGCTAATTCGAAGCAGATTCCTGCTTTGCCACAAGCAGAATTCCTCCAAGCCCTGCCATCAAAAACATTATGTCACAGCTGCAGAGAAGCCTAACAAACAGGGGAGCAGCTGGGGTCATGTCAGGGTAGCTGTGGTGAAGGCTGCAAGGAAGCGATTGAAGCCCTGCTCCACGGCCTGATGGACTTTGTCATTACGAAGGATTTCACAAAATATTTGCAGACAATTCCCTGGGTCTGATTGGTACTTTCCAGCTTAATGCAAACCAGCGAGGAAACCAGCTTGCAGACCTAGTTAGGCCAAACTACACAGGGAGGTTGCAGGCAGGAGATAACGTAACGTCACCTGGGGATGCAGAAACCTAACTGAATCGGGGACTGGTTTTTAAGCAGATCGTTAGGTTCTCTCTCCCCTTTGTGAGCAAACAGCTTTTATCTCATCTCCCAAAATAGCAACCTCCCACCCTTCAAAACAAACCAAAAAAAAAAAGTAAAACCTCTTGAGACAGGCACACAAAGCCGACAGAAGCAGAACACAGAGCTGATCGAAAACAGATTCCAGCGTCAAGTCCAAAGTTGGTTTCAGCCCATTTCTTCTTAATGGGTTATGTTAAGAAACAGAGAAAACAGAGGCATTACCTGCCAAGCAGATTTCACTGTCATTTGGAATTTGCACTTTTCTGACACATACGATCTTTGTGATTTGATCAAATTCATTGCTCTTTAGTGTGGTTCATCAATTGGCCTGATCTTGGGAGGCTCTGGCTCATTTACTTCTGGATTTATAGCCCCAGAAAAACTAATAAAATAATGCTAACTGGGTGTGTGCCTTCGTTCTCTTTCACTGTGACCATCCACCTTCCCCATTCTGATTGCGTCCCTCTCGTGACCTTCCCTTGGCCTCCTCCTTCTGCAGGTCAGTGATTCATCAGCAGGAGGACACAGATGTTCTGTACAAAGAAGTGTTTCCATGCAAGCTGATATTTTTCTTAGAAAAGAGGGCTGGGTGATGGAGAGGAGGAATTTAGCACTCTGCAAAAGGCCTGAGAATACACATTACCCGGTTTCCACTGGTGTGTTGCACGATGCTGCTTACACGACCCACCGACACCCCCAGGGAGCAGGGCTGACTGCTGGATTCGTACCAGCAAGGCTCCAAGCAGGAAACCTCAGGGCACGTGGCCCGAGACAAGCGGCAGCCTTTCTGAACAACTAACCCACGAGCACTTGGTGGGCAGCGGGCAGTCAGCTTGCTTGATGGCTTGATTGGGATTTAGCCATGAAGTACGGTCAGAGGCTGTTTTGCAAGCCACCCTCTTAGCACTCAGCAGACCCTCATCCAAATTCCTCTCTCAGCTCTTGTGTTTCTTAGAAACAGCTGCAGTCCTCTTCTGAGTTTTGGTTTATGGACAGTTGAGTCCAAAGCCCAGCACGCCCACTCTGCCTTTGAGTCCCAGCAGCGCTGAAGCAGTACCAAAGCAGTTTGGAAAGAAGAGACCGGCCCTGGCAGGCCATCTGAGCGGGACAGTGTGGCCCCAATACAGCCCTAGATGTGGCAGCTGAAGCACTGGGAGATTGCTTCATGTAGGTCACTAGCAAATGTTTTCTGAAGGACATCTCCTAGCGCTTTATCTCATCTAATTTTAAATAGTCCTAAAGATAGGGATGGTTGCTTCCTTTGGGAAATGAATTAGACAGGCTGATAGCACAACGTTGGGAAGATTTTCTTTCCTCTCCTTAGACTCTTAGCAGTTGCAACTGTAAAAGTAGATAAATAGCTGCCCTTGGTATTGGACCTCCCGTGATCCCAACCCTTCCTGTTAAGCACTCCGATTTACAAGTTTTATCATTGTAGCACCGAAAGGTCCCATTACAGTGTGCTGTGCAAGCAAGTAGTATCAAATCTACTGAGAGGGCTCTTGGTCTTCAGGTTTAGACAACCTGGCAAATAATCAGATTAGAAAAATGACAGATTATCGTTTAAACCATACCAAAGTTTTGCTTGAGATATGGAAAACTGGCAGAACATTCATACAATGTTGAGACAAAAATTGCCTAAGAATCATCCCTGACACCTGAGATGTCAGAGTCAAGACACAAAGCTGAGATCTAGACACGTATATTTAGTATCTTAACTGTTCTCTTCCATATATTTGGGCTGTTGATCCTTGACTGAACATCAAAGAACACAGAGAAAATGATACTCTAAAATCATAACTCGCAACCAGCGAGTAAACCCATGCTTTCCTAAAAACAAACATCTCTGCAGCAATGAATTCTTTTCATCTTCATTGGAGACGAGCCACCAGCTTAGCTGTAGGGATAAGTTTCCTTTTTTTTTTGGCTTGTGTGCCACTGAACAGATTTCCTCATTGAACTTCACGTCCATTGAAGGCCCAGGCTACCAAGTTTCAGAATGTGTCTGTCTCATCTAGGCAGTTTTCACCAAGCCAAACCAAATGAAAGGCTCTGTTACTCTCCCTCTTAAGCCTCATCTGGCTTTACTGACTCAAATCACTGCAAACAAATAATTTCCATGTACAAAGGAAAGATGGGATCCAGAACGGATCCACATGGCATATCCTGATAAACCCCATCAGTTGGGCTAACAGCATCTTTTTTCAGATCTTGTGAAGGTCCCTGTATGCTGTCCAGGGCTTAAGGATATGTTACAACTAGTTTGAGGGTTTCCCAACGGTCTCTTGAGAAAGTGGCTGATGAAAAAAGAAGAGACTTGGGAGTCACCAATTTAGTCTGCGGACGGTAGAGGAGGAACAGGAGTGAGCATCCTCCTCACTTGATACATGCAGGCAGAGGCTGAAGGCAGAGTCCTTACAATTCAAAGAAACACACTTTTTGCTAAACTAGACTTTGAGAGATGGCGTAATTTCTCTCTCCTGTTCCTCTCTGATCCTTCTGATGTCTCTCTAGGTATCCATCTTACACTTTTCCAAACTCTTTTACTTAGGATGAGTTATCATGAAATTTTATTGTCAAAGGTGTATGCTGACTTAGAGTACAATATTTTAATTGAGCCGGTAGTTTGAAAGACTGTTGCACATTAATATTACCTTATATTATATGCAAAATTTCTCTGTTAATACATGTTCTGGCTATGAACTTAAATAGCCAGATTAGGTGAATTTCAAATTATCATCCCTCAGCAGCTCTGTAAATACACATATGTATGGCAGGTGAGGTTGTATGTTGGGTTAATGCTGGCCAGTGCATTAATTCGTGCAGTATGGCCAAGTGAAACTTTATTTACCAGCATATTTAACTTGAAGGACTTTTATTTTAATCTCTGTTTGCTTTTAATTTATGAGTGTTATTTTCCAAGCTGTATGGTACCAGAGGTCTCCCTCTGAAACAAGTTTGATAGCTCTAAATTATTGCTGAAAGTTGTTTCATGATTATATTCTGAAGGTGATGGGACTAGACTAGATTTATAACTCCAGCAGTATGCTTTGGGTGCCTGTACGACCAGATACCAGAACAGATCTTTGACATGTGTGAAAACAGCATTATTTTATTGACTTCTCATAAAAATTTCATTTCACCACTGCTGGTCTCTGATGTTAGCAACTTTTATGGGGACCTAAGGGAAATCCCTCTTAGGATTTTATGTTGCCAGCTTAAAGTCTGACCTCTACTGGCAGTCAGGATGAATTAGCTGGTGTGTGCGTGGGTTGCTGTATGCCTTCTGAACACCGAATTAAGGGCAACTGCTTGGGCCTTCAGAAAAATAAATCCCACTGCATGCTCCCTGTCTCCTGCCTTGCAAGCAGAGGACCTGCAAGCAGCTTTACTACTGCCTTGGTGTACCACGTACCCCCTGCAGGAAGTGCTGCCATCATATGGAAACCACTATTCACATTTTCAGTCTGCCAAGAGGCGTGCAGTAATGTTGTGATCAATAAATAAAAATATATCTATATTACCATATCATATCCATGCAGAAAATAAAAATACTGCCTTATTTTTTTTTTAATCTGATGGTTACTGGTACTGCAATAGAAAAAGGTTAGAAAGATATAAAATTGTACGGACAAGAAGACATATCAGAAAACTTTTCTACCAATGCTCTAAGTTTTAAAAAAAAAGATCCATTCTCTTTAATGAAATAACCAGGCTAAAGAGCTTTATTTACTCTTATCCCAAATACAGGCAGCCCCATTACTCCAGATAAAAAGTCCAATATAAATGTTAAAACTGGGTAGAAGCAAGAGAGAAATCAGTGCTTGCATCAACAGATTTACTACTTGTTTTTCACGAGAGGTCCTGGCCCAAATCAAGATAGATTTCCATAGTGACTGTTTCTTTCTGTGCACATGAGCAGGTTGGGGAATAGTTCTTGGAACAGAGTCAGCACAACAATTGCTTTCATTATTTGCAGCTGTACAAAACAAATAACTTTAAAAGAAATATAGAGAGGTGCCAAATTCAATCCCATTGATGTGTGAGTGAACACAGTGTTTAGTGCTGCTCTATGTGATACACATGAAGTCTGTGAATTACTGCTGTTGACTTTCAGCCTTACATGTCACCCTTGATAAATGAGCTAATCTGCTGATAGCTACTCAAAATAATAAAGTAATTGAATTAAAAATGTTTAAAAACGTTCCTTCCATAGCATCCGAAACTTTCTAAGTTTCACCGCGTACACGGCATACAAATTACCCTCTACAGAGCAATTAGATTAGATTAAAGGGAACTGAGTGTAGGGATTTGACAAGCAGGATTCATAACTTGGTCAGTGTCTGTAGCTACTAAGATGTGTTGGGCTGATAAAAGTGATAAAAGTGATCTGTCCACCAGTACACAAATATGCTCCCAGGAGTTCACCTGTGCTAAAAGATGTGAGGTGACCCAGGAAAGCCTGGTGGGGCCCAGCGGAGACAGGCCGAGCCCACCTTCCCACCTTCCCATTTCCCACTCGGCGCTCTGGAGAAAGAAGCAAAACCTTGGCCAGGTTCACTTCCAGATGAACGCTGCGTTATATCTGAAGACCAAGGAGCAGCAAGTCCTTTACCATATGGGCGAAGGGCAGGCAGGACAGGGGCTGTGGTGGGCTGTGGTGGGAGCGCAGTGTGAACCCAAGGCTGAAGCCGGCGGCGGGGAGGCCTGGTGGGCTCCTGCAGGGGCTGCTGCCATGTGGGTTCCTCCTCAAGGCCGGCCCGTGCCTGTGCTGCTCTCCCTCAGAGGCCTGTCGGCAGAACGGGCCCTCTCCTCGGGATGGCCAAGTCAAGGAAGAATGAAAGCTATGTCCGGAGCTTCTATGAAGTAATCCTGTCTGGGAATCATTGAAAACACTTGCATCTGCAACCCTAAGCTGTTCTCAGGAGACCACATTGGGGGAGAGGCAAAGATAGTTTCATACCTCACATATTTCGATTTTTTTTTCCCCTGAAGTCTTTCACACATAGCATGGTCTCTTTTGTGTGTGTGTGTGTCTCTCTCCCACCGGGTCTGCATATTTGCTAATCGTGGAGATGTGCCAGGTCTTCTCTTTCCCAGAGGAATTGCCATAATTTAGATCCAGAAATAACAACATTCCCAGCCTTTTCTCCATCAACATGAGATTGCTGCATTTCCTAAATACTTTAAATTGTGCTTGAGTGCATGGCAGATGATTGCAGATGTTGCCACCTCTTTTCCCAGATCTCATGTTTATTTTATGGCTGTAGATCTAAGTTCTGGACTTGTCACGCAGCCACAAAGAACGGACGTGTCTCCCCCCAACATAACTCAACATAAGCACAGGGCGGTGATATCTCTGTCATTCTGTAGGACTCCACACTCTGCAGTGTCAGAGGGAAAACAATGGCTCTGATTAATGAGCTGCTGCCACCGAAGACCAAACAATTTTGACCTAGAGCTGCTTTCTGTGGCCTCTTTCCATAAATCTGCAACTGATACGGCGATCCCTATCATGGAAAGATGAGGAAGCTCATGGCACTGCACGTTCAGGGAGTTGCCTTTGAGCAGGTGTAGTCAAACTCCAAAGGTTACGTTTTGATTACCAAAAATCAGAGTAAAGTTCCTGTTAATTAACAGTGTTTTTTTAACTGTCAGCACAAAAAGCAATCAGGTGGCCTTGCTGAAGCGTTTCTGCTGATTACAGGAGGAAGTCAGAGTGACCCTGTGCCACTTCATCAGGAAATGCTGATGCATCTATGGGTGAGGAAAAGTCTTGTAGGAACAAATCCCAAGAGTAGGGCCAATGCCTTATCTTATCTTCAAACACTCGCTCTACTTAGCAGTTGTTTTCCCTGTGCTGTAGATGTCTCCTCCACTTGAGAGCAATGATTGAATTTTTTGTTGTTGTCACTGAGAACGTTTACATCCGAACTCCTGCCTCTGGTGGAGCTGCACACAACTTGTATCTGTAGCAGGCAGAGGAGAAGAATGGGTGGGAACGGCTCGCCTTTCTCACGAATCAGCTAAACAAATACCAGGTCTTCTGCCTTGGAAAATCAACAAAACCATGAGGCCTGCTGTGCCAGCAGATACTCCTGGGTTAACACTAGCATTCAGATATTCTGAAAGAATCTTAGCCATTTCTCCCGATGAGTTACTGATTACTAATTTAATTTTGTATGAACTTCTTCAGCTGCTGTAGGAATGGAAGCTCTGACTGGCCTACAGATGGCTGGCTACATGCCCACACAGAGCATCTCTGTGGCAGGAATCCCTGGGGGGATTCCTGTGTTCTTCCAGGTAGAAGCCAACAGGACGATATGCTTCTTGCAAAACAAAACAGAAAATCTTCAAAAGTTCCCAAGAGACCTGGGGGCAAGTGGGCTCTTTGCCTTTCTTGCCTAGATGATGTATTGGGCAGTTTTGAGGGTGGTGGTTTGTTCCCATTACAGGCTGGTGGGGAGTAGCTTGGCTGCCAGCTTGCAGCACATGGAGCAGAATCACCAAATCACCGAATCACAGAATCATTTAGGTTGGAAGAGACCTCCAAGATCACCTAGTCCAACCTCTGACCTAACACCTAGCACTTGCTGAAGTGGCATTTCCAGCTCGTGTGAGAGCAGGGCTGGGACAAGCCCTAGGCCCCTACTCCTCTCTGGGAAAGACAGCTCGGCAGGGAGTGTGTGAGCATCCTACAGGGCTGTGGCCCGTGACAGCACCTGAGGAGGAGGGCACGGCCTCATACATCAAGCGCTGTGCACATGTGTAGGAAAAGATGAAGAGTTTAAATCTTCACAAACAACTTCAATTATTAGCCTCAATATACATATGGAGAATTGAGGCTTAGGAGAGCAAACAACCTGATAAAGCTAACTCCCTGAGCAAACCATGAAATGGGAGCAACGTGATCAAGCCATGTTAGATCTGGAGGGTAAGCTACCTTCACACAGCCCTTTCTGACCCACACATTCCACATCTGCAGCCCATCGTGGGGGCCTTTACCCTCCCTACTGGCTCGGTACCCATCAGGTGGCTTGAGAGAGCACCCACTAGCCAGCAGAAAAGAAGAAAATGAAGAAGTTTGCTCCTGATTTAAAGCCAAGATCTTCAAGACAAGAGCATCCCTTCTTTGCTGGGAAAGTCAAAGCCAGCAGTAATGCTTAATTTAGAAAATATTGCGTTTATAATAGAGAGCATAAGATATTTTATTAATGCATGAGTCTGGCAGAATCAAAAATTATATGTCCTTCTCCCACCCAAAGTCACAACAAAAAGGAGGGAGAGGTGGGTCTTTTTACTTACTTGCTAATGTCTTTTTAAGCCTTTAAAGTAATAGAAAATTACTCAATTATAACAAGTGAAAGCTGATTCCAGGAGCTGAAGACCTAATAAACACACCAAATATTGCAAGATGCAAAAAAAAAAAAAGATGCAAGATGCAAAAAAGAAAAAGATGCAAAAAACAGATGCCATAATGCTAGCAGTACTGTCTTCTCTTTTCATAGTGGGTGACCTTCAAACAAATCCTAAAATGATTACAGGCCGTTGGTTTAAACACACACAGCTTTTCACTGAATCCTTGAACTTTCTAATTCTAGTGGAAATAGGATTTCCTTGGGGATATAGTCATGAAAATACCCTTTAAAACTGGTACCTGCTCATTTTCCAGATGCACTCAAGCTGTGTCCTTGTGATGAGGTTCCCTGGCCTCTCAGAGGACAGCACATTGTCTCTCCTCCGTGTCATTTAGTGCTGCAGACACAAAGCAGTCTGGAGAGACTGAGCTATCATCTGTTTTTCCCTGGCAGGTAGAACAGGTAGCAGCTCTTCATCAGCACAATCCGTATTAATGGCAACCATCTCATTAACAGTGATCAGGGCCATACACGCTGTTCATAGAGCCCCCAGTGACCCCCCTGAGCATTTTCAGAGCACAGATTATGTTCCTGATCTGGGCTCTAACTTTCAGAAACGCTACAAGTTAAGCATGGCTTACAAAAGTATTCCCAATCTATTGTCAGCAGTGGACAAAGTTTTTAAATAACATGTCTATGCCTCTCCCCTTTCCCTACTAAGTCAGCTCTAAAACTCTGACTTCCAGCCCTTCCTAATGGGACCTGATGTGTCCTAGGGCCCAGATCTGTGCACAAGAGTGACTTTACACACATGAATAGTCCCTGGAGTTCAATCATGTGCAAAAAGCTATTTGTGTGCCCAAATCCTTGTGGAATCAGGGCCTTGGTCGAACCTGCTTCATTTAGCTGTCAGCACAGCGGTCTGTGCTTTGCCTAGATGTTATTTTTTTGTCATCTGACGCAGAGGTTAGGTGCTCTTTGGTACTGTTCTTTCAGTTTTCCCCTCCTCTGTGTGCTGCAGTGCCCAAAAGGGATAAGAGGATCTCTTAATCAGGTATGATATTGACATTGGCTGTCACTATGTACGATACCTAGATACACTCGATCTCACAAGCATTTGTAAGCGCTCTTTTTGGCATAGCTACTGGGTAGTGACAGTGCCTAAAGGATGCTTGAAGGAAGACTGTTACAATGAGAAACAGAGATTAAAAATAGTTGTTATCTGTGCTTACCAATGGTCCTAGCACGAACAAGGTATTTGCTTAGTGTGGGAGGGATGTCCCTCGGCCAAGTGAGATGGAGTTAGGAATCATCTAACAGAGGTGAGGGAGGTCACACGTTACCCTCCGCCTGAGGATCCTCCCAGGTTTCATGTTGGCTATGCTGCAAAATCAGATTATCCGAGGAAAAGCAGTTTTCAATATACTTTTCTTCCCTGGACAATGTATCAGTCAGCCTTTCACATTTCACTGCCAAGGACCCGTGTAGATGTGCTGTGTTTGGGGTTTTCTGCTCTGTCAGGAGCAGAATGTTAAACTGGCAGAGAGAATAAGCTCTTGGGAGCAGAAATGGTGCAGACCCTGGTTGGAGGGTCCATCCTGGCTCAGGGCTCTTTCTAAAGCCTCTCTTTAGCTCAGCCCTGCGAGACTCTTGACCAGCTGTGGTCAACTTGCTTTGGCTACAAGTCCTTGAGGGCAAGAACTAATCTCACATGTCACGTCACATTCCAGGAGGAACCTGCCTTTCTCCTTTGGTTTACAGAGGGGATGTTGGGCATTGCAGTACATGACGGTCTCTCTCCTAGCTCTACAGCATGATAGCCCTAGCATCTTATCCCAAACCATGCCAGAAGATCTGAGGAAGGATGCTGCACCAGCTTCATCACCCCAGCCAGGCAGCAGTGCTAGCTTCACAAAGAGGGTGGCAGGGACAGCCACAGAACTGGGGCTGTTCCCTGGGCTTTTAGACATCGCTCTGCAGAACAGCGCCTGCCAAGGTTCTCGCTCCTCGGCAGAGCTTTGCTGTGGTAAGGACATGCTTGGTGTGAGCACTTGGTTTTGATTTTATGACCCTTGTAGCCCTACTGTAGGACCAAAATTATTTACCAAAGAAGAGGAGAATGTTATTTTAGGCCTGGACATGACAATTTAAGCAGTGCAAGCAGAAGATGCTAGCTTCAGCAGGACTCAGTCCAGCAGTATTTGTCTCCCACCCCACCCTAAGCAGGTTGGAGGCCCTGGTTGTATTGTATAACATACCACAGAATGCCGCCTCGGAGAGATTTCTTCAAGTCCTGACTGTTTTCTTATGAAACTGAACTCAACGATCCTTGTGGGTACCTTCCAACTCAGGATATTCTCCGATTCTATGATTCTAAGTACAGAGCTAGCTGTATTTATTTTTTTTTTGAGAAATGCTAGACATACTGATTGAAGCCGTAAAATTAAAATGAACTACATTAAAATAGTGTACATTTGTGTAGCATACAAAGAAGGAAGAGCACTATAACTAAGCTACATGGTGCATTCAAACAATGCTTACCTATGGGCTGCCAACATTGTGTTCACTTTGCCCTTTCCAGACCTAGATCGCACCTGCCTGTGTTTTACAACACAATCAAGAGCTTACCAGCAAGTAAGAGACCTGCACGCAGTGTCCAATGAATAAATATGAAAGTGGAGCAGCTCCCTTTCTTCTCATCCAGTGTGCCCTGGGGCCGTCCCCAGCTTTGCCTCCAGAAAACCAAAATCCAGCTGTAAAGGGACCAGGGGAGGCTGAAAGTTTTGCGAGGCCTCATCATGCCATCTCCCCCACTACCTTCTTGGTTTTGCCCTGCAACTTTTTTCCTTTGAGTCCACTCAGCTTTGGCTCAGGCATGCCAGAAAGGGCGCACGCTGTGTTTAGAAAAACTCTCTGTCACCTGGCAGCAGGGATGAAATGTGTGTGGCAGAGGAATTTCTCCTCCTGTCCTCCATGGGGTAGAAACGTGCCAAAATTACTCTTTGTTTATTCTTTTCTTCAGCTCCTGGAGCCAAAATAAACTTTGGGAAAAAAGTAGCTCAGATGTATAAACAGAATAATTGAAAAATACTTTTCTTTCTCTTAGCAAAACCAGTCTCACATATTATAAAAGCCCGAGCACTTACTCCCTGGTCACAAGAGCAGCTCGGGTCTCTGCCCGCTGCCTGGCACAGCACTCCGCACCCCTCCCACAGTATCACACTTGCTTGTGAGGGACAAAAGTCAGGCCTGTTCAAAAGGCCAGCTCGAAACTTCAGCTAAGCCCCTGTAAGCCCTAAGAACAATTGACGGCGCAAGAGGAACCAAAGAAAGGATTATTCAAAACCCCAGGATTTTCTAAGTCAAAGCAGACCTGGCTGAAGTCACAACGCAAACAGCCCAGAGCGGATCGCGGTAGTAGCTGCGTGCTGGAAAAGCTACACAGGGCCCAAACCCCCTCAGCTAGCTAATTAAATGACACTCGGCAAACATTTTCAAAGCTACATTGACCATTTTTTTGTTTTCTTTTTGCAAAGATCAACACTTAGCTTTAGGAGAGTGAAATTCCTCAGCATCATGGAACAGCACATGCCAAAGCTCAGACCATGCCGTGTAACATGCTCTGGGTGACCCGGCTTGGCAAGGGGGTTGGACCAGATGATCTCCAGAGGTCCCTTCCAACCATTCTGGGATCCTCTGAGTCTGTGACTCTGTGAGTCTGAGGGCCATTTTGCATCCACAGCATTACATGCAACAGCAATTTTTAGGTAGGGCCGTGCTATACAATGTCACACTGGAGGCAGTTCACGTTGGCCAGGCTCCCACTTGTTCTCCAATTTATTCCTTATTCTGTAAAGGACATTAGAGATAGAGCTACAGAGCCATCCATCATGCGGAACAGGGTGTCGGGAGGTCTCTGACGATGGAGCCGTGGTCAGGACTGGTGCAGTGTCAGCTGAAGGTCTGTAGGGAGGCTCAGTGTGCCCAACAATGGGGTTGAGGAACACGCTGTCTGGGCAGGATGCTCCCTGGGAAGGACTCTGGTGCCATGAGATGAGCTGGCCTCCACTGAGTTTCTGCTGGGAATTTGAATGGCTCACGGAGGAAGCCAGGCTCTCCAACGTGGGAGTGATTCACTCTCCATGCTGAGAGAATATGCCAGGCTCAGAGCATTTTACTTGAATCCAGCACAAAGGAGATGAGAGGAGATGGGAGGTGGGAGGCAAGAAAATCACTGTTTCATCCAGTTGAAAAGTTAAACCCTAATGTTTCTCTTTTTGTTAGATACGTTATCTTCACTATTCTGCTGAGAATAATGCCTCTGTTATAAGCCCAGCTAAAGATTTCTGGCTTATCAAGTTCAAGGCAAAGGAGAAGATAGAGATTTGGAGAGCAGGAGGGGAAAGAAAACATACGGCTTTAATGTCAGAGCTTTAGAAATTGAGATACTTATCTAAGCCTGTTTTCTCCTTTCCTTGATTATGTTACTTTGAATTTGGACAAGGAAAGCAGCCCAGCCAGCCTCACTTCTGTTTCTTCTCAGTTTCACTTTCTGAAAGTGATACTGCCATAGATGAACGCTCCGATAGCAGGATGGTTTCACCTTCGGCTTTCTGCAGGCAGCTGCCAGGAGCACTCGGGGCGCCGTGCTGTGACGGGGGCTGCGCAGCAGCGGCAGCACCCACCTGCCAACGCTCCTCGCTCTGTCCACGAATGTCAGCTGCCCCTGCAAGTGGCCATCTGCGAGGGGCCAGGAGCATCCCAGCACCTCTCAGCGCCCGGGTTCGTGGGGCTGTCATGGTGCAATAGCTGTGCTCACAAGCTGCTTGGTGTGTGAGCCACAATGACTGCTCATCAGTGCAGCAGGGGGCAAGGTGAAACTCGTCCTGATCTCACAGAGCCTTGGGAAGTGTGGCTGCTTGGGAGACGTTTCCTGAGCCAGGAGATGATGATGATGGGGACGATGATGTGAGAGGCCTTTGTCACTGTTGTCACTAAAGACCACTATCATGAGAGACCTGACAAACCTCGTTACGCTAGCACTAGGGATGGTGTCTCAGACACCACTGCAAACTTGCCTGGCAGCACTACTTTTTTTTTTTTTTACATTTGCCTCAAAGAAAGCAGCTTGCTATTTAGTTCCAGTGCAGTATTTTTTGCATGTTTCTTTGGAAAACAGGAGGCTTTTGATGTGTTTTTAACATAGCAGATGTTTCATGGCTGTGAATCAGAAAGAGCTGCTCCCAGAATTATAGTTATCTCTCCTCCCATTGATTACAAGGTAATATATGAGCTCATGCACCACGTTGTTTCCCGAAGACCCAATTCCCGCCAGTTTTATATGTGTGTAAAAACCTTTTGAAATTAATCTGTTGTTCTAAAACTGTAATAATCCGTAACACAGCCAGCTCTAAATAAAAGGAAGAAGACTATTAGCAGAAATACAGGTTCCCCATGTTAGAAAAGAAAGAGATGAATAAGGGAAAGAAAAACAAACTGAGGGGATCTCAGTAGGTACAGTGTGCTCAACTGAATTGCAGCAATATAAATTAAACCCTGTGTGGGCCCCCAATTTAGGAACTATTTACAAAACAAAAAGCTTTCCTCAGCTGCATTGTGCCCGTTCCAGCCATACTGAATAGCCTGCCTAACGATGGTTTCTTCTTTATTTGTGTCAGGTCTTGCTGAGGACGAATTTTTTGAGAAACCGACGCTAAGCATTGCAAAAGACCACATTGTCATCTTACCAGGAGAAGCCCTAAAAATAAAATGCAGGTAAGGATTGCTCCAGCAGTGCTGGATTCCTTTTGTTGTACCGATTCCCTTGGCACAGCACAGCTTCTGGGTAGGGGGGAGCAAAGATTGCTGCACAGCCGTGATCTGGCAACTGGAGCAGTTTTCCCTCACAGGTGCTTCTGAGTGGAGGAGAATTTGCTGGGCTGTAAGGGAGCAGGGAGGATGGTCTATGGTCACCATGCAGCCCAACCTCGTTCTTTACATTGTAAGGGGGCCCAAGAGAAGCCCTGAGTCAGTGCACAAGTAAGCTTATGGAAGGGGTTGTACCTTTAGGACATGGCTGTGAGATCCTCATCTGAAAATAGGTTCCCATTCAGCTCTTCAGCAGCTAAAGTCACTCCTTTGCCCCCTGTCCATAAGTGAATGACAATCGAGATCATCACACTATGTCATTAGCTCTTTAAATGTATGTTTATATGTATAAAGTTTCATATATGCATACATATATATGACAAAAAAATGTATGTATAAGCTTAAACTTCCTAACCTCAAATACTGCTAACCCAAGAGATGACAATTAAATAAGCAGCATTTACTATGTGTACATGCAAAGACCTGATCTGCTTGAACTTACATCTTTAAATCAAAGGTAACCAGGACTTGTAAAACCCAGAGCATTAATCATAAATTGTGGCAGCTCTTCGATTCTTGACACAATGTGTAAAAACCAGCCATGCAAGAAACAAGCAAAGTTTTGGTAATGCTGTGTGTTTGCAGGGCGGTGGACCTCTACAAAAGGGGAATATAGGGTTTTGGTCACAACCGAGCGGTAAATGCGAAGAGTCAGAGCACCTTCTGCTGTGTCCAAACACACACAGGCTCGCTCGGTCACACAAAAGGCCTCAGACTGGGCTGCACACAGGTGTCACTTGTTCTGAGTGTGATTTAAATGCCAAGCTGCTGTGAGAGGCTGTTTTTCAGTTTCTTCAGAGAGCATTGTAGGAGAGAAGGCTTAAGGTAATCTAAACTATCACAGTTTCTCCCTCACACACAGGCTTTTTTTTACACCTTCTTGCAAAGTCCCCTTGACTGTAGCCAGTACGTGGTTGGTTTCTTGCAACCCCAGTTCCTGGAGACAGTAAGAGCAATGGGAAGGTGAATCTAAGCTGTAAGTTATGCTGACACATATATCCCTTCTGATTTTTTTCCTAGTCTATCTAATTCAATGTTACAGTGAAAGGTAAATGACTCATGCTGTGTAAATTTGTGATGTCTTCTGGAGTGTAAGGTAATTTTTTTCAAAGTACCTCAAGCTAGCCGCGTGGCTTATGAGGTCAAAACAACCTTACAATGGTATTTTTAGCTTGGCAAGCAGCAAGAATGATGGCAATAAAGTTTAAACAGTCCTTTAAAATCTCGATGTGCTTCGTAAAACATGATATGTGGACATGAGTTCAGTGTGGTGCTCCAGGCCAATTAAACCACTACTTTTCAGCAGTTCTCCATCCACAGCCTTTTTAATCTCTAGCAACGTCCTATTTTCTCGTATCACCAGATGAATGAATAGATGAAAAAATTATTAGCACTTCAACAGTGCTGGCTGTGTTCCGAAATTGCTTTATGGATGCGAAGCAATAAACGCCCCCAGCAGGGCTGACAGGAAGCAGTACCTGCGATGCTAGCATGGGAGCAGAGGCCCAGAGCACTTAAGTTGCTTGCCTCACACAAGAGCCGGGACTTGAAGCTGGAAGTGTGATTTCTGCACTTTGAGTGGGAGATCCCCTGAACCAGATCCTGATGTCTGCCATCCGCTGACACACCAACATCCGCACACTCACAGCTGGTCTCCAGCCTGGTCCAGAAGGGAGCTCCGAGGTCCCCCCAGGGAGCAGCAGGGCTCAGCACGAGATGGCAGGCCGAGCAGGCAGCTGCTGGAGACTGAACTCGCCGTGTTAATGTTCCACCCCCCTCAGCCTCCACTCATTGGAGGTTTATGTCCAGGATTTCCTCATTTTTGGCAGCCTGGCCAGAACTGCAACTACTGTTGTGACTCCCCTTGGCCAGATGTGTGAAAATACCGAAGCAGTGGCTAAAGTCTTCATCTTCCACCTGGGTAAAACGGGCAGGTAGAGAAAGTGGGCGCGTGTGAGGATGCACAGAACTGTGAAACCCTGATCTGCTCTGCAGAACCACTGCTGCAGGTTTCCAGCTGTGGCAGAAACCAGACTGGGTGACGGGAGAAAGGGCAGGGACCTGAGCACTTGATGGGATTTGAATGTGAAGTGGCATTGTTCACATTCAGGGCCAGGAGTCCCGTTTCTTGACAGAAGGGGTCATTACGTCAGTAATGACGTTAGTAAGGTAGGAAAAGAGCACTGGCAGGGACCTCCCTGCCATAAAGTAATCCAGTGCTCTGAAGGCCAGGAAGCTGATGTGATGGATGAGGTGGGGTTGTCCAAGTCCACCGTGCATCCAGCGAGGGGGAGGCTGCTCACCAGGGAGGATGTTCACACTTCTCCCAGTGTTCTTGTTCTCCTACGTGCTGGGAATAACCTCAAGAGCTTAGCCCCGTGTCCACATCATCTTCAGGAAGGCGACAGAAGGACGGGCAGAAACGGGGGCCAAGAGGATGTTTGTTTAAGTGTCACTGAATTTGCTGGCAAACGCCTTCCCTTACTGCACTGATTGCACTGCTGCAAAGCCACTGGCACAGAAAGGGTAGTCGGAGTTCCTAGCTAACTGGAAATTTCACACAGCACGCTTGCTAGATACACCAAGTACTAGCATCTCTACGCCGAGTAGACGTGTCTAGACCGGATTTCTCCCTGGCGACACTCAACTGGGGAAATCCAGAGCTCCTTACTCCTTCCTCAGCTCAGCCAAAGCCATTGGGTCACTGGGAATTCACTGAGGGAGGGAGAAGGGGTGAGCGAGCCCCCGGTCCTTCAGAACAGCGTGGCCTCTCTGCGAGCACGGCAGGAAGGACCTGCCTCCCTCTAACAGTAACACAAGCTCCATCTTCCCCAGAGGAATCCACAGCCCATTACTCCCGTCCCCACCGGTTTCCACACTGACCAGCACCAGCTACTACAAAAAGACCGTACGCTTCAAAGCACAAGCAGGCACAGCCTGTACTAGCACTTCCTCAGGGACCTCAGAGCACATCCCGAGCAGTACACATCCCATCCAGGAGCTCCTGCCACCATGGTGTGCCCTGATGTTTTTGGCACAGCACGACCAGCACAGCCAGTGCCCGTTGCTGAGCTAACTTAGGTCTGCTGAAAGCTCTCTCTGAGTCCAGCAACAGGTTGTAAAATGGCTTTTGCTTTTTGTCAGTGAGCTACGTAAAATTGCATTTGACATGAGCTGTGTTCATAAATAAGACACGGAATGGGTCAGGTGGGTGAAATGGTGTATCTATCTGTCCTGCTGGTTTTATGTTCTGGCTGCCGTGACGAGGTGAATGGAAAAAAATGTGTCTTGAGCAGATATTCTAAGATCTGTAATCTGATTAGTTCCAGATCCTTCACAAAATCAAGATTGAGTCACTGCTGATTAAACAAGAAAGGTGATGAGAAGTTACATAAATGTTCTCTCTACATGCAGCCTTAGAGTTAAAAGAAAGTATAAGTTAATTTAGCTGTTAAAATATGCAAAGTCCTCAGCTTGGAAGAAATATATAATTTTATCTGGTGCTTTCAAATGTTTGAAGTGCCTAAAACATAACATTATAAAAACAAACTCGTGTTCAAGATGTCTGTTAAAATAAAAATTAAGCTTTCCTCCAGGAGTTAGCTTCCCGCAGCTCCTACAGACCAGTTCTGGAATTTCCCTTGTTCTGTTGATGAGTGTGCTGTGATGCCCCTTACTTTCTTATGGCCAGTAATGCAAGCACCCCACAACCTTAATCATTCATGTCCAAATGACAAGCTTAGGAACATTAGGAATATCAACAACACTTGGCGAGAAGGAAGCCCAAATTTTGTCTGAAATCGTGACCCTGTCTTTAATTTTGGTGCGTTGTGTTGACAGGGGAGCACCTTCGGTGAGCTGGCTTTTGAGGGAGGACCAGAGGGAAGACCCCAGGGTGCACCTCAGCAGCTGCCGAAATAACACGCGGCAGAGCTGCAGCATGCTCGTCATCAGGAAAGTCACAGCCAACGACACCGGTTACTTCACTTGCATCCATGACAACTCCCCATCCAACGAGGATCTCATGGCCAAGATTTACGTCTTTGTCGAAGGTAAGAACTTCACTTTCTTTTGGTTTTATGCCTTCTTGGTGACATAAACTGTGTTCAGCTGAGCTGTTCAATCTGTGCTAGGTACAACAAGCAACCCAGTTCAGATGCTTTCCCAAATCCCACCTCCCTGCTGACCCAGCAAGCACCAGCTCTGACATTTTGTAGAGGATGGATTACACCTGGATTTTCAGGCCAGCTGAATTCACAGGGACACGGATGTGACAACCAGAAATTAGCTATCTTGTTCAATTCCAGGACTTGAAAACTAGATTGTCCTGCCTATGTTTGTGTTCCAAATAACTGATACACTGATTTCTTTAAACATCTTTTACGTTCTTTCACTTTTAATATTAAATTCTTTTATCCTAGGGGGTTTTGCTATCAGAGTGCTTTTCCTAAGATTCACCCTCAATAACCAAGTCCTCTCTCTTCCCCTTCCTCCCCAGGCATGAAACTCCCTGACAAGGGATTTTGTAATTCCTGTCTCTCCTACACGTTTGTGTCCAGCTTTGTCCTTCACATCTATGAGAAGTACTTACCAAAGCTGGATGACTGCATTGTACATATTTTACTGGCTTTTGTAAAAAATGGCCCACTGCTCATTTCTGTTGTCTTTGAGCTGCCTCTCCCCTGTATGTCAGAATCATTGAGTTCAGATCCAATAATAAATGGAAACAGAAACTTCAGAGGAGAGTTGTCTGCTATAATTAAGTGACTAACACACCGAACAACCATGTCAGTAATATGAATTCTTCTTAAATGAACATTCCCAGAAAATGCTGATATTTTTTTCCAAACTTTTTGACAAATGCATTGTCAAACTATTGAATCATCTTGGATCTTCCAGGCTGAGATTGTGAGTAATTAGACAAAGGAGCTAACCTTTTGGGGCTGGGACAGGGGATGGCATGAGCTCCATTGGTGCTGAATAGGGTTACTATTCAGTTCCCCACACTCATACAAATGAGCGAATTTAGTTTTTCCAGTAGCTGCTAAAATGGGGTTCTTTGAGTCTTGGTAACAAGACAAATGCTAGAGATGCAATGAGTTTGTCTGATGTGGTTTGAACAGTTCAGTAAGCTGTCTACCTACAGAACACACTTGTGTATGGGCCGGGCAGCTCCGACAGTCTCACAGTGTTGCTCACTATGGTGAAACCAGCACGAGGCGTGACTCCCATCACCAGGGGACTGTGGTCTGCCCACACAGCTAAATTCAACTTCTGAACTACTAGGTGAACACACCTGGCTGATGCACGTGGATAAGATTTTCCTGTCTCTGTATGTCTGTTGAAAATAGTCCCTTTCTGCCCTCATCCTGCTTTCCCAGTAAGTCTTTCTCTTATCGGAAAGTAGCTTTTTGGTGTTACTTGTGAGTTCCTGCAGTCACTTTTTTCTGCCTTTCTATTTCCTTTTTCTTATTTTTCCTTGTTACTCTAAGCCCTGATTTCTTTATCCACCCTAGTTCTTGTGCTGAGCTGTTTCCTTTTCTCATTACACACTGCTCAGATGCTCCGCATCTAATATTGTTAACCCAGCCCAATGCCTACACTTCAGGAAACAGTGCATTGAAAACTCAATTCTCTATCCTGATTCAGTGCCCTGGCCAGCTACCCAGGACTTCATTACTCTACGGCGGGAGCACGTGCAGGAAATGTTATGGATCTTTTGGGACTGCCTGAGCATTTTCCTTAAGAAAATATCTCAAGTTATGAAATGCTTGCTGGCGATGTACTTGGAGCAATGCTAATCTAAAAAAAAATCACAGGATGTCCTCTTGCTAGCTTGAGCCTGCTGTGCCAAGGTTCTCCCTAAACACAGCACTGCGTGGCTGTTTGCTGTAAATCACCCTCAAAGATTCTCCTCTCTCAGATGCGATTTCACTGTGTAATATGCCCTCCCTGCTCTATAAACTCTTATCCAGAGTTTTAAAAGTCCCATGCTTTAAAAGCTTTGAAGAAAAAACATACAGAAATTGAGCCACTTGTGCTACGCGTGGGTGAAGCCGTGAGGAAGGCACACCAGCGGGGAACCCTCTGCTCCGTGTCCTGTCGAGCCAGCTGCTCATCCACCACAGAGCAGAGCCCGACCGCAGCAGCTCGGGCTGTAAGCCTGCAAGTGCCTGCTGGGACCTGGCCTGCCAGGCCGAGGAAGCTGCTTGGCCCCAGCGAAATGAAGCTATTTATACCTCAGCATGGATGCTGTCTGCAGGGCGTGCTCTTCTTCCCCTGTAATTCCTGTGTGTGTTTGCTGAATGCCAGGAGGCCGTTCTGGGGACACGGAAACTGTTCGCCAGTGTCAGGGATCTATGAGTTGTGGAGTTAAGGAAGGCACTCAGACCGTACCTATGATTTTCTTAAATATTTAAACATGCCTTTGTAAGGGATTTGGTCTCACAGTGTCTGGGCATCACTAAGAAAGCCATCGGCTGTCTCTAGTGAAGAAACTCACAGTTCCCAGTGAGTGCCAGACAAAGAAGAAGTCCAAAAGACATCTCTCTGGATGTTTTGTGGAGAGAGTGTGTGCTCAGCAGGGTGTTTATAGGACCGAGCCAGGTGGAGTGAGAAAATATTGAGCCAGACCCTGAAGGCTGGAGATTCCTCAGAGGTTACGAGCCATTATTGCCAAAAAAGGAAGGGGAATGGTATTTTTTCCCTTCATTCCTGGCCTGCTGCTTGACACCGAAATGAGAACATGACTGTATCGGAAGCCCTGCTTATTGGCTATTATTTCCTGTGCTTGCTTCTGTTTTTACAGCCTCCCTGGTGGAGCTTCTAAGCTCTGTCAGAATCTGGCACTCAGCAGCTCTCCCCCGGCGCAATTGAGCCATGACCCCTGCACATCAGTCAGATCATACGGGACCCAAAGGCAGCAGGGTCAGCCTCCACGCCTCAGCTGTGCACCGACAGTCTGCAGGGAGGGAGAGCTCAGGATCTTAATCCTGAACAATTGTTCCTGAAGCCTTTTCTGCTTCCCGCTGCAGCTGCAAGTCGCAGGGACTGTAATTAAAAGGCAGACAACCCCCTCCTCCTGTCGCCCCTTTCCTTGTTGGAAATACAACGTAGCTTAGGGCTGGACCAGAAATAGTTGGGAGTTTCTTAATGTGGTCGTTTAACTTCGTTGCAACTCTGAGGGAAAACCTCTGCAGCGAAAGGCAGCGTCTGGTCGATCTCGGTGCTGCAGCGCTGACCCAAGAGCAGCCCAGCAGCTCTCCTGTGGCCACAGTCAGAGAACGGGGGGGACAGAGACAGCCATACCCCCTTCTCCAGACTCAGAAAGGCTTGTGTGGACAGTGTTTCACTGCAAATGCTGCCGCATTTGCTCCTGTCTCCTGCAATTACCCTTCCCAACCTCATGGATGGTCCCTGTGGGGGACGCACTCATTCATCGCAACCTTTGGGATTTCGGAGCCCAGGGAAGGGGCAGGCTGTCTATTTGTGTTCTGATATAGAGACCCCTCTCTGCTAGGTTTTCTATAGCACATATAAAATTAAACATGGCTTAGAGAAGGAGGAAAACAGAAACAAGAAGATTTTCTCCACCTTCCCCAAGTGTTGTTCCAGACCGCAGCCTAGACAGCAGTCAGGACTTGCAGCTCTCAGCTCTCTGAAATACTGTTACTGTCAGCAAAGCAACTGTCTCCAAGTAAGATAGCCGTCAGTGTGTCAGCTGGTAGAGCTCCCTGTGCCAGCTGAAATGCTGCCTCAGCTTTTGCTGTGATTTCCCCTCGCAGACCTTAGCTGCACGAAGCAGTATTGGATTTGCTACACCTTTCTGTGCCACTCAGTCAATGCATCAGGAGCACGAGCTCAGCTCTGCTTTGCTTCCTTCCATCAGCAACTTGCCCAGCATTATTACTGTGGTAATTGAAGCTGGTCACATCTTGCAAAATACTGCCTAGAAAAGTTCATCCAAGTTTCCAAGCTGGGCTTTGCTTCCTGTCCTCACACACCAGTGGTGCTGCTTTGCTAGGACAGTCGGGGAGAGCAAGACAAGGGGAGAGCAAGTCAGCAGCAGAAATCCTGTATTATTTTTATGCAAAGCAGGGCTGTTATTCTGTTTCTTTAAATAAGTAGGGCTATGATAGGGCTGGTTCTCAACTACTTCAAAACCAAAACGAGTCTCACCACAGAGCAATATACATGAGCCCAGTACATCAGTGCTGGCGGCCACACAAGAATAACTAATAGAATAACTAATTCCTGCTTGTGCCTAGTGTTGTTCACTCTTTGAACATGTAGATGGTGAACATTTTAACTGCCTCTTCCTACCCATGGTAGTTCAGCTGCTGGTGTTTCACCATCTCAGTGTTACTGTGAATTAGGCACATGGCAAGGTTGAGGGACTCATTTGCTTCCATACATTTGGTTATCAGCACTGATGTTCCCAGGAACATGGTGTAACTAGGAGATATCCCCGTGCAGAAATTGTGTTCGGGCTCCTTTTAAAGTTCATATGGACACCACGAAGCACCGACACTCCAGGCCTGAGCTGTACTGCTGCACTGTTAGGCTCCAAAGCACAAGAACTGGAAATGAAATTTCAAGCAAGGCAGACTTTTATGTGGGATCTCAAGTCCTGTTAAGGCTCCTTGTGAAACTCGAGGGCTGTTTAAGCCATCCATGTGAGCACAGCCCACAGAAGAAGGAAAATCTTCCACTGCTTGCTGTCTCTGCTTAAATTCATCCTTCCTTTCCTGCTAGCTCCTTTTCCTCCGTAGCTAATTGGAAGGAAAGAGGGATGCATCCAAGCTGCTTGTCCTGTCACAGCACGCATCTCACTGCTTGTCAGCTCCAGCAGTGAGGCGTCCCCAAGGAAGGACACGAGCTCTCTCTCACTGCTGAAAAGAATGAGGAGGGCAGGTGGTACAAGTACAGCATCAGGGTCAAGTGTCACATCAACCACAGCCTCTTCTTTATCAAATGGGACAGCCCAGAGATGTGAAGTCCATCTTCTTCATCCTTCCTCCCTGAGAAAAATCTAAAGAGGAGGGAAGTGCATGAAAGCACCCCTCACATGAGATCATATTTTGGTTCCGACATTCTTTGAAGCCGATTTCTGCCTCCTTAATTCTCTTGACAGTTCACAGAGATAATCTGAATGTGAGAAGCAGAAATGCAGGGCCAGGGTGACAGCCTTGACTTGGGCTTTGGCTTGCTTTCCAGAAGATATTACCAGTGAGAACAGAGTTGGAGCTGCGTTTCTTCTTCCTTTCAAGCTAGAGACACCGAGACAGCTACACTTGCTGCCAAACACTCAGCAAGCCGAGATAGGCAAACGGTGTCCTGTCTGCTCGGTGTGGAGCCCAGCAGATAAGCTGGCTGTCCTGTGCAGACTGGTGGACGGCTTTGGCACCAGATCCTAGTCAACAGTGTTTAGGGCCACATGACGTGGGAACACAGGCTGTGTCAGACCCTCTGTGTTGTTCCTCAAGTATTAAGGACCGGATCCAGAGGAAAAATAAGATCCTTTCTATTCTCAATCAAGACATTCAGTATCTTCACACCATACCCTAAAGGGCCACTTTTAAGTGGAGGAGCCTTGTAAGATACGATGCTGAGTGAGCGGCATGACGTCCTGGCGCTGTGTCAGTTACAACGCTCGCCATCCCAGCAGGAAGAGGTAACTGTCCCCTCCTCTTCATTGATAAATAACTCCTAATTGAAAGCCTGACAGCCAAAATCTCCAGCCCACTTCCCCCACTTCTTCCTTCCCATTGCCTATCCACCCAGCAAGCACCAATTGCTGAGCTTTACCCAAGCTCTGCGGCTGGCAGCAGCTCATACAAGAGACTAGTTGTTAGTGATGGCTCTTCAGTAATCCTGGTGAATATTTTCTACATCTACATCTGCCTAAAATCTAGTGTAATGGATAGTCACAATCCATGGATTCATCTGATGCTTGAAACGTAGTTTCAGCCAAAGTATAGAGACTTGGGTTGTTTTTTTTTGTTGTTGTTCAATCCATTTTGGCATTTTTGTTGTTATTGGCTTTTCCTTGGCATTGAAAAGAATTTTGCTCCCACAATTTTTCGAAGTAACATTTTTTTAAAGTAATATATTTCTCTACGGATATTCCTGTGTTTCTAACAGCAGTCTCCAGGAGAAGAATGCATTTCATTTGACCAAAACAGAATGCTTCATGTTGACTCAGAATGGCTTCTGGGGCCTTTGCAGTCACTTTTGTTTTGCCTACAGATAAAATATTCTGCTTTCTGTTTAATCTAAACATTCCACCACCAATTCTTTTCATTTGCCTGCCAAACTGAAAAGTCCTTTATTTTCAAAGGTCCAGTTTCAAAACAAGTGACTTTATAGGAGTTACTTCTGTACCTAGAAGAAGCTTTGATAGTTTACCAGGAAGAACGGAGCAGACTAGGCAATTTCCTTGTAAAGCTTTCCAAAATGCTCTGACCAAAGTGTCACTTAACTGCTAATGATCCTATTAACATGAGGAGCAGATTGTTCTTGACCTTGAGGAGGATAAACTTGATGGGTTTATGTCAAAAAATTAACAAAATGACCTGGGAAACTCTTATTACCCAGACTTTCCAGCAAGTCTGCTCTTCTAAGATATGATGGATGGAAGGAAATAAATAGTGAGGGTAAGAGAATTACCTTTAGCAGGAACAAAGAGAAGCAAAACGAGTAGCTGACAGTTGGACTGAGTGATCTTTGTAGGTCCTTTCTGACTGAAACTCGGGAGAACACTCAGGAATTTCACAGAAAGGAGCAGCAGTGGATGACTAGCCTCAAAGGCCAGTTAGTGTTTCTCATCCCTCTGGGCTGATGGATGGTATCTGAAGGGCGAGGTGATGTTACCTCCACGGCTTTAGATATGATACAAATATCATGAGACAATTTGCTTTCACGGTGTAGGAAACTTGAGCAGAAATGAAAAGTACTCAAAATTCTGTACAAAATCCTGTGCACATGTCTCAGGAGGACGTCTTGAACACGCAGGCAGGTGATGTAACACTGAAAAGCAAGAAGCTGGAGGAGAGAGCCTGGGTCTACGGCACGCTGAGTTCCTAGGGTGAGGGCTTTCAAGCCCCTCAGCTTCTCCAGCTGCCAGGACGGGGCCATGAGCCTGCTGGAGGACGGAATTCAAATGGCAAGCATGACATACTTAGAGAGCTCCACCACTTCCTGGTAGATAGTCACCTCCAGTACAGATAACGCTAAACAAAAGAACAGATGTCACCGCGAGGCGAAGGAGTCCTGTATCTGCGCTCACATGCTGTCACCGTGCAGGCCTGGAGAGGGAACTGCACGTCCCCTAGGCAATTGCTATTACACCGCTGAGTTAAAAGGGACCCTCCCTAAGCTCATCCCAGGCAGCAATTAATCTCCTCCTAGACAGAACGAGAGTTTCAACATGAAGGGCTTCTCTGCCTGAAGGAAAACAATGTTCTTGTAGGCACTTGACCTTTGAGTTGCTTTTGTGTGCAGCATACTGGATTTTTCTGCCCAGTTCTGTCACTGTGGCCGGACAGCAGCAGGCCCCCTTCCCCTCCGTTGCCCCGCTGCCTCTGCTTCCTTCACTTTGCTGTTTGTGTTCCTTCTTCAGCCGGGCTGGGTAAACAGTAACACCCTGGCCTGACTGCAGTTTCCTGCAAACTTCCACTGACCTGCAGAGCTAGACAGTCAGTCTGAGACCCAAGGGAAGGGGCCTTTCCCTCTCCTCCGAGCTGGTGCTGCAGCTGATAAGTCCCTAATGCGCAGCGCTTGTCTTTCTTCACATATAATGAGCTTTGCAGCCTGCAGTAAATTATTCTTTTTAACTGTCTTATGGGAATTGATGGTGTTTTCTTATGGGTAAGATTCATAGGGCATATTACCTTCCCAGCTCAGGAGGAGGAACAGATGTGCCAGGCTACAGGGAAATACCCTATTTTCATAAAGTGTTTCTTTGCCAAGAAGTTTTTTCCTTGGAGTTCAGTGCCGGTAAGAGCAGAGTTTCCAAGTCTTGTATTGCAGGACAGCACCTGTGTTTCCCATGCCACAGCTCTCCGAATGGCAACAGTTAAGTGCGACTGATTTACACCATCTGGAATTTGAGATCTTCCTTGAGGTCAAGGTTATCATTTTTAAAGCAAAGTGACCCTGTCCCTTTTGTTTCACAAAGTTCTGTCTCTAAGAGGCTTTTTTACAGTGAGTAAATTGATTGCTGATTAACTTAAGCCGGTGAGCACGTTTGTAAAGCTGGCAGTGACACTCCCAGCATTCCAGCAGATCATTTTTCCATGCCACAGTCAGCCTGAACTACTTCGGAGTTTCATGAAGGATTCCGTTTTTTGTTTGGATATATATAACAAAGATATCAGCTGGTAGTTTATTAGTTGTCTCTTCAGCATTTATTCCTTGTCTTTTTGTTAAGATCCAAAGCTGAGCCACTTTATATTTGCTTATACGGTAAGTGAACAGCCCAGCTGCCTGGAAAACACTCCTGCCCAAAGCAAGTGGAGTCAGCTCACTCCTGCTCATGTGTCTTTGACAGCAGCTGGGATGAAGCATGAGCAAGCTGCACAATGCCCGGATCTGTTGCCCTCTGTGCTGGTCCTCTTTGGGGCTCAACAATATTATTTCTTTTGCACAGAGTTTCACAGGCAGAGGAAAAATGAATCCCTGGCCTCACTGACAGACCCGGAGTTATTTAGTCAGTGCTTGATCCCCACCTGCAACCCTTTGCCGTTCATTCCAGTGTTGCTTTCCACCGACAGCCTCACGTTAAAGCTCTCATGTCAAAGCTCAGCCCTGCAGATAGCTGCCACTTTACCACCTCCACCTCAGGAGCAGCCCCGCTACATCAATACCTATCCCATCCTCTCTGGGGGACAGAGAGCTCTTTAGGCTAAAGACGTAACCTGGATAAAGCACTGAGATAACAAAAATTATAGACGCCTGCTTACTGCACAGGGCTGTTATGCTCTAGGAAACCTCAATTACTGTAGGAAAGAGAAGAACCCATAAAGATAACGTTTTTCTCTTCTTTTCAAAGTAGAGAACAATGATTGTGAGACCTGACATCTACTAGAGATTAACAACCAACTGCTTTTCAAGCCATCCCCTCTTTTCCCAGCCCCTTCTTTATAACCCAGAAACTACCTTTTGCTGTTGTTAATTGCTGAGTGATTTTAAAGCACTATCTAGATTTCAAATAGTGATTGTGGAAGGCTAGATTTATATATACTGGCTTCCAATTCAGACTGTAGCTTATGATCTGGGATAGTGTAATTCTAGCTATTGGCTAGACATATGGCAATGCAGGTGGAGGCTGCCATTAAAAGTCAATCAGGAATGAAATATAGTTTCTATTATACATACTATAAATTCACGCATCCCATTTAGGTATTTTCCAGTAGTTTAGTAGCATCACAATGACTATCTTTTCCATTTACAGCTGAAAAAAGTGGATTATTTTTAGGCCTGGTGTGAATCTGAACATTTGGTAGATGTCAGTCTTGGAGGTGGGGAGAGACGATGGAGGAGAATGAGGTTAAATAATTATTTTTTTTCCATGAACAGGAAATATTTTAGAGAAATTTTATTCTGTTTTGACTAAGGTGTTTCAATCATTGCATAATTCAATGTTTTCACACATTTTAGGGCTATTTAACTCTTTTGCTTAACCACCTTCTTTTGATTTATTGTTTTTTAAACAAACATTGCTATTCTGAAATTCCTTCAAAAAATATTGGCAAAAATATTTTTTCATTCAGTGCTCCCATCTTTTCAGTTGAAACATTTAATCAAAACTTGATCCAGGTTTGTGAATATTTTGGTATGAAAAAGCTCCTTTTTCACAGCAAGTTTACTCTTGGCCTATATCCTTGTCCCATCCCCCTGTCACGTGGCACATTACTCTTCTCTCTTCTTACCCATAAAAGCAGTAGATTTGAATATGCCTCCCCTAACACTTTTTTGCTCCCCTAGTTTTTGTTGCAAATATGCACAAATCTACTTTCTCTGACTTTTTCTATAGCAAATAATCCAAGAGCGTTGTCTTCTTCTAAGCAGAAAGGCCTTTCACCATTTGCACAAGCTTTGAATTTGGCTGTAAAAGTATCATCACATTTGATATACTCCAAGTATGGTTTAGCTGGATTAAGCAGCATTAATGCCCACAGACAAACATTAAACATGTTTGTAGTGTAACTCAATCTAAGAATTTAGCAGTCCTGTTTGGGAAACTGCATAAGACAAACTGTAGCGAGTGTAAATATTTCATATTAGTTTTAGGGGTTGGAACAAGCTACAGGGTTGTGGTCTTGAGATCAGGTTTCTCAGCTTGAGGCTTGATTAGACCCAGTGCCTGCCTAGCCAAAAAGTTCAGACATATATCTGAAGCTTCCTAAATGTGGGGAGATTAGAGGTCTATTTTTTATTCTAATTAGTGTCTCTCATACAATGTTTCTTCAAAAGCCCTTACTCCAAAGTACATGGTGTTTTTTTATAGACCAACACAGAAAAAAAATGAATGGCAGGGAATAAAAGCTGACATGAAAAGACATTACTTGAAAAGATAGACATCATCCAGATTTCTGGTCTTTGTCTTCTGTTTCACTGCCTCCTGTTCAGTTCAGAAAGTGTGCAAAAAGAGCTCTGCAGTGCCACTGACAGCTCCTTGTCACAGCTCCCCATGTTCATCATGCATCCCTTGTACCTGCACAGTGATCCAAGTGCCTTTTCTAATACATCTTTGTAACATTTGCGACCTTTCTGATATACATGAGGAGCTCCACCAGCATTTGATCTCATCATGACTGAAGCACTTGGTACATTTCAGCTGCCACGAATCCTATTTCCAGTTCTCAGAGCTAAAATTAAGCTATCAAAAATACCAAAGTCAACAGTCCCACTTCTCTGTGCCAATCCCTACCTCTCACCCTTCATGTTTTTATGAGGGGAACTCTGCTGGGTTGTGGAGAGAAGGAGCTCTGCATCCAGCTCATGCTTTGAAGATCAATTCCAAAGGAGAAAACTCACATATTTCCATGACATTTCTTGAGCAAGGACTGTTATCATTAGTAAAGAAATGAACACTGACATCGCCAAATGAACGACCTACTCCCAGGCGAGTTACCAGGCATGGGGCAGCGAGATAAACCACCTCTGTGCTTTCCTTTGTCAGGGGAGTTGTACTTAGGAAGGGAGGAGCAAACCCAAACCCCACACTCCATGTTCAAACTGTTCTGCAGGTCACCGAGCAGCAGCACTGATTTCAAGGAGATCAAACCTCCTCGAGCTGCTGGATGATGCGAAGAGGGAGGTACTGGCCAGTGCATGACCAACAGTCACTTTCCAAAGTCACCATCAAAACCACACACACACTTAAGTGACATGGTGGAAACCAACGACTAGATAAAAATACAATGCAAGCATAGCTATATCATTTACATATAAAGCACTTGTTACCCAGAAAAATTCAACGTACTTGAGCACTTCACCTCCTATTTAATTACAGACAATCCAGCATGGAATATGACAGCTCCCCACTAGGGTCCAAAGGGTGAACACTTGTTTCAAACTAAAAATGGATCCCCACTGATTTGAAGCAAAATACTGTTTGCCAGGGATGGGGTACTGGAAAAAGAGAAATTCTGGAGGCTTTTGCCATTTATTTAGATCCTTTGTTGAGAGTAGCCAGAAGATCCAACTCCCAGAAAGGGACACTTGGAATTTTTAGAACTCCATGTACAGGGATTTTTTTTCCTCACTAGCTAAAAACATTAGAGAAATATTTTATCATCTTTTCCTGGGAATTTTAGAGCATTCCCAGTTCTTCTAACAGATGATGAAAGGAGAGAGCTCTGATACAGTAATGCAGGCTTAATGGGATGAACAGATAGCCTTACTGCAACACTCTTCAACTAGGGTTTTCTTTAATCACAGAACAGCTGCCACAACAGCCCTAGCTGTAAAACAAGCGAATGAGAGCATGCGTTTAGGTGAAAGGGTAGGGGCCAGCTGGCCTGATACATTGGTGCTAAACCAAGGCGGTCACACCGGTCAGACTCTTAGACACAGACCGTGGGTTTGGTTTCTGTGTCGGAGAGGCACTTGGTCACTGATGCACAGTATTTATTGGAGGTGCTGTCACACCGTGCTGCAAGCTCAGCCCAACACGTGCCAAAGAGCACTGGTGTCTAATTGGGTAGCGTGAGGACTTTTCAAGTTTTTGCACAGAGACATGCCACTCTGGGCAATTTCTGGATGAGCAGTGTGGCTAGATCCACCAGGCAATAAGTAATTGATTTTTTCACTGTAAAAAAATCCCTTAATGTTATGTCAGGAATTAGAGAGGAAACACGGCATGAGGATACCAGGGTCGTTCAGGAAGTACATTGATGATCTTCATCAAGGAGGACACTTTCCTTATTATACAGCATTGCAGAAGAGGTCACCTACACTATGGGTGTTTCCCTTCTCCAAAGCCATAAAGCGTTTGGCCACTGTTGAAGGCCTCCTCCAAATCCATGGAGATGATGTGTCAGCCGGGGCCAACAGCGTTCATTACCAGTGCAGCCCACTGGGGAGCAGTTAAACAGGCTTTTGAAAACTGATTTTAATTTCCTCATGGTACTTCCTTGTTTAAAGTACTGTCAGAATACTTCGGAGCACATTTTTGCAACAAAGATTATTCACAAACCTTTCATGTCAGCTACTTCCCATGTTTTAGGTGAAGCCATTTGTAGCCAAAATATAATTAAGTGGGGTGGGGGGGGCAGGTCCCAAGCCACGGATAAGCCGGTTGAGGTAACTGTGCAGTGCGTACATCCTTTCTTATCAACAGTGTAATCCAAAGCAAAAGCGATTGATTGCCTGCTCTGTGTGGTGTAGTTTGGATTGCTTGGATTAGCTGAATGGTGTTTGAAACCATCAGAATATCAAGTCAAAGAATGCTTTTTGGAAAAATCTTGAAGGTTTTGGGATCTCACAAATGTTCTTTTATTATTCTGATGACCATCGCTGTATTCACACAATGGAAAATCAGTGAATGAGACTCGGAAGCTTTACTAACTTAAACCACCTCAGATTCCTGTTTATGTCAGCTGTGCATATCTATCCAGTCTGATTTATTATGGCAAATCTGCAGAAAGTCCCACAGTTCCCCAGGGATGTGACAGGTTGCTTCCCGGTCAAGTTATTAGGCCTAGTGCAACACCTGGCTGCTGTGGCATGTGCGGTATAAAATCGCTTGTGAAAGAAGTCGAGAGCACGGGGGAAGCACTAACTCAAGTGCCATGAAGGCCCGTGGAGCTGATTATTAACTTTATTTCTACAGATGGGGAACAGACAGGAGAAGGAGCTTTTAAAAGTTTAGACTGCAAACCCGTAGAAATAACCCCTAGATGATGATGTAATTTGAAAACAAGCAAGATATTGCTGGATGTCTTGTCACATGCTGCAGTGGGCTTGGTACGGGTGGTTAGTGACTGGGATCACAGCGCTCAGTAAAGAGTCAGTTGTGCAGATCGGTGTTCTTCTCTCTGCAGACTACAGAAACCCGTTTGTGGAGATTCACCCAGAACATCCCCAGATCATCTACATTTTAGATGAGACGAAAACGGTTGTTGTCCCCTGCCGAGTTACTTCTCCAGATATCAAACCCAAGCTTATCCAGGTAAGTGACTTCCAGAGAAACTCAAACAATTCAGAAGTCTGGGCTGCCAACACAATGGGTAAAAATGCGAAATAAAATTTATGAAGCTAGGTAAGCTTCAGAAATAAAATAGAAAAGGCACTAAAAATCTGGAAGCGCTGTTCTGCTCTCACAGTGTGCTATCAATGAACTGTGCGCAAGGCTGGGATTAGGCTGAGCTTATCAAACGCTTTTCCCATCTCATGGCTTGGTGCTCTGCCATAAATGGACAAGGACAGATGACAAAACACTATTTTTCTTCAAAATTCCTTCTACGACATCTGGCTATTAGCTGCCTCCATGAAGGCTTACTCTCACACATCTTATGCCTTGAACCTCCTCAGAACAGTTGCCCATTTCTGCTTGATTTCACGAATTTAAACTAAGTTTCAGCCTCAGAAATAAATGGCTCCTGCTTCCTTCGGCAGCTCTCACGTGTGACTGTCAAGGCTGCACTATGCTCTGTGCAGGCCAAGGCTGTTTTATAGAATACAAATGGAAATTTAGGGTCCAGGGCTTCCTCAGCCTCAGTCAAAGGGCTTTAGGATTGCTCTCTAGAGATGCTGTGAGAGATGTGCTTGGTGTGCTGAATGTGGTGTGATAACAGGGTAGGGACATCCCGTGGTGGTAGAGGGGTCTGCAGGCCTTCACTCCTCCTAGGCGCTAGGTGTGCGCTCCTCCACAGGGACTCATGGTGGCCTGACACAGCACGCTGCCTGCTGGTGACACCAATGGCAAGCTTCCAGCAGACGTGCACAGGGACAGCACAAGCCTTATTGCTTTAGCAGATCTCTATTTTTAAGTTTTGTCAGTGGGGATTAAAAGGCGGGGGATAAGGCTCCTCTCCATTTATAGCTTATCGCTTTAGCCTGGATAAGTGTTAACACCTTCTCCTTGGCTATAAAAATGAAACATCCCCATCTTATTTCAGCCTGCTTCAACCAAATTCATTGCTGGAATACTCCTGCTGACTTCGGCACAGTCGCGTGAGCTTAAATACGGCCTTGGAGCCTCAAGCAAGCAGCCCTCCAGATTTATCCCCTTATTTATAGGCAACCCTGCTCTCCTGTATGTGAGCTAAGCTCTCCCCTGGTTATTTCTTCAAACACTACCTCAAGTCCTTTACCTTGCTGCAAGCTGCTGGAGGAATGAAATCTTCACTGAAATCTCTCTTTTGAATTGCAAGGAAAATTGTCCCCAAATGATTTTACCCCTTCAAGGGCAAGCAGCTGGGTGGTGGGGAAGGGGTGTAGATGCTGAGTGCTGCTCCCCAGTGGGATCCTTCCGAGGCTGGGAGCCGGAGGGACATCGCTGCTCACAGGACCATGCTCTGGGAGGTGTGTGTTGGCTCCAGGAGCCGCTGCAGCCAGCCCCGGGCTCTGCAGAGGGAAGGTCGCCGCTTGTTTTGCCCTGTCTGGGAATTTCGTAGTGCCGTGTGGAGCCAAGGTGGCGGCTTCCCATGCAGAGAGGAAGCGGGGTGGGAGAAGGGGTGGAGGTAAGGGTGGGGGAAGAGAGGTGAATAAGGCGATCAGACAAATTTAGAACATCCTCTTCTTCCAAATTTAATCTCCTATAGACAACGGACTTCAAAGGGAGGAAAGCCGCTGTGACTTCCTTCGAGCAGCATTGACGTTTTTTGTTTGGTTGTTTAAATATATATTTTTGAATATTCTATGAAGATGTTTAATATGTGTGCAGTGTTGAAAAGGGCCTCAGAGTAGGGTTATTTTTTCTTTCCCCTTTCCCTCGCCATTAGGGAGCAGAGCTGCCAAACCATAAAATTCAGCTTTATCACATTTTATTATTCTTGTAAAAAATGTACTTTTCCCATCGTAAATTATGTTCCTTATGTTACCATTATACTTTAAAATCATTGCACTCTCTGGCCTTTAAATATATATGGGGAAAGGTACTGCTTGCTAATATTAAACAGAACCCAGCTAACTCTACACATCATCTTTGCTATTAGGGAACACATGTTAAGACACACAACTCCAACTTTTAATTTTGCTTAACATGATTTTAATTCTGGGCAAAAAAGCATTTTCAGTCCTGTCAGATCTGTTTAGTCACTGATCTGGTTCAATGCGCATTTGCTACTTACAGCTTTGACCTTCATGGGTGTTAAAACACAATTAAGCCTCAGGTCTCAGATCTCTTCCTGCAGTTTCCCTGAATTTTCCTAATGGCTCTGCACAGAGATGCCACAGCTCGACTACTTTGGAAGTATTTACATGAAATCCATGTTTGCTGTTACAATCAGAAGGGAACCCCTGTTCCAAAAGAAAGCCGTGCCTGCTATCCCAAAGCAACACCACCAGTCACTGCCCCATAGTCTTAATTCCTTGGTCTTTGTTCTGTGCTGAACGTGTAATAATAAGTGACCTAAAGCAAGGCCAGCCTGACCAAAAGTGTATTCACATGAGAGGAATGAGCATCAGCTCTCAAAGCCCAGAGCTGCAATTTCTTCAGAACAGGAGTGTTATTTAAACGGAATCCTATTTAAAGCACACTACTAATACAAGACTACAGTTTGTTTGGAGGCAGAGAAATAAATTTTGTGTTGCACAACAAAAAGGGTAAGAGCAAAGTTATTGCGTCACTGGGGAAATTCTCACTTGCAGTCCCTAGTACAGCTTTTCTCTTGGTTAACTCCAAAAGCTAAAACCTGGCAGCTCTAAAAAGCAAAACTTGCCTTGTCTTGGAGAAACCAGTATTTGCTGTGAAGCAGGGAGAGGCATTATGCAAGTAAAGTTCTTAGTTATCATGGGGCAACTCTAGGCACATTAAGGTTTCTCTAAACCCTTCATTTTTCAGTCCAAAGTGGTCTCAGCATTCCTGCAAGCAATCCTCAGTCCTAGAGAGCCTTCCTGTGTCCTGCTGACAAGACATACCGACAGCCTGTGCTTCCATACACCTGCCTGCAATAGGCTGAAATGGGTCAACTTCAGTGACCTGCTCTTTTACAGCCTCCTAAGTTATTTGTCTCTATTTACATTCACATAGTTCTTTTCTCCAGGATTTTCAAGAATGATTAGAAAGAAAAGTCAATCGCATTTTCTCTAGCAAACAAGCATTTCTCTTTGTGTTAATAATAAACTAATTATTCCCACCAACAAAAGCTAACTTGGTTGACACTAATGCTGTCCAAGGACATATATAGGGTTCAATAACAGTGGATGAGTTTTTGCTTTATTTTCCACATTTTCCTTTCATATCCTTGCTTCTTCCTCATAACCAGAACCTAAAGATACTATTTTTTTCAAGAATCGCAGAACACTACAAATATTTATGAATTTAGGACAACAAATGTCTATGTTACTAAGTCCCCTTACTGTAGCCATCCTGTGATTTACCATCCCAAGTCACCCAGGCTGCTTCAGTGCCTAGTGGAAATCAATAGCTCCCCTTTGAAAGTGCCTCATCCCTTTCTGTGATATACAGAGAAGCTGATGACTAGCCACAGGACATAACTTAGAGCCATCAGGTAGTTAGTGACAGCCATCAGGTAGTTAGTGACATGAATACTGCTGATTTTTAGAGGTCTAACTTAACACTTAAAGTACTGTGAGATCCCAGAAAGACACGTGGTACATACATGTAGTATGAGGAGAAGCCAATTTTGTTCTCAGCACTTCCAAAAATATTACCCTGCAAACCTCCCGTAAGATAGGCATAATTATTTCCAGTATAGAGACGAGGGAAATGGGACTTGCAACGGGTAGCACAGTATCTTGCCTAAGATCTGAGATGACTGGGGCTGCTGAATGAAGAGCCCCAGTTATGATGTCCAAGTCTGGGATTTCAAAGACAGCCATACCTCAGGGTGGACTTTTATATTTGTATGTGTTGATGTTGCCCCAGATATGTGTGGAATGAGATCACCAACTACTCTGAAAGGTCAAATATCTACCCAGTCTACAAAGCAGAGCAGCTTTGGCTGGTCGCCACTATGATCTGAGGAGAAACGGAATGTCTCACCAGCCTCCTATCTGCCTGCTCTCTTTCAGTATCCCAATTCTGTAGAGATGAACTTCAAGACGATGGTGTGGGACCCAAGAAGAGGATTTGTCATCCCCTCTCATGTTTTTGTTTATTCTGGATTACTCACATGCACTGCAAATGTCAATGGAAGCGTATTCACATCCTATTACCTAGCACAGAGGTTGGGTGAGTGACTACCGTGCCCAAGGAATGACCACAATATTGCTGTTTCATAGCTGAGCCCCCGGGTATTACTTCTTGCTTAGCCTTAATGGTATTTGATCTATTTAACTGGTATGTGTCTGTAGCATGCCCAAACTGGAACACTTAGAGCCAACTGAATCTTCCCCTTCTTTTCCTGTTCAGCAGAGCTTGGATTTGATCCAGTCCTGGTTTTGAAAAATTACCAAGTGTTGAGGTGGTACAGAACAGGAGCATTTTATTCAAACCCCACCAAGGCTTTGTTTGCTTGGATAGAGCAATATTTACATTAAAACAATTGCTGGTTTAGAATAAACCAAACAGTAGCTTTCTTTTTGCTCCTGGTCATTAAACACACAAGATCATGGCATAAAAATCTCATTAAAGCTCTGATTCACATCTTCACTTTTTTTTTTTTCTCTTGGTGATTTACTATACCCTTCCCCTTGTATTTACAGTCAAGCTTCTGCTCATAATTAAAATCTAAATTTGAAGTAACTAAATGTTAAATTTTGGACTGCCGGAGATTAATAAGAATCCACTTCTAATTTATTTTTTCTTTCTTTTCAATGTATTTTCTTTCTCTCTTCATACATCGTATTTCTCACAGAGGAGAGTTTATTGTGACTTCACTCCCATTACATTATGGCATCCTGCTATACAATTAGCACTCAGCTTTAAACAACAATGGATTTGTATAGCAGCCAAATAAAAGTCCTGTAAATCTCTCCTTTTCTTTTTTTTTTCCTTTTTTTTTTTTCATTGCTGGAGTAATTATTTATTACTAGAATCATGAATGCAAAGCTAAAAAACCCATTAGGTCATCCTTATCTAGACCCAAAGCACACAGGCAAGACCATTCTTTAGAACATATTACTGTATAGTGCTTAGAAGTGTATCTGCTATTTTGCACGACAGATAAAGAGGCAAGGCCGTGATGCAGGCTTTTTCACATTTGATGTATTTAAAGCATCGATAAATACATAAGGCCAAGATTTGGCAATCCCATTCAAAAACGAAGGGTAGCTGGCCATCAGAGGGCAGGAGAAATGTTTTATAAAAATTGACCCTCTTTCCTGTATACAAATGTTGAGGTACTTTTGAATTTTTTTTCTGAATGGGGAATGAAGAGAACAGGCACAAGAACAGTACCAGAATGGCTGTGGAGCTGGTCATTGAGAGTTGGAGCCAAACACGGAAAAAGGCAGAAAAATAATTCATAAATTATTGTGTCCACATATGCCCACACAGTCTGATCGGCTGGTGTTCAGGCATTTATACAACTGACCTGGCTTCTCCATTGTGTGGGTGTCTCCAAAAATTTCCATAGAAATGAAAGAAGAAGGTGAGGAATTTGGGAAACTGAAAGGAGCAGATGTTGGAGAGGCATTCAGGGAGCAGATTCCCTCTTAAATGTCATTGATGCGTAGTATGCTGTGTGTGGTTATACCTTTGCTCTTTTCGTTTCAGAGGGCAGAGTACAGAACCTAGCTCTGAAAGCAACTCCCAAAAAACTGCTGGTTGGAGAAACTCTCTCTCTGGAATGCAGAGCAGAAACCTTCATCAATGGGCGCATCGAACTCATATGGACGTGTCCAAACGGGCGAGTGAGTTGATGAAAATTCAGGATTTTGCTTTGATGCAGTCTCCTCCTCTCCAAGAAAAGGATTTGTTCATGAGGCTGAGCAAACTGACTGCTTATTATTCTGAAATACAGTCAACCATTCATGTGCCTACAATTGATTATATTTATAGTTTGAATTAATCTAGAACTTATCTACCATCTTGAACCTGCAAATTAAACTGCAAATCTCAGGCTAAATATGTTTCTCATTGGAACAAAAAAGCTGTCTCATTTCTTGTGGCCTCTTTCTGGCAAGTGGCAAGTCTCAAAGGCAGCCATGAATGCTGCAAGTTGTCAGCATGCTCAGCCACCTTGGCATTTATCAAGTAGAGAAAAGTGAAACAAAAGCCAATTGTATCTCCTCAAATCTCACCAAAGAATTAAATTCAAATTCTCAGTGTAGGTTCTTGTGCTTTCCATGGCATGCAATATGGAAATGCTGAATTTGAAGTAGAAGCATCTGAGAGACTGCATTCCCTTTGATGTGCTGAAACCTTTCAGTTCTCCCAAGGAAAACGGAGAGAAGAAGGGGTATTTTCCAGATCAGATTCATTTATCCAATATAATACTCATGGTTTCTTTTTATTTTAATTCAGCAAAATATACATTTCAAAGGAGCATCTAAGCCTCTTGGAAAAGAAAAATGTGACCCCTAAAATTTGATTATTTTTGGACTTATTTTGTTTACTTAAAGGAAGGATGTTGGGATATTTTTTGTTGTTGTTGTTGTTGTTGCTTTTTTTTCCTGTGAAGAAACTGTAGAAAATATAATATAGAATTTATAGAAGCTCAAGCAATACGATGTTACTGAATTTTGTTTCTTGAACCCCACCTGATGGAAGAGAGTTGTTTTTTTATGACCCCTCCTTAGATTTCTAACATGGTAAAGGAAGAATTTCTCGGCCAAATCTCTAGGATCAAAATTCTATCAGAAGAATACAATGCTTTCTCAAATTTTTCAGGAATTTGCATTGGTATTTGGCTGTCTGTTATTTGTTAGGTATCTGTTATTCTTTCAGAAAGTAGGCTTTCTTTCTAAGACAAGAAAACTGTCTGTGACCAGGAAAAAAAGAGGCACAACAGTAACCCTACAGAAGCCAACAGCAGTTTGCAGTGAGATCCCTGGGATTTTGGTCCCTGAGTAGGGCTGATCTTTGCTGCATCCCGTTATTTACCTGCCTGCCCAGGTCTCAGTAGAGAAGTGCCGCAGTTCCACTCTGTTTCTCTTTCTTATTAGGCTTGATAATGAAAGCTCACACAAGAGCTCTTCCTGCTGATTTGTCTTGTATAATATTTATTTCAGTGATGGGGAGATATGATAATTTTAATATGAATCACTGCTTTTCTTAAGTGGCAGACTTTGAAAGGATGAACAAAACAATCCCATTTGTGCTGCTTTTTGACCTCCTTTTTTCCAACTTCCAGCACCCTTATCCTAGAAGAAAAATAGACCAGAGTGGAACGGTGTATAAAGTTGGCAGCATTCTGACGATTGCAAATGTCACCATGCAAGATGGAGGCATGTATACATGCAAAACATTCAATGTAACGAGGCTGGAGGCCAATGTCACAGTCACAGTGTATGGTAAGTTCTGCAGCTAAACCAGAACACCCTAGAACCAAGATTGTTCAGCTTAAAGGATAATGCCATGTTATTAAATCTGCTGATAGGTGAATGGCATTAGGAAGAATGACAACTAGTTAAAACAACCATCAATAATGTATAATCTGGAATCATTCTAGGAAAGAGTCAGTATCCAGCACTATGTTTTAAAAATACATCAGAGAGTTCCAGACTGAGATATCTGAGGACACGGCTTAACTGGGAGCTGAACTACTTTGAAAAGGCTGGCACCAAGCGTGGTTGTGGATGCCCTGGAAAACCTGGCCTGCTGGCATTCGCAGGGAGAAGATACCCCAGGCATTTTTACACACTGCTCCAGGGCTATGGCAGATGCCAATTCTCTGCTTTAAATATAAACTCTTTCATTTGGAGATAGAATTCACTGGCTTTGAAGAGCTTTGCTGGGAACTTGCTCTAACAGGTTGTCATTCCATTTGGTGATCTGCAGAAGCTGCAGATCTGTAATTGCAAAAAATCCAGGGTAGACATGGCGCTATTCGAAGATGTGAGCACTACACTGTGGTAGATAGATCTGCCATTATTTGTCTTTCTGTTTTTTTTCTTTTTTCAAGACAAACCCTTCATTACGGTTTCACATAAGAAAGGGCCTTACTATGAGATCACATCAGGGCACAAGTCACTGAAACTAGCTGCAAAGGTGGATGCCTTTCCTCGCCCAACTGTTACCTGGTGAGTACCACGATCCTGAGCAAAATCAGAAGAACATAACCTTCTTTTGGTCTCCTGTCTGGAACAGATTTTCACTGTTCCTTATTTAACAAATAAAAGACAGGAGATTTGGGAGTACTCACAGCTGTCGTCTCACAGTTCAGCCAAAATATAACTCCTTTTGGTAGTGCTTTCTGAAGCTGGGCAAGCCATATCTCTTTCCCATACTCTTTTTCATAGACTCATGGAATCATTCAGGTTGGAAAGGACCTCTAAGATCATCTAGTCCAACCTTTAGCCTAGTACTAAAGTCTGTCACTAAACCATGCTACTAAGTTCTACATCTACACGTACCTTGAAGACCTCCAGGGACGGTGACTCAACCACTTCCCTGTGCAGCCTATTCCAATGCTGCACAACCCCTTCAGTAAAGAAATTCCTCCTAATATCCAACCTAAACCTCCCCTGGTGCAACCTGAGGCCATTTCCCCTTGTCTTATCAGTTTTCCCCCTTTGTCATACAAAAAAAGGGTTCCTATAGGAAAAATGGGGGGGGGGGGGGGGGTGTCATTTACACTGGATGCAGAATTGTTTGGAAGATTCCAGTAGAAAGCTACAGGGGAAAGGCTGCCAGTTTATCAGCATTAGTGGTAGTCTGCAAAGAGGCAGTGTGTACTAGAAAGCTGCAGAGCACATTATCAACATGAGAAATTGTTTCTCTGTATCTCTTGAATAATTTACTCCAACTGGGTAGCACCAGCAATATCAGATCCTTTCAGACAGCGCAATGAATCCTCCTGAGGTAATGTGTCAGCAAGTCCAGCAGACATTCATTCCTCTTGTTGCCCTTAAATCGCTTGTCCTCAACCCTGCCACTTGTTCTGTGCTGTGTTTTACAACCCCACCTTGTACACCTCTAACAGTATGACAGCTGCTGTAGCTTTGCGTGTCCTGGCAGGGAAGGCAGCCCGGGTGAGTTAGCACCTTCAGGGCGTGCTTCTCCCTGGCCAGCCTAGTGCTGCTTCGGTGGCCTGGCACTCAGTAAAAGCTACCGGTCAGGGATGGGTTTGCTCTATTCTTCTAGCAGTGAAACATGAAATTCTCTGAAATTCAGTGAAATCAGTGAACTCAGCATGCCAGGAGATATTTTTAATTGCTGCTGGTTTTTAGGAGATGGAAACCTTCCTGGGAGTTGAACGAGGACCATCCCCTTTTCCTGTGCCAAGGCTTTGTTCTCAGGGCTCAGCGTGGAGCAGCTTGGTGGCTGCCTGGGACCACCAGAGCTGCCTTCCCTGTGTGCTACAGCTGTTGATGTTGGAGGTCTCTCAGTGCAGTTGTTTAAACGACTGCAAAGGAGGTTTCCAGCATGCTAAGACAGTAGGACACGTGCCCCAGCTTCTCCTTCCCCCAAACCTAAAGCTCTGTGTGTGGCAAAGTCTGGCCTACTTCGTATTCATAACCCAAACGAGCACGTCGGGTTAGCAGTGAAGAGGAGAAGGCCACGTAGGCTCAACTATCCCACTTGTAGTTAGAGAAGGTTCAGGACTGTAAATTCTTCACTGACCTTCTTAACGACCGTAAACTCTCCAGGACACAGACATTAGCTTTTTCAGAAACAGTAAAGGATCTTATGTACATGTCCAAAACCAACTGTGATTAATTCCCATCTTGTTTTAAAACTGATGACACAGATTTTGGCTAGCCCATGATTTACTGCACTGAGTGTTGCACATGTAGCTGCTGTTTGCAGTCCAGCATAATCTGGGGGAAGCTAGATGTGTATTTCTGATTATAGCTGAGCATGCAAAAGCACTGATAATTCAGGTTCATTAAAATTTCTTTCTCCTGTTTGTTGGATGAAGCCCACAGCACTGCAGATGCTATTCAGTTTTAGTGAGGAAGGATAAAGCAATAGCTGGGCCATTCAAGCAGTGCTTCCAGGCCTGTGTTTCCCTTGCTGTTGCTGAAGGATGACTCTTTATCCACTCTAATTTGGGTACCAGTTAAGTTTTTTGAGGGCTTAATGGGCATGTGCACACAGGATGAGCTTTGATGAGACTTTCAAAACAGGTACAAAGACGGCAAACTGATCAAGGATAACCATACTTGCTATGAGCCTGACCCACTGAAATACAGACTGGGCATAAGAGATGTGAGACCAAAGCATGCCGGGAACTACACCATCGTCTTGAGCAATGCAAAATATGGCCTGTATAAGAACCTCACCATGCAGCTGGTTGTGACAGGTAAGGCCTTGATGCTTATCGTAACTTCTGTTGAGTTCTTTCTCTTTTTTTCATGCAATCCTATTTTACCAGTCAGCAGGAACATGTGACAAGTCCCCATGTTTAGCTGATAAGAGCTCATACAATGTGGCACATAGATTACCATCTTATTTAGGAACCACTGAAGATCCATCTCATGTCACCCCATGCTAAATAGATGCAACAGAACAGAGAGCTGATATGAGGAGTTAGTCTAAAACCAGGTCATCTAAAGCCACTTTCCACTAAGCTATTGCACCTCAGAAAGAGACTGCAGCATCTTTTTGTTGGGACAGTGCTTCTGCAGAGGGAAACAGAGGTGGCTTGAAAGTGAACAAACTTGTAACAGGAGTTTGGGAGGATATCTAATAGTGAGGTCTTGGAGCTGGGGGCACAGTTTCCCAAGAGAAGTGGTGGAAGTTCTATCCCTTGAGATTAAAAACTAGCTTGGGCAAAGCACTGGAGAACATCCTGTTGGGATAGGAAAAGTCCCAAATGTGCTGGCGGAAGGAACTAGATAAGCTACCCTGTCTTTCATGTCTCTTCATCATCCTGCTACAGAAATACTTTCAAAGTCTGTATTTTATGTGTTGTTATTTATCTGCTGGGAGCATTCGAGAGACAGGTTCGTTTTCAGGGGGATCCAGAGAAAACTGACGTAAACTGTGTGCATTGAAGCTGTTTTACTGGATAGAGAGGGAAAATAGATACTGGAATCACATTTATTAATCTCCCTCGCTGGGATAATGGAAGACAGAGCCACATTGTCTCTTTGCACATCCACTGCCTCTTTTCATCCACTGAATTTGGGAACAGAGACTGAATCACAAGGCCAAGCAGGAGTTCAGCAGAGGTCAGCTCTGCTTGCTTTTGTATTTCCCGAGTTTGCTCAGCCGGTGAGATAGATAAAGATAGATAAAGATAGATAGACTGATGTAGGTTTGTGTTTTTTTTCTATGGCGAATTATTTTCTTTTTCTCTTCTTTATACCTAAAAATATTCTCAATTGTCCTGTTTTGAATTACTTATGTACTCTTGCACTATGTAGCTCCCAGTATTTGTGTTTTTCTCATTTCACCTTTCACAAAGGAATAATGCCTGACAAATGGAGAACTTGTTACTTAGGCACACTTGGCCTACTGAAAATGCTAAGATACGGTACCTTGCACCACCTTAAACATCACTTTAAGGTGTGAATCGGGACTGGAGAGAGCTATGAACATGTTTACGGTCAGCTACTGCAGCTCAGCTGATGAGCAGGAATGTGTTAAACTGCGGTGATTTGTTCACTGGGGGTTGTTTATCCATACAGTGGTTTTGCTGTCTTGTTAGAGAACGGAAATGTTCAAAGGAAGAGAAAATTAAGAATGATAATAAATTATCTTGTCGAGGTAAATATTAGTGTTTGCATGCAAAAGAGAATGTTAGTTTGAAGAGTAGCCTTTCCAGAAATAGGCATATAAAAACAAACAGACCTTGTCTGTGTGAGCAAGATGCTATTTCAGGATTAAACCATCCCATGCTATTAAACACAGTAGAAGCCTTTCATCTTTCTTGTATGTACAAGCATGTGGTATTCCGTCTCGCGCACACAGTGCATGCCTAGCATGGTGCTCATTGTTAGCCTTTATTTCAGAGCAGCCCAACAAAGACTTCAATCAGGAGTAATGATTTCATTGCAAAACACCCTTTCTCAAGAGTAGGCCAAGTCCAGCAGCTGCAGGAATGTTGCTGCCTGGAGAAGGCACTCACTGCATGGGGAAGCACAGGAAGAATGAACAGCAGGTGCTTCTTTCCTGGTAAAACAAGGCCACCCCATAAATGAGAGCGTGCAAAGGAAAATATTTGCCAGAGTGCCATTGTTTTTAAGCAAATGACTGGAAACAAGGCGGGTATTTGCCTTGACTGTGAACAGGAATGACTCAAAACTCCTAGGAAAGCTCTCTTGCTTTTGCCAGGCTGTCCTCTGCAGCACTAACCCAGAATGCTATACCTGAAGCACTCAACCCAAGGACAGGGTCATTTTGTCCAGATGCATATGGGAAGAGATCAGAAAAGGAAAATTTTGTTCTTGAAGCTTATCCAACAGCAGAAAACAGACTTTTTTTCTTGTGCTTTTGGTTGGAGTCAAGGGACTGCCTCTTTTTCAGATCTGAGCATCATTTGCTTTATATGCAAAAAACAACCTGAAGCTCCAAATTGAATGCAGATTTGAATTTCTCCCTTAACTTCTCCAGAAATAACCTGACACTTCATCTCCAGTCATCATGACTGATACCCTGGTACCACACCTGAATAGATCAAAGTGTTTGGAGCTTTAGCAGACACTTAGACATGCAGAAGGAGGCCAAAATGCTTTATAGATATTTTATGCAGTGATTACTTTGCCCACCACCAAAACAGAACCACCTCTGAGCTGAGAGGGGTGATTAAATGTCTCTGCTTAGACCACAGGCAGTCTGCAATTACCAAAGCTGGAATTTGAACGCAGGGATTAACAGACTTCATGAAAAAATCCTCTTGGGTTTGCAAGTCAACACAGTGATAGGAGCATCGGGTTTGCATCACGTCTAAAAGGTGGTGTCTGTGGCAGTGCAGCACCTGATAAGCCTCACGCTGAGTACACAACCATGAAGCAGCTTCCTATTACTGGAGAGTAACATTTCTTTTCGAGTAACAGCATTATTCCCCAATAGCCAGGGCCAGTCTTTTAAATCTCAGAGTTGCATCTGGGAACTACAGTGAATTCTGATCTATAACATTAAAAGAAGATGGAAAATCACTTAAATAGACTTTTGAATGAAATGCTAAATGTCATTTGAATGCCTTCTTTTCCTGCAAATGGTCACTGCATTGAAGAAATTATAAGCAAGCATACAGCCCCCTCTCCTGTGAGTCTCTTCAGGATAAAACACCGTTCATTTTCCTGAGTAGCGCAGGCAGTGTAATTGGCAGTCAGCGTGCTGTGACAAACCCATCACTGTCAATTCAAACTAGGTGTAGAGGAAGTTTAAAGCTAATAGTGCTGTGAATTGTCATCCACAAACAACATACAAATAGCATAGGACCCTTACTCATCAAATTGCATTATATTAATTTTGCAGTGTATTTTATTCAGTAATAACAGCAGCAGAAGAGACCCCTTTAAACAAGATGAGAACAAGATAAGAAATGATGTGCTGAGCCCTGCAAGATAGGAGCTTATACGCGGTGCATCTCTTGACCTGTTAAAAGACCCACACTACTGCTGGCTTTCTTTGGAGTTGCCTTCCATGTGCTTAACTGCAGCCAGCACAGCAGTAACTGGCAGAAAGCGTGCATTGGATGCTCACTCCATAGTAATGAGCAAAATATTAGGAGCTATTTCCCCCGATGTTTGATATGGCCATAAAACTGATGAGGATCTGCAGAGAGCACAGATGTCCATCGCTGCAGTTCCTTGAAGGCAAGAAAAAGCAAAAAGTGCAAATAACTCCCAGAGCTGCTGGGTAGGAGCTGATAGCAATGCTGGCCTCGGGCGAGGACCTGGTTGACAATATGCAGGAAGGAGGTGTGTGAAGATGCGCACTTGCTGCCTGGCCTGGAGGAGAATCATGCTGCTATTCAAAAAATGTCTCTTTAAGAAGTGGCTTAGCTGTGCCTCTGGTCACCCGTGCTCCCATTGCAGCTGGAATTTAATCTTGCAGGAGCACATATCTCCCTTGTGGAGTCGTGTTGGCTCATTGTAGGACTCAAGCCCCCAGGAGGTAGCTGACTGCGTTTTCAAAACTCTCCTTCTTTACATATTTACACATCAAACACTGTCCAAGAAGCGGCGGGTTGCTGTGTTTTTGTTTTGTTTGGTTAAATTCTTATTGAGAAAAGCTTCAAGAAAATAATGTCCTAAAGAATTTGGAGGGGAGGGAGCAAGAAGAAGGAACAATCCTAGCAAACAGCTGGTGGCTGCACATCTGAGTCAGCCAAGAAGGAGAAACGTGGGAGAAAAGAGTTATTGCGGGCTGGAGTACAAAGCTGTTTCAGAACAAAACATAAACAAAAAATCCCCAAATCTATTTATGGGCAAGCAGGCTGCACTTCATTCTCACCCTTGCCCAAGTCATCTGCATGTACCAAGGTTCTTGCTGAGCCCTTTATGGAGCAGTCAGCATGCTCTGACCACCACGTTGTCAGTGACGGTTGTATAGAAGCACAAGTTAATTGTAAAAAATGGGATGAATAATCTCCTTCACCACTTTGCCTTTCTCCTTTGTCCCAAAGTTTCTCTCCTGTGCTCCTTCAAGACTCCTCCAGCAAGTGTTGCTTTGGGTTCCTGCTGCTCTACTCAGTTAAAGTTACATTCCCTTGTAGAGCCTTGATCCCCCAAGCTCTTGCACTGTATCCACAAGAAGTGCAGGACTAAGTGCTAGTAACAGGCTCACCCAAGAGCAGCAGTAATTTGCAGGCTCCGTATGAATTCCTTCTCCCCTGGTCAAGGACTGTGCGGAGAACTCACATGTGCATTGCCACGTGCTCCTTGTCACAGCAGCGAGGTGACAGCTGTACCTTGGTGTCCATTACTAGGGAGAATTAGCTTCAGAGCACTTAATGATGCATACGTTGCCCTGTTCTGTAGTCAGGCCAGCTCTTCATATTTGGTTTAAAATCAAAGGCAAAGGGAGTTCTGTGCCTGACCTACTTCAGCTTGCAAGGGATGAGTTGACATCAAAGGAGTCCCCAGTGATCTCCACAATAAATACGTGGTGATCCACGTGAACAATACCCTGTCACCTTAACCAGATCCAGAAATAGTCTGCAGAGGGAGGCGAATCCTCAAGATGAGTTTAATGCATCTGGGCTGTGCCAGTTCAGAGAAAAAGAGCTCTTGGAGTGGTGGATCTCACTTAAAGGCAGCTGAGGACAGAAGGGAGACTCACGGGGTCTTTTGTGCACGATAGGCCACTGAAATCTCTAAACTGGACATCATTATGCTGCGACAAACATGGATTTCTTTGGATTATCAGCGTAACCCAACTGATGATTAGGTGAAAGGACTGAGCCAGATAGAAGAAACAGAGCTAAATAAAACGTTCTACCTTCACCTTGCCTTCATGCTTCGATATTCTGCCAGGACTGGTTGTCCTTTGTGTATCATATCCACCTCCAGAGTAGCTCCTTGGAAGAGGACCCATTCAGGAAAAGCCAAACTAGAAAATCTGATTTTCCATCTTCTGGGTCAGCCAAGCAAACTAGAAACCCCAAAATAAAACACAGCCAGTCTCCTTCTAACTGTTATTTCAGTGTGTTCCTCCCCCAGCCCATCGCTTTCCTTTCCTCCTGGGCACGGTCAGCACTGGCTGCAGGCAGCGCGTTGGGTGGGGAGGACGCTCAGCTGGGAAGAGCAAGTGCAAAGACATCATCACGCGGTGCTCGGTCTGTCCTGCTGGTCCCATTTATCAGGCACGGGCAAGGGAGAAACAATTGACTTTTTCTGGGAGATACATGAAAGAAAAGAAAAAATGCAGCAGCACAAACAGACACTAATTATGAGCAAATTAGGAAGAATTTTCTCACTGACATCACGTGGTCCCTGCGCACTTGCAGCTCCACAGCCCAGCCTCTCCTTAGCCTCTGCGCGCTCCCAGGAGAGCCCCTAATGAAAAAGTCAGATGAGCTACTTTCATTCTGTTGGAAGTAGCCAAAGCAATTTCAGGAAGAGGAAGGTGGGGGCCTGCTGCAGTTTGCCAGAACAATCTGAAACATTCAACTCACGTCTTTGCAGCAGCGATATCTCCCTGACAGCCCTTAAAATCCAGAGGGGGGGGAAGCTGGGAAGTGGCAGCACATGGTTTCCATGCAGTCTCTCAGCCAAGCCTGCAGGTATATTAACTGGTGGTTTTCTCCTTTGAAAAGCAGGCAAAGGGGACAGACAAAAATCCTAGAAAGCAGTCTGCTCTGCTGAAAATTAAGCAGTTCATTGCTACACATTTTCTTTTGAACTCTGTTTAAGCCACAAAAAATAGGAAGGAGAGAGACCAGAGAAAACCCCCTTTTTTCCCAAAGCTTGGCTGCAACAGGGATGAATGGCAGATCTGGGAAAGATGGTACAGAACTGAAACAGAGACAGCTGTCTTCCTACAAGGTCAAGAGGGACGTATCTAAAAGTGACTGTAGGAGGTTAGGAAAACCAAACCAAATTGCACTGTCATTTAACCACCAAATTCCCAGTAGGGTATGTCAAGCACTCTGATTCTTCTTACTATTTGCTTATGTAGTATACAGCTGAACGGTTTCTCTTCCATGTGCTTCCACCCCGCTGGCGTTCCCAGCCTATGCGAGCGGCTTACAATGGAGCAGCAGGGTGTGGGCACCAAAGATTAGGCAGGGGACCGATAACTGGTGAGCCTGCTTCTATTCCTGGCCATGGTACTGACTCACGGAGAGACTTTGGACACTCAATTCATCCTGGCATCTGCTTCCCCAGAGGTACCGTGGGGACAATGCTGTGCACCCACTCCACGGCAGCCTGGTGTGTAGTGCTGCGCAGGATAAAACAAAAAGCAAACAGAACAAAGCAAAGCAAACCACCCAAACAAAATCAGCTGGGGTCAAATTCAGTGTTCTGTTCAGCCTGAAACAAAAGTTATTTTCGCTCATTTAATTTAAATCATTTTTATTTCTTTCCTTTTAACAAAAAAAGAAAGAAAAAAAAAAGAAAAAAAACACAATGATCACTTGCAAGCTGAACACAGAATAAGTGTTTTTACTTAGGGGGTGAATTTCATCCTCTTTTCCCCCATATCACTTGACCAGTCCATACTTGCATTAATGACTTTCAGATCTACATTACAAAACATTCACCTGGCTCAACTTGCAGGGCTCTGTTTCCATTAAGTACCGTACAAACATCAGATGAAAGATTCTGAAGTGCAAATTATTTTTGCTTTTCGAAAACAGAAAAAGTAAATTGAGAACGAGTGGCCTCTCTGTGAATAGTTTTAATGAAGCCCCATGTCCAGCAAAGTACATAAGGTTGAGACTAAATGCCTCACTGGGCCACTGTATGGTATTTTAATGAAGTGCTCAATGTGAAAAGATGTTTTTGAAACCCAGTCTAGATGGTAGTGGGGAAGGTGTGTAAACAGCATTTCAGTCAGAGGTCACCGAAAGTAAGGCGAAGTTTCTCTGCAAATATAGGAAGCCTTTCTGTGTGCTGCCCTCTACATTTGGGTGCTTCTCTGGGTGACAAGTGTGCAACTCCCTAACAACATCTGCAATGTATTTAGAGGTAGAAGGGTTTCCTGCAAAAGGGGCAATGCCAGGGAGCCAATGTCCCAGTCCTTTTCTGTATTATTTGCTCCTAATGCCACAGACTAACCATTACACAAGGAAGTAAGGTGAGATTTACATAATGCTGATCAATTTGAAACTTACAGTAAGCAGAACTGCTTTTTGATTGCATTTCACAATGCAGTAGCAGCGAAGTCTTTAGTTATTCAGGTCATCTCTCACACCAGCAAGCGTGCCTCTGCAAAGAGGGCTGGGGATACGATCACACTTTAAGCCAGAGAGGACAAAAACCCATTTATTTCAATATATTTAAAGCCATCTGAACATTGCACATTGCAAAAGCAGCCAGAGACGAGAAAGCTTTTAAGGTTTGTTTGGCTTCTGCTTGAGGAAACTCAGCATGGGGAGGGCAACGGCCAAGGGATGGGAGGCAGAGGCTGGAAGTAAGCAGGCAGATCTCTGGGGAACGGGTGGGAAGCGGAGAGTGGAATGGCGACGGATACTTCAGGTCAGGAGTGGAGTGTACTTAGTGCTCTCCTCTTGCAGCTCAGCACCAGTATAGCAGACAGGACTGCTGGGTCGGGGCAAGGCTCCACAGGGAGGCGTTCGGTGAGCCCAAGGCGAGGGTAGCAGAGGGCACTGGAGGTTGGCACAGCCACAGAGCTTCAAGGAGAAGGGAGGGCTCTGCTGCACTTACTGGGTGAGGCAAGGTGTGTTGCAGGGTGCCGTGCAGAGGCAGCTTGCTTCTTTACAGCTGTTGTAGTGCCATTAGTCCAAAGCCTGCTAGAGCTCTCCACTCCCCACAGCTTTTTTTTTTGCATGCTTAAGAACAGCTATACACATGCAAATGTATCTGGGTTGATGAAACCGGTGTTTTAGATGCATAGTTTAGGGTGCAAGCAGAAATATACATGGATTCTGGCAGTGCTTACCGATGGATTTGTACCCCAAACCTTTCCCCACACCTACCCATGAGCAAAGATACACAGGAGTTTGTGCATAAGCCACCACGCTGCTTAGTAAGCAAACATGAAAGAGAAAGCAAAGCAGGGCTTGGAGGAGGAAGAGAATTATCTAAGAAATACACCAGTAGGTGTAGAATAGATAATCACTGGCTTTAGGTTAAAAACTCCTCATCATGCTAATGCAGAGAGCCTTTCTGCAGGCGAGACTGCTGCAGTTGCCCACTGAGCCAACTACCTCGTTACTGCCCAACTAAACCCAAACGGCCAGTAGCTAGCATGGAAGAGGTGACTGAACAGACTCGAATGTTTCGAGCACTGATGGAGGCAACTGCTGCAGATAGGATCTAGCTGAGAAGTGAGCCAAGTGAACAAGAATGCTTCCTTCAGCTGTCTTCACGGGCACAGTACGTAAGATGGCCACTGTGCCCCCTGTGCATAGGGTGGGAGAGTTTTCGGTTGAGGAATATCCCCCACCACATCCTACATCCCAAATCCGAGGCGTGCTGGGGCCAATGCCAGCAGCCTTAAAAGCACAAAGAGGCTGCTTTCAAAACTACGGAAGGGGGGGTGACACTTACAGGACGACTCTTACAGGATGACACCTACCACCATTTCAGTCGACGCAGGGGAAACAAGAGAGAAAGAGAGACTTAAAAATTGCTTCAATTTCTGAGTGCCGTGCCCGTAATTACCTATTACCCCACGCTAACTGCGTTGTAACGCACTCTGAAAGAAATGACGGGGAGGCATTTTTAGCCAGCCCCTCAAGTTTTAAGAAAATAATTGCTTAAACCTCATAAATACTAATTATTTCAATTGATGAATCATTTTGACTCATTCTAGGTTTCAAGTAATATTTAATAGTGCCATGCAGTAAAGTAATTGCGGAATTAGGAATTCATTTGTCACTCATGTGTGTTCTTATTTTAATTAGATCAAGTTAAAATTATTATTTCTTTTTTAGAAGGATAATTTAAATGACATTCAACGTGTTCATCATTTCACCAAGAAAAATCAAATTTTCAAAGATCATAATCAAACTTACTTTGTCCCCCACACTCTTTCAAACAAACACAAACACAAACACACAAGCTTACTGTCCCTCTCCCCAGGTGTGTGAAGCTTTGTTCTTTCAACTCAGAAAACATAACACTTGAGCAACCTTTCACACAGAACTTGAGCCGTTTTTTCTGAGTGAAAATTACACATTTGAGCTCAGTCCAAACATGCAGAACAAAGGATTTGAGACTGCAAAGAAAACTGTCTGAGACCATGAAAAATGTGCTTCTGTCTCCGGGGAATTATGCAAAATTATTTTTATGATCAGAAATAATTTAGTGGTGGGAAATGAGATGCTAGTTACATGGAAATGCAACATTAGTGCCAATAATTTGTCCTGTGAATTGCCCGTACACCCACAGATCTCCGAACACTTGCTCAGTGATACATTGCATAACGCAGCAGTCACACGGGGCTGGAAGCCCTGCTTCCACTTTACAGATGAGGATGTGTTTTTGAGAGTCTGAAAAACTGTCCTGCCCGCTCCCTTCTTCATCTTCTCCATCACAAAAAGACAACCCCTCGCCCTGTCTGCAAGGCTAAAGGAGTGAGGAGTTCATTTCTGGAGCCTGGTAGGACATCACCTGCAGGCAGAGTGGGGAACAACTCAACCAAAGGGGATCAAACCCACAAAACAGAACGCAACAGCAAAACCAAACAAATCCTGCCATTTCTTTGTTGTTTCTGTGGTGTGTTTCTTTAAGTGAAATACTAATCAGGACCTAATCCAGGTTCTCTAAAGCAGCGAATGTTTTACTATAGAATGGGAGTTAGGATATGGCTGAACCAGCTACAGTCAATGCTCCTTTCCTCTGGTGGAGAAGGAAATGCTGATGTATTTCCAGGCACCGATGAGGTCAGAAGCTCTTTCAGAGTCTGACCTGGCAGCCATGAGAAATGGAAAGCGAGGATCCCGCCGAGACATGGGATCAGAGTGGTCAGTCCTCTTGCAAGAGTAGCGGGCTGGGAGGGGAAAAAATAGGAAAAAAAAAAAAAAAGAGGGAAAGGGCACAAGATTGATGAGGTGGGCAGCAGCTCCTGTTTATATATCTGGGGCCTCCTTGACAGCAGAAAAAATAAGTTAGCCCAAAAAATAGAAATCTAATCTGCATTCACTTCCCAACTTGTCAAAAGCCCTCAGCATAAAGCAGCTCACAGAGGTGTTCCACAGAGGGACCCCAACCAATAAATCTGTTTGATTTCCTGTTATGAGAAGTAGACAAAGAGATATGGCCAGGGATGGGCAGAGCTGTCTGCACAAGGGAAGAGCCTGTGCTTTCACCCCAATCTCAAACCCACCCTCTCTGAGGTTATGAAAAGTTCAGTTCACTTTGGGGATTTTTTAACATTATTTCTCATTTTCGCATGTTCCCGTGGGAGCTGGAAGTAGATGGGACAAAGCATTGCTTTCCTGCTGGCAACAAGCAGCCCTGCAAGTGTCACACATAAGTTGGCTCTTGTGAGATTTCCAGCCCCAGGGTGTGATCTTGCGGTCCCTCCAGATGCGAATAACGCAGTGACATTTTTAATGGTTTTGCTGTTTCTCTGGCGAGGATGTCTTGGCATTATTCTACAAGGGGTTTCTCCCTGCCACTTCTTCCGTGCCTTCTTCTCGCCCTCATCCAGTGTGTGCTACACGTAAACAGAAAAGGAAAGCAAAGTTTTCAGATCAAAAGGACTCCTTTGCACAGACCCTGCGGAGAACCGTGCACAATGATAACAGCGCTGCAGAGCAGCAGTTGTTTGATGAAGTTCCTCTCAGGAGGTGACATCAGAAGTTGAATGCTATTTTGTCCACGGTACATACACTAACAGCCTGATCCTGCAGTCCCCAATCAATAGATGTTCATGGCACACCATTTCTAGAAGTGTAGCAGGTCCACGATGGCACTTGAAAGCAATTAGGATGAATGAGGCAGTGTCTTGATGCATTTTCTGAACCATCCGAACTGGTGCCCGTGTTCCTGTGTGCATGTACTTGCAGTATTGCCGGTAATTGCCCTACAACTTCAGCCTCACTAAATCATCACTGTTAGTGGTGACAGCAAAGGGTTTCAAAACCGATAGAAGCAGGACCACAACCACGGATGTAAACTTGCTCTTTTGGGTTTATTTTGTTGATGTTGTATTGTTTTTTCTTCAGAGAGACCCAAGATCTACGAAAAGGAAACTGATTTCGATAAGATTGAGCGGGTAGAATTAAGAAGCAAACACAAAATCCAGTGCACCGTAAGCGGAAATCCTGACCCAAAGATCGAGTGGAAGTGGCAGCCCTGCAGCCTCACAGACACCCTGTAAGTGCCCATTCGGGGAGCTCTCGCCTAAAGGTGAACATAATGCCAAACAGCCTGGTGCTTTCAAGTCAGCTTTGCTTTTCAGTCCATCTTATTTCTTTTAACTAAAAATCACAAGCAGTGATTCCTCACCCAAAGACTGCAGGGTTATGAGCCCAACAGATTTCTATTGCTTATGATCTTTTTGCAGTTACAAGCACCTTCTACAATATCCAAATAATCAAATAAGTTTAAAGTGACTAAAGATCAGACTTGAATGTTCTTTAAGTCAACTAGCAATGTCCCTCTGACTTACCACCATCTCCCCTTGCACCTCTTGGGTACAGCCTATACAGAGAGTTTTTCTGTGTAGAGGTAACACACGTCTTTTGCCTCTAAGAGCTATCGTCAGACAAACCTGCCAAAGACTTGGGTTCCTTTAGTTGCCGTATGGACTTTTTGCCGCTTAAGAGCGCATGCTAATCGCTGTCTCCCGTGGAAGCACCTGCACTGCCCAAGGTGCCGAAGGTAACCAGGCCTTCACGCCGTACTGAGGGCCCTTTGCTGGGGGTCTGGAAGTGGCCTCAAGTGTCAAGAAACAGAAGGAAGTCACTGGGTCAAAACTGTCAGAAAGGAAGGAGGCAAGTTAAAATAAAAGATGCCGTTTTTGAGATTCACCTCATACAAATAGACACTTTCTTTCCTCTTGCTATGTAAGCAGGGTGACCTGCGGGGAGAGGTCTTGGCTCAGCTCTGAGCGGGAAGCACCAGGGGCCACAGAGGAGCCAGGTGTAACCATTCTGACTGCACCTCAACTCTGCTCTGCAACGAGAGCGGTGAGGGCAGGTTTTCCATCCATAAAAAAAAAAAAGAAGGCAGATCTAGGAAGCGAGAGAGAAAACTGATGGATGGTTTCTTATTTTCTCACTGTTTCAATGCTTTTCTGAATGCTGCGAATGACAGATGATCAGACAGGGAAAAGCCACAAAGAGAAGCTCCTTTCCCAGGCTCCCTACAGCAGCAGTTGCAAAAAGGTTAGGTGATGTTGTCTCAGGTTGGGTCAAAGAAGGGACCCGATGTCCTTCCACAAGGGACGTAGCCTGTTACCTTGTTTAGCACTTGGCCAGGAGTTACATTGCACCTTTGGGAATTACATGGCAGAGATTTGGAGGCTTAGGTAGGGTGGCTGGCATCAAGGCACACAAGCTGAAGCTGCTTCTTCGGAGGTGTTCGACCAGAGCAGGGCGGAAATACCATAAGGAAACATTGTGCAGTCACAGGAAAGCCACAGAGATGACATGAAATCTTTTCCAGACCTTTCTGTCCAGGGAGAGAAAAGTGCTCATGAATACTTAATTATGCCAGTTTCGAACCAGGGACCTGGTAGCAAAAGACCTCGTATAACCCTTGTTCCAGCTCTCTGACTCTGATCTTATCAATTTAAATACAATTGCAGAGTGGCGTCTACCTCTTCTGGCCCCCGGGGCAGCCTTATCTTTTTCCAGCAGAAGCTGTAGGAGGATTCCTGTGGGAAATGACACAGCCCCCATTTCCTCCTGTTGTCTCACTTCCTCTCTCTCTCTCTTTCTCTCCCCCCTCCTCACTGGTGCACTTTGAATCCCCAAACTCGATCATTGTTCCTTAGAGCTGTGATGTGATTTGCTTCCGTTGAGTTTTTTCCCTTCGTCCTCAAGACGGCATTGTGCCCTGCAGGAAGTCTCACAGGGCATCTTCTAATTAGGCTGTTCGGAGAGCTATAAATCCTCCCTTAGCCCAGGGTGTTGATCATGTGTCTTATGCGTATTTGGCTAAGGCATGGCTGGTTTACAGACTCGTTTTCAGCAGTATCAGCCCTTGCTCATCACCTAAAGAAGTCTATATGCATTTTCCCTCCCACAATCGTAATTTGCTACTGTGGGCTCCAAGGCTGCTGGGACTGGCCGTGGGCAGAGGAGGTGATAAGGACACTTCTTTCTGCAGCGCATCGTGATGACTTGCACAATGTCCAACTGCAGCTAGGTGTGGAACTGAACTGACTTCACCAGCTTGCTGTCACAGGGTCACAGGGCCCCGACACCTACCCTGGACTGGAGCTGCACTGGAAATTTGAAAATAAGAAATTTCCTGGAGTGGCACAGCTGGCAGTGCCCTTAGCCAGCATCCCTGGAGCTCCAGCCTGCCAAAGCCTTTGTGCTCCAAAGCTAGAGAAGGCTTGCGGATCTGCTCAGTTATTTAAAGGGTTGGTGTTAAAGAAGACAGAAAAGCCCTTTACCTTGGGTGGTGCAGTTACAGCTTGCAGCATGACATGTGCAGCATGCCATACACTGCTCTTCACCCGTAACTCAAAAATTAAGATTGAGAACTAACAGAGATATAGCTGTCTTCTGGTGAATATGCAATATTAAAGGAGCCTTCTGATATTGCTAGCCCGCTATTTATCCGTTCCACTCCCTCAGCCTGCATTTTATGTCAGAAGGCTCAGCAGACAGACAGCCATACTCAGTAACACCCATCCCCGCACACTGTTCTGAATGACTGGCATTTTGAAGTTTGAAATGCACTGCAGGTGCTCAAAAGAACACTTAAAGAGCCATAGCTGCATTGAGCTGCAGTATCACTCTTATTAGCCAGATTAAACGAACATGATATTATTAGGTGTCCAGTATTTTCTTTTTTTCAGTCTTCAGAATGTCTGGGGACTATCCTGGCTGCTCGTGCATTGATCTTTGGCCACCTTTGTGGAGGTGGCTCCTAAATACCTTTAAAATGCTGTGATGGAGGAATACAGCGGTTTTAGAAAGAGGTAATGATCTCTATCAGCAAGAGCGTTTTAGAATTTTTTAAGACCTAAGACTGTAATGTAAGAATGACATTCGCTCATTTAATCGTGCCTCCTTGGGTTATCTGCAGTGAGCTGGGTTCTTGAACATCACCTCTGCTTTTCCACCTCCAGGTGCAACCCTGATGGGCAAAAAATTCTGGTTCAGGAGAACATGATCATAGGCAACAAGATCAAGAGCATTGAAAATATGACCATGAAGCACGGGGATAAAAGGAAGGTATGTGTCTGATGGAAAGCTGAGCACTGATGTCACGGAATAGCAGTGGGCTTTACGGAGGGGATGCTGCACTCACACAGAGCGCTCTCCCCATGGTTCCCAAGCTGCTGCTGGCTGTTAGCATGCTTGAAATTCCACAGCCCTGGGATCATTTTCAGATCTCTGCTGTTTATAAATGCTGGGATTCTGGCAATGATGTCACTTACCCTGTTTAAAACTCTCCAAAGACTTCTGGGTCAAAAACCTCTCTGTCTCCCTCAGCCTTGAGGAAGTGTAGGACTGCTTCAGTGCAAGAGGGGTCCTGTGAAGTGCACCCAGCTGATAAGGGCATCAAGTTCATTAAAATGCTCTGCTCTTAGCACTTTGTACTACCCAACCTTGCCTACTCTCCCAGTAGCAGGACTTAAACAACTGTGTAATTTAAGAGGCCTACCACAGCCAGAGATAGCTGGGCTGAATTTCAGAGTGTCTGAATGCCTGCAGCACCTGCCTGTTTCAGCTGGAGGTGTGGACGGTTCCTTTCCCATTCAGGTCCCCAACCATGTTACCGAGCTGAGGAGGGTAGCAAGACCTCCTTCCTTCTCCACCTCCCTACCTGCTTCTCCTTCCAAACAGATCGTGCCGGAGCATGCTTCCTGCATGAACTACAAAGATCCCAGCCATGAATTATCTGTTAAATGCCTCGGGGACCTGCGGTGACACGGGGTGATGCTGTGTGACACCGTTTACACACATCCATGCTAACCCTTGAGAAAATGCCACAAGCTTTTCTGCTCTAGATTCACAGACTCTTGCCTATGCCTTGCAGAAGGTGCTGTGGTCCCGCTCAGAGAGCTGATTTACCCCTGATGGACTTACAGACGTTGGTGGCTGTAGGATTGGTTTTGCAGCTACACGTGTTTTGAGGTGGGCGATTCAGATTAGCGCTGACACCTGCAAGGTGCTGAGTGCTGCAGTTCGGATCCTGGTGTACCTTTAAGCATGTGATAATTCTTGGGGTACTCACATGCTTAAAGTTAAGCGCAAAGCTAAAGTGCTTTTCTGGACTGGGTCCAGACTAAATCAGCATCTGGCAGGATCAGTGCCTAAGCCATCTGCTCTTTCTCATGGAGACTTTCCAGTTCTAAACATAATCTAAAACAGAGCTCTGAAACATGGAGGTTGGGCTGGGAAGAAGAAAGCTGGGTGTTCACATTTCACTCCTGAGTTGTCCCTTTGCTGGAAGATACCTAGAAATTGAATTTACTTAGATACTATAGTGTCCCATAAGGTCTGTCTTTAATGTATTCTCTAAGATTTTTGGATCTTAGGTAAAAACAACTATCTACAGAGTTCCAATTGCAAAAACTGGAGGTCGGCGACATGTACCTACACATTTTCTTCCTTTTCTAAACCTTCCTGTTTGCTGCATGGCCAGACAAGAGTTTTGTGGCTTTTGTGGCTCCTGTTACTCTCCATATATACAGCCTGACAAAATATATGATCTAAGAGCTTACTTTTTGTCTGATGATCAGTCTTAAATTTATGTTAGTCCCCACATGAAAGGGAAGAGTTTCACCATTGCTGTGACTCAAAAACTATCTGTTGGTTGCTGGATTGTCCCACATCCTGGGATAGCAAGACACCTCAACCAAAATTAAAAACATTTTTCTTTCTTTATTTTATGCTTATGTCTATGTATGCCCCTCCCAGTTCTTCTTTTCCCAACTTTGCTAAGGTAAATACATAACAGGGTGAAATTTGTGTTTGATCCCAGGCTTAAAGATGGCATTTGGCTGCAGTCTCTTTGAGTGAGGTGCTTTAGGAGTGCTACAGAGCTCCTGAATTCAGTGCAGCACTCCAAATGCATCCTTGCTCCATATTGGTGCATGATTAGGGACTTCACAGCTTTCCCCTATCCCCTGATTTCCCCAGAAAGAATAAAAGCAGGCACAGCAATCCAAGGAGAAATAGTGCTCCGCTGCCCCAGGGGACACCCCAGCACCTCTGCACAGGTGGCTCCTGACACCACCCATGTGCCCGAGTGTCCTGTGTGCCAGTGCTGGGCGAGGGGAGGTACCACTGGGGTAGATGCTCAGTGGGAATGGGGGCCATGAGGGAACCTCGGTTCAAGGACCCCAAGGTCCTCCAAAGGACTCCTTGTGTTCCCTAAGAGCTTTGCTGCTGCTTACACCTCAAGGACCACAAACAGCCCTGAGGCTGCTAGTCCGCATCGCACAGCCACCTCTGCCCTTTCCTTAGACTCTGGGCATCCTGAAATATCCCGTTTTTAGACATGTTCAAAAGCTCAGCCCACACCCTTCAACTTAAGCTTTTACATATTTCGTTATTAAAGTTTCATAACAATGCTTCTTTACAAGTTACATAATTTTACGATTTATAACATATTCATTATTTTCATCTCCTGCTGATCCAATGGTTGAAAACACATTCTGAGGTGTTTCCTAATAATTTTTATGTCCTGATTAAGATTTATTCAAAGTAATAAAACTAGACTTTATGAATCTCAGATTTCGGCACTTTGTCTCCCCACTTGCATTAGCAGACAATTCCTCTCCTTCCCTCTTTCTGAAGTCCAAGGTTATCTGTGTTAAGTGAAGCCTTTGGATAATAGAATATAATTCAAAAAAGATACTGATGAAATCCCATAGCCTTCAGACTTTTCCTTGCTTTTTATCAGTTTTTATTCCCACCAGAAAATAAATAGACAGGAAACAACCCAATCTATTCCCACTATGCCCTAGCAAGTAATTCATCTGCATTGACTAGCCACATGAAATAATAAAGACGTTGGAGTCTGACTGAGCGTGGCTTTTATTGGCAGTGTTATGAAGCTGGGATTAGCTGAGATTGGTTATTTTTCCTGTGTGATTTGAGTCTGTCCGACAATAGCTGGAGTCTCAGAGCAGAAGGTGGAATTTACCTAGTCTCTAGGATTTCAGCCGTAGCTCAGTGTCCCTGCAGGTTGCCCTCAAAGAACTGGAGCGACACGTTTGTTCACAGACATTTGAAAAAATGCATAAACTTTTTAGAGCTGCTAAGAATATGGGAATGAATCCAGAAATTCCCAGATCCAGAATCTTGCTTAAAAACAAGCTTGCAGAGGCAGCAAGCAAGGATTTTTCCAGTAGCACAGGCTCACACTGAGATCTTTAGGCATCTGTTTGATGAAAGTGGCATGTACGATTGAGATCTCGTCATCTTTGCCATAGTGATTATTCCATTATTATTCCAAGATAAAGAGATGAATTCACCCCCTCCTGTCATCCTAAAGGCTGTCTCATTCCCAAAGGAAAGCTTGCGGTTATCACTAACAGTATGAAGTAGTTCATAGAAATTTTGGTCAAATAGCTGGTTGCAGCAATGACATAGTGCCAGCTTCATTTGCCTGGCAGTTTTAAGTCAACACCAAAGTTTTCACTCTGTGATTTAAACTGCTATGTAGCTACCTTTGAAGACTGCTTTTTAATGCCAGGTGAAACACCCTTGTTTGCATGAATTGCTTGGATTTCCTCTTCATGTTGCAAGGCACTAGCTTGCTATTTTATTTTCTTTCCTGTTAGTAAACTGGTCTTACTGGTTTGAGCTTGGGAGAAAAGAAGAAAAGAACAGTAAGATCTCTACAGAATTCAGCCCTCCTTGCAGGTTTCTTTCCATCTCTCTTTCCTCTCCCTCATGTATATAGGAGAGCGTGGCCTGGCCATGTGCATGTTTTTGCAGTGAAACCCATGAATCAATTTTGCTGGGGAAGTTGATAACCACTCCAGACAGTGACCCCAAAATGCCAGGCTTAAGCCTCGCGGAGGAACAAAAGGATGATATTAGAGCAGTGGGGTGGGTTTGGTGACGAGCATGTGAACAGCTCAGCAGTGCTGTTTAAATGTCACCCTGCGTGGGTGCTGGTTTTGGTGAGCTCCCACAAACTTGCCACGTTAAGTCTCTGGCAGGGGAAGGTGAGCTGCCTCTGGGGTTTGAACGAAGCACCCCAAATGTGGGAGACTCGCCTAGATGTTTCAGGCACTGCCCTAGCACAGCAGCACACGGTCCCGAATGTCCTGGGCAAGTCTTCTGGGGAAGCCTGGCTGGCAGCAGGGACAGCAGAGAGGGCCCTCTGTCCTCCCCAGCCTCTGCGATTCGTTACTGCCATGACTTGGGTGCGAGGGGAAGGCACGGGGTGGTCATTGCTCGTGGCTGGCCAGCACCTGCACGTCTACCCTGAGAGCCCTCAGTCCATCCCTACTAGAAATGCGCACCAGTAACTTAAGAGGAACCTCAGACCTCTGGTTTCCCTAGGTTTTCTGCCCCATTCAGCACCTCTCCCATCACACAGCACTACCCTCGGCTCTGCCGTACTCTGAGGGGGGTAACTGTTCGCCTTCTGCAGGGAGAGAAACTCCCACTGCCAGAGAGAAGAGCAAACCCTGCAAGCTCTCATTCAACTGACAGACTGCTCTTATCACTTGTCCTCAGTCCATCCTTTAGCATGTTTTGAATGGATGAATAAAATCATGGATCGGAATTGTCAGGCTATAAAAATAAGTGCTATTCTCTGCCATTCAAGTAGATGGATTGGGAGCTAGTCGAATATTTCCTTGCAGGGTCTCTAGTCAAGTTCCTATTAATTTCATCTCCCTCTAGCCACCTCCACCCCAGCTCTGCCAGAGTTAGACAGCTGAGAAGTTTTCCACCCACTCTTTTACTCCTCATCCTCGCCCACATACAGCTAACGAAGTGAAAGAGAGAATTGTTAACGAGAGCTGTTGGAGGGAGGGATTAGACAAAGAAAAGAGAAAGCAAGGAATATCAAGATAGATTAATTCATGCTGGCTCCAGCTTGAAAAAAAGGCCTTGCTGCCCTGTCCTTACTACAAGATGTCTTAAAACACTCATGGTACGGGGCTGTGGAATGTTATTTGGCTGCTTCTAAAGTGGCTTGTTTTTATCAGTTCGGGAACATTACAGTGCAAGGCATATGGACTTCATTGAACTCCTCCGTTACGGGTTCTCTCAGCAGCAATGTCTATTTACTTGCCATTGCTATTCTTCACAGATCAGTCGTTTTATTTCTTTTCTTACTGGGTTTTAAATTTGGTTTGTTCTTTTACAGTAATTATTTATTAGCTAATAAGCCCTTCCTTGGGCTTGCAGTATTGGGTGGCCTTTAGGTTAAGTAATAGGAAATGGAGCCCTTTACTTCCAAATTCAACACAGGCAATCAAAACTGGTTATTGTCTGAAGGATGTTTGGAGTTTGGCATGCAGTGAGCTCACAGGATCTCAGGCCAGCTCCCACTAGGAAGATGTCTAGACATTACATGCCAATAAGTTGTTATTAATTCCATTGGTTCCAGTGCAGCCTGCACAGAAGCAAAGGAGGAACAGCCCCAAAGCTCGTGCTGCCATCTGGGGCTGGAGTGCACTGGCAAGGGTTAAAGTGTTGGTTAGGCTGAACTGCTCTCGACTGGGATATTGGGTGGAAGGCAAACTTAGAAGTGCTAACTTCCAGGCTGTCAGCAGTTCAGGAATTGTAGTTCCACTGAAGAGATGCAATGTTTTGATATAATTGCAGATTTCCCACCAGTGCCACTGTTGCACCTTACCAGCAAGCCCTGGGCTGTCTGGGAGCAGGGCTGTCCGAGGGGAACGGCTCAGGAACGGCTCTGCAGTGAGCCCTGCTTTGAGGAGGGATGGGAGCCCACCGGGGGTCCCATGCAGCTACACTCTTTCTGTGAGTGCTGCAGCAAATGCCAATGTGTTGCAAACTTTGCTATCCTGGCTTTGAATCCAGGAATGGAAAGCACTTTGCCAGCTGCATGGACTAAGCACATGAAGTAGGTTAACTCCTCAGATTTTTTTTGCCATGCTAAATGTCCCCAAATGCTGGGACTATGCCACTCCACTGAGAGAGGAAATCCTGCTAACAGTTTTCACTGTTAATAATGAGAAAAGATTCCTACGCTCAGTTGCTCGAGTTAAAACCGTTTTCCCATTCAACTCCTTTCTGCATACATCCATTGAAATGCTTGCATTGGAAGCACAGGGGTGGCATTTAGAAGAACAACCCCCTCATCCCTACCTGCCATTAGGACCAAGTACAGACAAATGTCACAGAGATAACATTTGTTCAGCTTGGATTGTCTACAGTACCAGGTGATGAAGAACTGCCAGAACATTTGCATTGTGAATGTTAGGTTTTTTTTAACATCTGGATTAGTAGGGGCTACTTTTCAAAGTGATATCCTTGACTGATTTGTCCAGATACTTCCAAAAGCAGCCACTACTGCTGCCTTCCTAAATGTTTCTTTCAGGTTTGTTCTGGTGAAAGACAGAACTGTGGTTTTATGAAGGGGAAGAAAATTTGGACGCCCTTTGGTATTACATGTTTGTGTTCCAAAGCATCAGACTCTTGAGGATTAAACCAGGATTAGGGCAGTTTGGCAGCTGGGGGCTTTACTCAAGATGCTGCAAAGATAACCGGACTCCCAGTCTCAGGGATTTACCCAGGAGCACACAGATAGAACGAAAAGCTGATGCATACTGATTTCAAGGGATTCCTCTTATTACAAAAAAATCACTCCATTCACTTCTGGCTCTGAAATCACACACCGTTTTCTGCTGGATGCTGCTGCTTTGGAAGTCCCAGTTTGGAGGGCTCTGGGAGGTGCTAGCTGGAAGGTGAGAGCAAACCGAGCTCCCTCTTGTGCTCGGGTGTGTATGGAATGGGTATCCCAGCACAGAGCAGGGAGTTCGAGCACACAAACAAGAAATTTCCTTCCTCTCTTTTCCACAGTGAATTTTTCCCAAGATATTGCCCACAGACCAGGCTTGTCTCCCTCCATCGTTTTAACACCTTTTTCACCTTCACATCTAGATACATTTGAGATTAGCTAGGACAAGATCCTGGTACAGCGATTTGGCTCTTTTTTTTTCCCTACTACCATGTCAGACTTTTCTTGACCTACATAGGCGGAGATGTTGGCATCTGTGTGTGGTGTGTGTGCATGAGCGTATGGGTGCATTTACCTCTGGGCCACCAAATGCAGCTTGAGGCATTGCAACCGTTTTTAGAAGAGTCACAGCATCACCCCTAAAACTTTGGCCATAGACCAAAATGGATAATTACATTCCCCTTTATGATTTTAACTGGCTCTACAGTATTATTCTTGACTTCCCATCTAGAGCTGTCACTTTGCAAGACTAATAGCTGTTAAAAAGCTGTCCAAATTTATCCTCTTCTGTCCTTGGAGAATCAGTTTCAGCTCATACATTTATAGTGGCTTTTTCTACTCTCAAATATAAAATTGTTAGATCAAGTGATCACAAGAAGAAAGATCTTTCTCCTGATTCAGCAGTAGTTCAAAAAGCAGTGTCTAGGGCTCAAAGTCAGGGGGCAGTGCTCTGAACATGTGCTTGTTACTAACCTGCGGCGTTAGGCCCACTGCTACAGGAATAGAAAAAGGAAGAGGAGTAAACTGCCTCCCTGGGTGATTCAATACCCACGTTAGAGTTATTTTCACATCATAAATAAATCAGAACTGCACAGCTCTTTCTTTGGTGGACACCAGAGGGAGTTGGGTTTACTGGTCTCCTATTTTCACCCCTAAATTTGGATTGTTCCCATTTTTGGTTAATTTCTGTGTTTTGTAACCATGAAAAGTGGATACTTTTCCACTTACCCACTATTCTGCTGAGGTGAAAAGGAAAACACTGCCCTTTACAATGTAAAATGCATATGGGATCAAAACCTTTGAAACTCATTTCCCTACAGGATTTAAAGTGCCAAAGCTCAGAAAATCTGAAATAACTCTCTGATAATACACTCCGCACAGCCATAGACACATTCATGGTGCAGCTTTACAAGGAGCAAAGGAATGTCTTGTGTGAGTTTAGTTTAGGATATTAAAAAGAAAGTCGAGAGATGCTTTTGTGCACTTCAAAGCACTCTCTGGAGATAAGGACAAACGGCCAGAGGGTGTTATCAGTTTTGATCCTCAAAGTCATTAAGAGAGGACGGCAAAGAAAGTGATATTTGTTCCAAATGTGAGGGCTCAGAGTTCCTCAAGTGAATGGCTGCAGGGAAAGCAAAGAAATCTTGCAGGAGCATCTCTGCTATGGTGGCCTAGACCCTACTTTCTTGCTAGCAGTCCAAAGGAAGAACTAGAAATAATTAAAGCCACAACCCATGGATAGTTCTCCATAAGCCTGTGATGGCGCATCGTGGCAGGGAGAGGGGAGTGCCATATGGCTGGCTCCTCGTTAGCCAGGCCCTGTATAGAGGCAGGGCTTAGGATGTTTAAAGAGCACAAGCTGTTGAAGAGGTGTGTGAATTCAGCCCCCACAAGTGACTGAGCTGCTTCCTTTTTCCGTGTGGTGAAGCTCAGGACAAATGTTCCTCCCTTCTCCGTCATGAACCGCCCCTTCCTTGTGCGTTTGCCAAGTGTCCTACCACACGCGGCTTCTCCAGGGTCTCCTACTGCACCGCACAGATACCAGCAGGGCTCAGGGGAAGGGTTATGGGATCAAGGTGCTTCCCAGGACCACTCATAAGAGCGAGCTGGGGCCCAAAGGGGCTGCATCACCCCATTCTCTGGGGTTATATCAAAACGGAGCAAAACCCTGCAATCACAGCCCTATGAATGACCTGCTTCCGGTGCAAGTGTGCGCGTCCTGTCACCCATGGAAACCATAACTGAAAAGCTGAAAAGAAAGTAGGTGGTTGTGGGGCTGATTTGCAATGTCCTGGATGAATCTTCCAGGTCCTTCACTTCGGGCTCTTTGCTGATGTTGTCATACACAAACCTGTTTTTCACATGGGGAAGGAATGAGAGAATTAACTGGGATGAGGTGATGTGAGATGAGACCAACAAACTAATGAGAGCACTTGTATGCTTGTCAGCATCACTCATGGCTAGAAGCTCCTTTGGTAACTATTCTGCCACAAATTATACACTTACCCACTACTTTCAAACCCCTCTGCTAAGCCTACCCTACATTCAGCATCTTTAATTTTTCTCTCTTTGCCTGGCAGATTGTGAGCACGCTAACTATGGAAAACAGCAGCGCATCGGGGATCTATTACTGTGTGGCTTCAAACAAGATTGGCGAAGAAGAGAGGAGCATTGAGTTCTACGTCTCAGGTAAGTAACGCAGGGACACTGCACAAAACCTAGGTGCTGCTGATGTGACTGACTGTAAAGTTGCGTACAGCTGGTGAGTGTGGCTAGAACTGAAAATCCCCGGGCGTTGTGTTTTCAAAGCTCTCCAAACCACACAGGGTCCAGTCTCTTCACCACATGCAAGGTTGGGTCCTGCCAGCGCCCAGCTGAGTTTGACGTATCCAGCAGCAGACCTGATTCCCATTTTGCCTTTTCCAGCTATGGATTCAGGCCCCAAGTTTAGCTGCCTGGGTTTTAAAGCAACACTCAGGACAGCTGAGCACTGTCCTCACGAAACCTCTAGCAAAATCTCAGTCCTCTGTAGTCTTGCAATGGCCTAAAGCTTCTCTCTGACTCAGGAAAACGGTCGACCTCCAGTTAATTCAGTGGACATAGCAAAGGTGAGCAAGGCCAATATTCAGCCCTAATCCAGGGCTGATATCACTGGGAGCTGCTGTGACTTTAGATCCCTGCCTGAGCAATTAGCCTTTTCAGTGCCCTTTAAGGAGGGAGGAGGTGAACACGCTAGTGCTCCAAAGAACACAAATCCAAAAAAATATGTTCTTAACCTTTTAACACACGAATTCTTTAGTAGTGAGATCAGGACCTGCATCATGCTTTTAGGCGAAATGGGAGCTTAAAAAAGGCGAAGAGTCCAGGGACTGCCTTGTTCAAGTGCTTAACCAGACTAAACTGAATCACTTCTGTACTCACTTTCTGGATGAGTGCATGTTGGCTGGTAGAATTTGCATCAAAATAATTTTAAAACAAAGAGTGCAGAATTGCCCTGGAAGGTAAATGTCTCATTGTCTCCATTTCTGTTCTTCCCCATGAAGCCAATTCCGAGGGCTAAGCTCACTCATGGCAACACTGCACCCCTCTGCCTCTTGTCTGTCCTGTGTTGTTTGACTCCGTTGCTCAAAAGCAGTTTAGCACATTTCAAACCAGAGTGACCAAGTGCTCACTAAAGCTCGTCACCATTCTTATTACACAGAAGTATCAATGTACTAGTAGCAAAATGTGATCCAAGGATAACGAAGCTGGTACCATATGGGGGAAGGATTTCACCTCCAGTTACAGCTTCTGTGTACTACCCAATGCCATATGGAGCCAGAAGGGAGTTTAAGCCCCAAAAAGACGTTCTCCAAAGCCCGAACTCTTATTTATCTAAGAAAAAGTCCTTCAAGGGTCACCTTTGAGAGATAAAGCACAGACATAAGAGGTCCACACGATGCCTTTCAAAGCAGGCTGAAGACCAGCCATTTATTTTACCCTTCACTTCCAAGTGCGAGTCTTCACATGGGTTTGTTTCTGCTCTGAGTCCTGCCAGATATGTTTGGATGGGTTACTCAAAGCAGCATGTTCCCGAGCTATTCACAGTACTTTGCAATACTCAGTGACTAAAGCCAGCGCTGCTGCAACTAAGCAGGCATTTAGCATAAGGGCAGGCTCACAGGGCTGGACAATGGTTGCACCTTTTACGACTAAGTTTTATTTTCATTTTGTGTCTTTCTGAGAAGATTCTTTTAAAAGAAAATACTGAATTGGCACAAGTTATGTAGTCGTTGTGTTGTTTTTTTTCCCCACAATGAGGTAGAATATCAGACTTTTTATTTTAAGATCAATGTATCAACATTCTGAGACACAAATGTTTTAATCATGCATTTTTAATTATGAAGGAAACGAATCACTAGACAAAATTCCTGACAGTGGCTATGGTGGAAGCACTTCACTTCCACCAAAACAGACGAGAAGATGAATAGGGCTTGGCTAGAGAGAGAGATTCTTGCCCGTGAAGAGAAGACTGGGGGCCGGTGCCGTTGTGGGGAAGAGGGAGACGCCAAATGAGCATGACTGACTTTTCTAAATGGTGTGTTTAAAAATAGTGCTGTTTAGGGATTAGAAAGAAATGCAGTTTTTCTAAATGCCGCCATCGTGATCCTAAAGTAGTTCACGTTGCAGTGGTACAACACCAGCAGAGTGACCTGCTGCTTTCTTTATGCGATGGTCCACAGAGTAACGCGTGTTGCTCCAGGAGCGGCCAGGCTGCTGTAAGAGCTGCTCCCAAGGTCTGCTGCCGGGATGAAAACCAATGTTGTCTTCTACTGGGTGCACTTGGAGGAGGCCAAGCAACTGCTGGGTTGTGCTCACCATCTATTCTCAGCGCTGGAGGGAAATTCGGGGACAGTTCCTGTGACACCAGCCGGGGCAAGCCCAAAAGCATAAAGCCCTGAGCATGCTTTGTATAAGCTTTGCCATGGCAGTAAAAGCTTTGCACCCCAAGTAAAAGCATGGGGTGGATGCTGGGCAGAGATGCTAGAATAACCTGTAACGTGACATGATCATAAATCCTGCCTCAGAATTTAAATTTTCACTTTTCCTGATGTACTGCTACAAAACTGACAGTTTGGAAACATCTGAATGAGCAGTAGGTAAGAAAAACAACTTCTAAAACTGCTAGACTCATTTGTTTTATGCAGATTGAACCTAAAAGCTGAGACAAAGGCTGAGCGGAACTTTGAGAGCGCAGAAGTGAGGTGCAGGCCTTTAGCGTGTGCCCAGCGCTTCGCAGTCAGCCGCTGTGCTCTGTTCCCTGCAGCGCAGCTCCAAGCCGTGGGACTCCACCAGTAGTTCAGCAGTTTGTTGGCTCTAAAGACCTGATTTCCCATTATCTCCACTGGCAAGCAGGCTGGTGGACCCTGAGTCGCTTTCAAGCTTTTCAGCAGAGTTTAGGTGAATTAACTTCTCCCTGCCAAGAAATCTGAAGATACCAAGGGGCTGAACTCTCTTCTTCCCTCAGGAGCCTGATCCTCCAGGGCTGAGATGTTTTGTCAGGGCACTGACGAGGGGAAGCTTAGTCAGGTGCTGCCCAGGCTGCACCTGCTTTGGGGGAAACGCCTGACTTCAGCCTGGTGCTTGCACCACCACCACGCTCCTTTCAGAGAAATGTATTTATCCCAGTGGAATAACGTCAACAGCCATTTTGTTTTTCCACTGCTCAGCCCCCTCAAAAACTCCTACAGACACTAGAAATAGCACTGCGATCTATTTTTAAATCCTTTCTCTGGAATCCATTTCAGTGCAGGGTCACCAGGGTTTGGAGATCACGCTGACAATGAGCCATGTAAGGGGGGCAGTGGGGTGAGGAACCCTGTCGTCCCGCGGCCACGCTGACCTCCCGGAGCTCCTTCTGCAGATGACCTGTGAGCATCCCACTGAAGCTGGTCAAGGCAGCAGCAGGTCCAGTAGCACAGAAGTAGCGGCATTCTCCATCCTGCCCTGGCCTGACTGGTGTTTGTATTTGTCTTTGTGTAACACCCCTTACTGTTCCTTGCTGAAACAGCACCCGTCTCCCAGCCATCCTGCCTACCGCAGGTCTGGTACCAGTGTTCCCACTTCAGCCAGACGACTATTTTGTCACGGGTAGAGGCAGCGTGGGCATCCATCAGATGCTCACAACAGCTCCGTGTCATTGCCCAACCCTGCTGGTGCACCAAAGGGTGCTCAAGGCTGCCCGAACCCTCCCAGTGCAGCCAAAAGCTGAGCCGGTGCCCTCCGGAGGTACCCTCTGCCACCAACGGGTATTATTTACCTTCTAATCTCTGCTCTGCACCTTGGAAAGAGCAACTGTATATCACTGGAGGTCCACAGTAAATCAAATTCAAGCCTTTGTACAACTGTACTACAAACAACAAAATGGGATCCCACCCATCTGAAACCTCTGAATATTCTTGGAATATAAATGAAGTATGATAAGAATAACAAATAATAACAAAAGCCCCTTATCTGATTGCAAAAACAACTCAGAAAAATGGAATTAAGGATTTCTACCAGAAAGAAAATACTATATTTCAAAACTGAGATAAGAATCGGCGATCAGATATTGGAACAATGCATGAACTGGGCTTTTCTACAACTGCTTACCACTCTCAGTCTGCTTATTCCTGACATGTTTACAGGATTTATGAAAAGCTCTGTGCTGCTTCAGATGTAGGGCTCACCCCTTCTTTTTCTCACTCTCCCTACATGTGAATGCCTGATGGAGACCCCCCCCTGACAGGCAGAGGGATGGAATTTGGGCAGGAGCAGGAGTTTTGAATTACCCAGATTATTGTGCAAAGCACAGGAAATTAAAACCAATTAATTCCTTGTAAATACAAATGGAGCCAGACTTTCTTTTGATTTATGCTGACTTTTTACCTTCTCCCAATGGCTCATTTCCCTGTTTTGTCATGGAATCCCACACAGTTGAGAGTGAAATTCGCGGCTACTACACTGTAATACAATACGAAAGACAAATGTTTGGTGACTGCTGATAAAAGAGAAAAGGCCCCACGGTGCATACTTTTGGCCAAGTTATTAGGAGTCGGTTAAAACACTGTATCTGTTCAGAGAGAGGAAGTTAATCACTGCTCAGGTTCAAGATTGTGTAAGCAAAGTAGTCTAGGAGATGAACTAACTTATAATGTGCTCTCGACGCTGCCGTTACTCCCCAGACAATCCAGGTAGGAGGAGAAAAGAGAGAGGAGAGCAAGAGAGACTGTTTTTTTTCCTCTTTTTCCTTTCACTGTAATGAAAATCAATGAATATTCTATTGGAGCTGAAAGAGCTTCTTGAAAGACTAACAAGATGGCAGAGAATAGCACAGATTCCAGCTAAAAATATTCAAAATGCTAAATAAAAAATGTCAGTAGAAGAAGTGATAAGAAAAACAAGCCCGACCACTGCTCCCAGAATGGTAAATTGGCAGAAAAAGCCCTGTGCTAGCGAAGTCCAGCAGCAAGGTGAAACTGTTGAGCATCCCTCACATTGGGAACTTGCCCTGAAATGACAGAGACCTCTGGGTGCTCCAGCCTGCGCTGTCACTGCTGTGCATGATACAGCGCCTTACACAAGACAAGCTCTACTTCCCCTCGGGGCTTTCTTCCACTGCCATTCATGGCAACTCGCCCTGCAAAACAAAAGGGGTTACAAGTTGCATCACTTAGTTCTCCTGAAGAAAACCTCCCTGAGAGGCAGAAGCAAGGGCAAGCAGGGCTGCCATCCCATCCACTTAGGATTAGTCCGCCTTGATGGCTTGCAGAGCTGCACAGTGTTTTACTCTGGGTAACACGACCAAGCTCCAACCCCACCACTTTACCTAGAATCCGTTCATAGTTCTCCTGCGATCCAGCACTAAGGCTCAGAGGGTAATTCAGGCTGGAAGGATTCTCAGAAGGTCTCCCAGACCACTGAGCTTACTTAAGGACCAGAAGATCCATCTGCTTTATTTCTGAAACTCTTGCAGGAGCTAAGAGCAAATGCTTAGAAAAGCAAACAAGAAAAAGGCAAGTAAAGAGGGCACTTTATTTTGCTTCAACGGGTGCTAGAGAGATGCTGCTCCTACCACATCCCATTGTTTTCACTGGACCTTAATTCTTCCTGTTTCGGGAATTTCTGCTGGCCTCAGACTTTCCCCCCTTTTTGATAAGCATCACATTGGCATGTCGGAACCACAAGACATCAGACGAGAAGAATGGTGGTATTACACACGTCAGCTTGAGCACGCAGCTAGCACTAAGTAAGAAAGAGAGCAACTGAGCCTAACAAAACACTGCATAAAGTAAAGTGAAATTTCATGAAAAAGAAAGAAAGGAAAAATAACAATTCCCACTGCTGTGGCCTGCGGGGTCTCTTCTCTTTTTGGAACTTTTGTAAAACATTTCTGGTGCTAGTCATTAAAAACCATGAAGCAAAGCTTACTGGTTCTATTCCAGATGACTTGTGAAGAAGAGAGACTTCTAACCACATCTGAAAGCTCCTTCGGGGCTCTGGAGTGTATATAATATATGGTTTATTATAAGGTAGATTGGTTATTTCAACAGCCTTGCTATTTACTCTCAACTGTAGCTTCAACGGAGCTTTTTGCAAGAGTTTGCAGTGTGAGCCCCTGGCCAAATTCCAGCTCCCATGTGGAGTTTGTCCGATTGCAAGTGCAAAGTGTACTTGCTCGGCTTTAACTTCTGTCCCCCCCAAAGTACCACCCGTTTCAGCCCAGCTTGAGAAAGCATCTTATTAACAGCCCAGTACTGAAGCAACAGTCTATCGGATTTATTGCAAGCACCATTCGTGTTCAGAAGGTAACCCAGAACTAGTCCTCCCAAACAGCCTCACCATCCCAGTACCACGCCTGGTAACATTTCTAAGGGATTCCTCACAACTCTCCATTTCCACTGCTTCTAAATCCTGACCTGACAGACAGAACACAGATCACTGTGGTTATCAGTGCATTTTCATTAGTCTATTGGTATATAGATGACTGAAACTAACAGAATAAAAAGGGAAAAGAGTATGTTGCAGACATAATTTAATTGTAGGTCTCTGGCAGCTAATGCAGAAATAGGAATTATCTGTAGGCCAGATTCCGGCACTCGACTCAGAAACACTTTTTATTGTCTTAAAATGGATTCAGTTCAGCACTTCAGGAAAATTGATTTTTTTCTGAAGTGAAAAGTTACTAAAAATATAGCGAGAAACTGCTTATTCTGTTGTGGATAGATTGGACTTGTGCCTCCAAGTACTACTCGACTAACTTACAGCCTCAAGGACTTACACATCATTAGATTAGTTAATCCTTCCACTGATCAAGTAAATATCCACAGGATGAAAGTAAATATCCACATCACTGAAATAAAAGAGAATTGGGAAGATTATTCCATGGTGAAGAGAGTGTTACTTGTGAGAAATCGGGAGAGGTTTCTTTACCATTATGCAACTGCACTTTCAAGCACTGAGAGCAGACAGAAAGGTCTCATGAACACATTTGTCTACCTGCATAGCAGAGTCTCCTAGTCCATCAACTACTTCTGTATAAAAGCTTTCAATTAATTACTTGAAAATGGCATGATTAGAGTACTGAGGGTGAAAACTACCCCAGGTTGGAGCTCTGATGGGCAAGGTACAGTCGCTTACTCAATGCACAAGCACGAGTGCCCGTCCGTGCATGCCAACGCAGGTCTCACTGAAATGGGCTCATTGCATTAGGGCTGCTCTTTGACATCTGACCATCAAGCTGCAGACAGGCAGCCAAAATGTTCTCAGGTGTGACTGAACTGTGAACGTGTTTTCTCTTCCTCCCAGATGTGCCGTTTGGGCTGCAAACAGACCCACAGGTCACAACCATTGTGGGGAACGACGTCCAGCTGACCTGCCGGGCCTCCAAGTACATCTACAGCAACCTGGCCTGGTACTACCCCTCCTCAGAGGCGGCTCCCGGTGACTTGGTGATCAAGAAAACTGACAACTACTCCATTTCTTTGACGTTGGTCATTGCTAACGTCACGAAGGAGCACGGTGGCCTCTACAAGTGCAGAGCTCAGAACCAGCACAACAGCACGGACACGCTGGAGCAGCACACCCAGCTCCTTGTCAGAGGTGGGTCCTGCCAGTTGGCAACCAGCAGTGGGAAGGGCATCAGTCTGCCAGAGGGGCTGAAATGCTCTGCATCTGTAGCTCCCTTTGAGGCTTTGCAAAGCAGAAGGTGGTCAGCATTTCTTAGAGACAGTCCTAATACACACTGTGGTTTGGTTTTTTCATGTTACTGAGTGAGGTTCGACTCCTAGTCATGTATATAACTCACCCAGCCGTTGTTGGTTTCATATGAAATATTCGCCTTACACAGAAAGGTGATTTCAGCAGCCTTTTACCTCCCTAACTCCATGCTGGGTGCAGACTTAGCCCTGAATGAGCAGAAAAGACATCGCCCTCATGTTACTGACAGCCCATCTCTATCACTTGGGACTGCCACCCCAGATCTGTATGACTCTGGGATAAGACCACCCATTTACAGCCGCCAGGATGGTGTAGATGCCTAAACAGCTTTGGACCCAGCTGATACCATCACAAATGTTACCGGTCAGGTGTATACTCAAGTGACATGTACCATTATTCTGGGTGAGTGGGATGCACTTCACTAGAGTTACATATGCCCAAACCCCCACCTCTTTTATTGTCATCAAATAGTGATACTACAGATCCCGAAGCCTGGCTTCTTTGGCTCTGCTACTAAGGGCAAGGCAGTTCTCCCAGCACTGCACAGGCAGAAACTCACAGAAAACTAGTGAAGTTTCTTCTGCTTCATAAAGGAGAAAGTGAGAGTGATCAACTCGAAGCCTTCTCAGGAAAAAAAAAAAAAAGTGCTGCTGAGAAAGTGCACCATTCTTCTCCTGGTGAAATAAAACCCAAAGCACAGAAACAGGGCAGAACTAAATAACCAGAAGCAAGCCGGGGTGCAGAAAACAGGGTCCTTTAGAAGCTGGGTTAGACGGTGATTTCTAAATTGGCTTCTCCACTTACATTAATGGGTAATGAGGCACTGAAGGGACAGCTATGCTGCCGTAAGCACTTGTCACTTAGGTAAAAAGCAGGCCGTGCAGGGCTGGTTTCATTCTCATTTAAGTGAAGGAACACATTTCCCATGCAGTCTCCTCCCCAGAGCAGCCAACGGCGCTCTCGCAGCCCCTTCCCCTCCACGCAGACACGCACACACGTGCTCGCCCACGCCACAGCTGTGGCTAGCATGGCTCTGATACCTGAGTGGGAGGTGATTTATTTTAAGAAATGGCAGGAGCACCTGCCTCTTCCTGCAGCGTGGAGGAAGGGAAAGAATCTCACCGCTACCTTACAGCACGCTCGCGGCTTGGCTTGTCCTCACTGCTGGCACCAGAGCCACCTGCCAGCAGCAGCTGACACGGAGGCACCGGGCTTTTTCTGCGCTCTGCAGTCAGGCGATTTGCTTCTCTCTCCCCTGGCAGATATTTTTATTCGTTTAGTCAAATTTCTGCCTACACAGACACCTACACATGATGGCTACGGGAAAAACACAGCTAAACTGGGAATACAGCCATGGGAGAACTGGAATCTTAATCACACTCCTGTGAGAATTACTGGGGTCTGTTATTTGTCTGGCACATGGCGGAGATGCAGTTCTTCTCAAGAACATATACAAAGTCACCCCTCCAAACCAATTCTCCTTCCCCTACACAAACTAGCTTTTAAATAGCTCTTTTAAATGTATTAACACCCATCAGCTATTCTCCTTATTGATGGCTTTATATATATTTTTATACTGTGCTAGCGATTTTATTCAATTGCTTTCCCATGCCTTTTATAAATGAGCATAACCTATTCTGTTCTATAAAGAGGAGATTAACATGCTGTGTAGTAAGTAGATAACCCCTCTTGTGGTGGAGGATGACCCAAAATCCTCAGAACTGGTTCCTCTTTGCCTCCTCCCTTCTTGTTTTGTATTCACTCTGCATTTGCTCTTCCCACTCACTGTCCTCTGTTTCCTTCAGAGGCTGAGAAACTCAAGGAGGTTCCAGCTGGAGCTGAATCTACACTTAGGCACTTTGAAAATAAGCCAAATGAACTCCTCCCATAATCTTTTGTGGGATTTTTGCTACCACTCATCAGCAAATCTTTGCCACTTCCAGCAAGGCCATGTGGCTGGCCAAAGGGGAGAAGATGGCAGAGCTGTGGGAGATGCCTTCTGAAATGTTACTGTGCATTGTTTTCCTTTGTGATTACAGCAAAGGCAGCGCCATATGTTATCCAGAATCTGACCGACCTGGAGGTTAACATCAGTGGCAAGATCATTCTGGAGTGCAAAGTCAGCGGAACGCCAGAGCCTCACGTTACCTGGAGGAAGAACGGCCACCCCATTTCAGCAGCCTCAGGTGAGCGCAGTCGCTTCCAGTGCGTGCGGCAGCACCGTAGCCGGTGCGTGACAGGGGGCTTGCAGGACTGCCACAGACAAGCACGGGACTTGCACCTCCATGGCTGAGTCAGGATGACGTGTGTGACCTGAGAGAACACCAGCACAGATCCGAATGTATCAAACCTCTGCAGTAGTCTCTGACTTGGACTTGAAGGTTAAAGCTGCCAACCAGCTGCAACCCAATGCCTGCTTATGCAGCTTTCCTTCTGCATGTGGTCGTGTTCATCTCTGCGGAGTCAGCCAGACAGTCTGCATGCATTAGCATAGCATTAGTGGAACCAAGGAGCACAGCGTGCTGCTCTTCAGTCTGTTTGTGTATAAAACCGGGAGGGAGAGCGTACCTGCGGGGTGGGTCTGAAAGCACAGCCCTGAGCAGCCAGATGGCCGTGGTGCCCGATCACAGTGCTTTGCCGCAAGCTGTGGGCAGGCAGCTAGCCATCAGGGCAAGCTGTGCCGTGGCACATCACACGTCCTTTCTTTTTCTCCCACAACACAGTAATGAGAACGTGCTCCCAGTTCAACTGGTACAGCAGCCACCATGAGCAGGGAGCATGGGCTCCTCCACCCGAGCCTGGAATTCCTTCTCATCTCTCTGTCCTGAGATCTCCTATAAATTCTTGAAGGAACTGTGTCAGTAGCTAGTCCTGTGACTTTAATTATGCTTCCTGGACTAGGTAGGAAATCCAGGATCATACATAATTCAGATCAGACTGCTCTGAGCAGAAACCCTTTACAGCTACTGAAATTTTATAAATAATTCTAGAGGGACAAGCATGTAACATCCAACCGATGGAAACATAAATAAAATATTTGGAAAAAACACCTCAGGGTAAATATTTCAGCAGAGTGCATGGTAAGTTATGTGCAGTACTCTTGTTAACAACAGCAGGATTCATGGGCAGAACACCAACCAACGCAAAGTGTCCTTCCCTTTTGGATTCAAAGCCCAGTGTGTTTTCCTGTTTCTGCCCCAAACATATCCCTAGTGAGACAGAGAAGCTCTCAGTTTCGTGCCACAAAATCAGGAAAATTACACGTGGAGAAGCCTCACATAGGCCATCCATAGGCCACCTCTCTCTTGGCACTCCACCTCTACCCCTGGCCTTGTGTGAAGCCAGGATGGCTCCATGCAGTGATTTTGCCAGGGATGCATATAACCTGATCCCCATGTTGCACATGCTAGAGCTCCCATCACTTCCCACAGCCTCCAAAATGTTGGCTTTCTCCAGCAGTTTCTTTGAGTTCCCTTTCTTCCAGTATATCCCGTTGCTATCAGAAAACCTCTTTCCATCACTTCACAAACTTCCATAAAAGTTTTGTCAGGCTCTGTCTACTCATCATAAATAAACAGCCACATTTGCTGTAGGTTAAGTGATACCCAAGCAATCTAAACAGGTATTGAGGTGAAATAAAGTGTCAGGTTGTTGCCAAACCACAAGGAGGAACATGGAATTAAAACGGCTCCTAACAACAGCGTATATCATGCCTGCATGGATGGGAGCTCATTTTCAGTGCTCTGCCTCCTCCAAGCATTTGTAGGAGGGTTGATTGTTGTAACAAAATTAACCTAGATCCCTCACTGCAGGAATTTCCATGGAAAATAATACCCTGGTCATTGAGCGAGTGAAGAAGGATGATGAAGGGCTCTATGAATGCAAGGCATCCAATGACATGGGCCAAGACAGTACATCAGCCTTCATTAAAATACAAGGTGAGGTCTAAGCCAAGGTAAAACATATATTGTGCTGGACTGATGAGAACTTACTGTTCAGCCAAGGAGTTTGGCTACATTTAAAATCCATCTGTACATTTAACCCACAGGTTCTGAAGAGAAATCCAACATCGAAGTCATCATTTTGGTCTGCACCGGTCTAGCAGCTACCCTCTTCTGGCTTCTTCTGACCCTCTTCATTCGGAAGCTGAGAAAAGTAAGAGAGCTTCCATACTGTGCAAAGGCTCTGCTTTTGGGCCCTCTTTAAGTGTAGCATCAGTGTTTAGGGCTGAAGTCAAGTCGGTGTGAATGTTTGGGACAGACAGTAGAAAAAGTGCAAAACATTCCAATGAAATTTAAGTCCAAGATTTCTGCTGACAGCCCGTTGGCTTTTCAAAAGATCACTTGTACTTGTGAGCCTTCTACCCACTTCCACAGTATCAGAAAATCAGGCTCTTCCTTTTTTATGAGACAAGCTTCCTTGCAAGATTAAGAGACAGAACAAATCCTAAATCCCCTAAAATGAAGGCTTGATTTCAACAGCTGTACAATAAGATTTCTCTGAAACATAGATATTGAAGGGAGCCCTGTTTAATGAAAGATTCTAGGATGTTTACTCTAGAAATGAGCCCAAACCACACGGCTTATTTTATCTCCATGCCCTGGTATTCTTTTACTTCCCTTTAGTGACTCAAAAAGCTAAAATTTCAGTAAAGTTTCAAGGAATTTTGCTCTGTTTTTAAATTGTAAACAAAATGGCAACCACAGCTCTCTGCTCTGAAGCTCACCCAAACTGCAGTCTTAGTGCTGATACCTGATACTTGAAAAAAATTTCCCCTCCTACTGCAAATACAGTAATCAAATTCATGTTTTTCCTCCTTGTCTCAGATTTTAAAGAGTTGTGGAGAACATTGAATTTCCTATTATATTCCACACCCATGCGAGTCTGTTCACAGGTTCCACCAAATCCCAGTTTCTCACTGAGCAGCATTAGGAGTAGCAGTTTTCACCGTTTCTCAACCACTTTTAATTTAAAAGTTAATGAATTTAATATTCAATTTAAAATTAGCATTAAAGCAATAGCTACAAAGCTGATAGCTGTGCAGAACCAGCCTGTTAAACAAAAAGCTGCTGAACTGTGAAAATGCAACAGAACGTGCTCCATAGGGTGCCAGGAAGTGCAGCTCACAGAGTGCACAGGGAAATGCACTGAGCTCCAGTAATAGATACACCTAGAAGACAATCATTGATTTTGTGTCCTCAGAGTGTTTACCAACATTAATCCATGACTATTCCCAACACTGCTGAGAGGCAGGCATACATAAACATTTATTTCCCAGATAAGAAAAAAAGAGAGGCAGAAGCTGAAGTGATGCATGTATGGTTCAGAATAAATTTCAGAGCTAAGACTGGAATTCAGGGAACTCCCCAGCTTGCATTCAGTCTTGTAGATGACAGCTCTTTCCCATTAGAATTGCAGGGTAAACACTGTGAATAATTTCTCCAAACCCTGTTTTTAGCCCGATGCCACAGACATTAAAACAGGATACCTGTCAATTATAATGGATCCAGAGGAAATGCCTCTTGACGAGCAATGTGACCGTCTTCCCTATGACAGCAGCAAATGGGAGTTCCCAAGAGACAGACTGCGGCTGGGTGAGTGGTTTGGAGATTATTACTGTAAAGAATGATGATTTCTCATGCTCCTCAATTTCAATTGTATCTGTTGTATTACCCAAGAAGCAGCCTACCATTTAGTGCCAGCATACTCCCATCCTTTGGTGAGAACTGGCACTGAGTCACAGAACTTAGCATTATCCTTAATGGGGGGGTAACAAGAGATTTGGGAAGAAAAGCAAAGATGTCTCTCAAAAAAGTGATCACCTCTTATTGTTTTTGGAGAAGTGAAACCAAACTCTTGACAGGGAAGAAAGGTACCTCTGGGTTCTGTCCCTGTCAAAAGCATAGGGGATGATGGAAAGAGAAGTGAGTCTGAAAGGTGACAGTCTTAGGGTGAATTTTCTTTTGAAGAAGTCTTCAAATTCTTCAAATAATCAATTCTTTATCAACCATTCAAACTTGGCTTTGAGCTGTAAAGAACTACCAAGAAAAATGAACCAAATTGAATTCAACAGCTCAGCTCCTTGGGTGATGGAGCAAGGAAATGTAAAACGCAGACAGTGTTTGTTGAGAGAAACGGCAACATCTGTGTGCGATAATGAGTGCAGGGAATGTGTGTGTATGTGGGGGTGCCCACAGTGCCTTAGCTGGAAAACATGGAAGAAGGAGGAAGACAGGCAAAAAATAAAAAATAAATTAGAAGATGGTGGGACATAGGGTGAACCTGGCAGAACCAAAAAGCCAGACCACTATACCCAGTGTAGCCTTCTGCATTATGGGTCAGAGCCCTCCAAGCACACTAGGTAATATGGGCCCGAAAATTCAAAGGAAAGGGAAAATAAGAAAGATTATCACCTGAAATTCTGTTTTTTTATAGTTTTTACTTCAAAAAAATGCCAATAACTGAAGGGTCAAAGGGTCCTGACTGAGTGCCTTAGCTGGCTGTCTCTGTGACTGTGACTCATGAGAGATCAGTCTTCCACAAATCTATGTTTAACCTGGCCTCTGACTTTCCAGGGCTTGAGGATAACTGTATGTAATGTTTTTACCCTTAAGCCACATATATATCTATATATATATTTAGCCTTGCCTTCAGCTGAATCCAGATTTATTTATTCTACTCTGTTCTGTCACATACTGTATTGCATTAAAGTCATATGGATATAAATCATACTGTTTATATCCATATACTGCAAATATGTGATACAGGTTTCTGTCGACTACCGGTCTGCGTTGTGCCTGGGTGCTGGAGTCTTGGATTTCTTGCAGAGCTAAGGATGCATGTCTCCCTCTTATCTGATGCAGACTATTGTAAGCCCCCTTTGGCTCATTCTTGACTCTTGCTTCTCTAGGTAAAACACTGGGTCACGGTGCTTTTGGGAAGGTGGTGGAAGCGTCTGCTTTTGGCATTGATAAATCTTCAACCTGCAAAACAGTTGCCGTAAAAATGCTTAAAGGTACATATCCCTCTGAGATTCTCAGAAGACTCCACAGGGAACACGTGGGCAACAAGCTTCCAGTTCTCTGCTCCAAACGAGTCCCAAGTTCATTGTGTTCAGAAGGGAGTGGGTTTGCCATATGGGAGCAATTAGTCGTTATACAGTGGATGTTAACACGTAGGAAATGACAAGTGGGCTCCATGCTGTGCTGCTGATTAAGTCTTGTATTCCTAGAGGAGGAAAACAGCAGCTTCCAGGTCTGTGGGGTTAGGAGGGAAACAGATTATGGAATGTAATTACACTAGATAGTCTGAAATTGGATCTAAGCCTTCGATCACAGCCCTTCCAGATGTAGAACAGTTCAAGGGGCTGAAAAAAAGCAGTGCCAGGGGAATGAATTAGAGACAACTTGCTTCTAATTATTGAAATTAAGGAAAGCTTTCACCATTCGGCAGTGGGGAATGGATGAACTTGGAGACTGCTCTTTCATATTACATTTACATACAAAGCCTCTGCAGACAGCGCATGAATAAATGCATCAGCCAGTGCATTGGTTCGTGGGTTGGAGGATTTTAGCTGTTCACGTAGGATTTTTCAAAGGTACAGCTGATGCCTGTTGGATGGCTTTTCATAGCCCACATTGCTCTGCATCACTGCTGCATGACAGTATTAACCCTTCAGTACCATTAATCAAGAACTTCTATCACAGCATTTGCCTTCCTGGTGCTCTGCTACTTCCCATCTCTCTGAAGTGCCAAATCCATCAGTTTTTCACCTCTCTGGACCTCCTTTGAACCTTGTCTGCCTTCTCTGCATTAGCCAGTAGATCTTTAGATCATCTTCTCTCCTGCTATTGTTTTCTCTGATCCATGCCCATCTCCAGATCCATCCCTGAAATAGCCTAGAAGCCCCTGATCCAGCCAGACATCCTTCTCCATCCCAAACTTACTGGCCTGGGTAGCTCTGGGCTTTCATTCACTTCCACGCTGTGCTTCCCAGCCGATCCTCATGTCAACTCTACCCTGCCCACACATAGTCAGCAAACTCTTTGACAGTTTCTCCATCTAGTTTTACCCTTTTCTCTCCCAGTGTGACCAGCAGCCTCCTGCTCTAACCTGGCCCTCCCAAACTAATATGCCCATAATTCATCATGTTCCTGAATAAGCCAGATTCTCCAGTGGGAGTCAAACCATTCAGAAAAAAGAAAAAAAAAAAAAGGCTCTGGAGATGTTTGCATTACTGTAATTCTAGCATATCTGTCATTTCCACAAAGCTGACTGGTATCTGTTCTGGCTTGAAGGCTACATCTTAACGTGCTAGATTATGTGAAGCATTTCAGAGGCTGTTCTTTTTAGATTTTACCAGGCATGTGTTCCAGCTCATGCCAGTGTAAATCAGGAGTGTCAGGAGTGATGCCACCCACATACATACCCATCTATAAACACTGTTGACTGAAGAAATCTTGGGCTTGGAATAACTCCTTCTTTATGACACATAGCTTGGTGAAAAAGTTGTTTATGGAGAACTCTACAAACAGATAAAGAGGTTACATTTGTCACACTGAGTGATCTGTTATGTAACTATTTCTTCATTTTTAAATCTTAAATGATTTTGCTAAGGGAAAAACAGAGGCAACAGGACACAGCCATTTTGTTAAAATACATTTTGACCATGAAAATTTTGGAAAGAAGATAGAGGAAATAGGCCAGTATATGAACAGAATTCTGGCCTGAGAGTGCCTTTCTTAGCTTTGCCAGCAAAAGAGAATAAAAGGACAGTGTAACTGGCCAACCAGTGCTTTGTCACGTGTCGAGTTCATGGTTAACACATAAATATGGTCCCCTCTGCTTTGCTCAGATGTGAATTTCCTGGGTCGATGAGATCTCACAGGACTGAGATTCAGCAATGCTGTACATTCTCTAGTACATTTTGGGACCCATCTTACAGATGTGCTGGATTCCTCCATCACCTGCACTGGAGTGTTGCTCAGTACTGTAGAGAAATATATTCTGAGGTATCATGGAGAAGTACTGCTAAACTGCACATCACTGCTACAAACAGAGAACATTCTGCTGTGTGGTGTTGTTGCTTGGAATGATCGTTTGTCCCTTTACTAAGCCTGCAAAATTCAGTCCTTGCAAAGGCTCTCTGGTGTCTAATTTAGGGGGATTCTAATACAGGACAGTAACCCTCTGTAACCCATTCTAGAGAAAGGAAGAGTCACCCCAAAGATAAAGTGGTGTGCCACTTCATAAAGGTCAACAACAAACAATGAAGCAGCTGAATTATTATCTATGTAAGAGTCTGAGAGGCAGAGATACTGCGAGTAACCTGGGTGGCTTTTGTTTCCAAGTATAAACAGGATTTTGCCGTGTCCTGTTAAAGATATCCTGTTGAGTAAAGATGATTTTTTCCTGTTTATCTTAAGCAGAATGTGCAACTACTAATGAATGCAAGGCTTTAATGTCTGAACTGAAGATCCTCATACACATAGGACACCATCTGAATGTAGTCAACCTGCTGGGAGCCTGTACCAAAGCTGGAGGTGAGAAATGCTCAGTAAATAGGGAGCAAAGAAGCAGCACTTTCCAGATACAATGGCGTTTCAGTGTGTCTGTGGTGGAGTGTCCAAGCCTCATGCACATGTGGAACATGGCCACAACACATCAATGGCTTTTGAACATCTAGCCACTGGTGTCACTTCTCTATATTCTTTTTCTCTGTCCTTAGTAAGCTTGTCTGCAAAAGAGAATATAGACTGCAGAGAGGCAGGGTCCTTAGTTGCAGTTAGGCACCCTGTCCTCCACATAGGCACCTCTGATCATTTCAAAGTTGCTTCTCCTCTTCTTCTCCCTATTCTTCCCTGCTTTATCAAGAGGTTGCACCAGGCCAAAAGGTACCTGAGGCTTCCTCTTCCCAAGCATTTCACTCTTGCCAGGCAAAGGCAGGCATTTTGCGTAGTATACAGGAAACCTTAGGCAGTCCAAAGCTGAACGGAGCAACAGCACAGATTTCCAGGGGGCTGAGCCGACATGACTTGCTGTACACCAGGCAAAGAATTTGCCAGGAAACGCAAACGTGAACCAAGGGTTCCAGAAATCTTAGACCTTTGTCACTAAAAACATCCCTTCCTTTCCCATACTGCCATACAAAGCATCCTTACCTCTTACTAGACTGTACTTTAACTTAAGGGTACCAACCCTCAAAGATGCCTCTTGACTGCTTACAATTGACCTTCAGAACAATCCCGAATGGACAGATTGAAGAGAGCTGAGGACAAAGAAACCAGAGTAAAATAAGCAAAGGGGAAGGAGCGAGAGAGATGGTGCACACATCTGTTATCATCTACGACACTGAAGCTATCATTTTCCCAAAGAACATGGAGTTGTCCACTAAAGCAGGGAAAAGAAAATTTCGGTAAGGTAGATGTGCTAGGATGCCAGAAAAGAAATGCTCCCTCCAGCAAGATACTCCCAGTTCCACAGGAACAGTCAGCAAACAGCAGCCACAGACACTTCTGTAATCTGGGAGCCAGGAACAGGGAACTTGCAGGAATTCTTGCAGCACTGCAAGCCCCAAAAGCTTGTATGGGAGGATGGCCACCTTTAGCTGAACGATTTAAAGGTCGGGTGCATAAGCAAGTAGCCTTGGCTAGTAGCTGGGACTGTGAGCAGAGAAATAACAGTATGATTGCTGGTGACTCTGCTGTCCTGCCAACGAGGTGGCTTAACACAAACACGTGCCTAAAACATGGCAGCATTATGAGGAGGTCAAGAGATTTTAACAAAAACAGTAATTCGCCCATAGAGCTGTAGCTGCCTAGCAAATCCATTTCAGTAACTGATCCAATACTGTGAATGTCCATCCTCTGAGGAGCTTTTTCTCCTGAGAGTCCCTGCGCTTCCTGTTCTCCACTCTGCTCCATCCTGATGGATGAAGTATCCTCCTTCTTCCTGGCTAGCTGCTAACTCTGGGTGCAGTGGCTGAACAGAGCAGTGCAGCAGGGCCTTGCAGGGCACTGTGGAGCCTCCAGGCAGGTGCTGGGTTGTTTGTCTTTGAGCAATGCAACTGCAGACTAAAGAAAAATAGCCTTGAGCTCTCAAGACAGACACTGGGATAAGAGTTACTATTAAAATACCATCGCAGAATATGGTGTCTTCTCCTTCTTGTTAGGTTTTATACAACCATATAGCAGTATTCCTGATGAAGACTGCCATTAAGTATGCCCATATATTATTTTACCAATATAACAAGTAACAAATTTTAACACCTTCGCTGAGTGTCTGATGTTAAGCAGTTAGAACTAATGCATAGTACATGCTTTACAATGAAGAAATAAAATACAGAGAGGCCATGCCTAGGAAGCATGTCAAAAACATGAATAGATCACTAACTGGAGCTTTAAAGCTGTGCTGGAATCTGCATTTCCTTGGGGCATCCGTGAAGGACATTTGACTTGAGGTTCTTCAGAAGTAATGTCCCCCGGGGATCTCCTTTGCACTGCCAGATCCCAGCACTCAGAACCCAAGCGAGCAGAGTTGTGTGGTCAGCAGCAGAACCACTGCTCTGAGGTGGGTCCAGATGTGTTTGTGTGCTCACTGTGCACTCAGGTGCCCAACACCTGCCAGCTGCGGTCACCAGGAACTGGAAGTCCTGAGCTGGAAGTTCAGGAAGCCCAGAGGTGAGTGCTCAGCGTAGCAGTGTTATCAGAGGTGCACGAGGTACAAGCCTGGCAGAAATATGCAGTGTTATTACTGGCAAGCTATTGATTATTACTGTTAGACTACCCCACCTCCCTTTTCCTCGGATGATCTGCTTCCAAACAGCATTTGCCACCCAGCCTGAGTCAGGATGCAGCAAGCAGGATCCCCAAGGTTCGCTCTTCCTCCCACAACCCCTCTGCTCTCCTTTCCAGCCCTGCTTTCCACCTTTTCAGTCACTATAGCACATGTCCGACTGGACCAAGGAGGCGGGCTGCAGTACAAGTCTGTGTGTGCATTTCTGGCATTGCCAGAGCAAAGTGCTGCTTAGAGCTGTCTCTTTCCTGGATGGCCAAGTGCAGCTCTTAGCATTTTTCCTTTGAAGTTCAAACACATAAGCCTGAAATACATTTCTGGACATGAAAGTAGTTGGTTACGATTCATAATAATGGATGTTTACATACATTCCAGTCCCATGATTTTACCTCATCTTACAGGTGATGATTACAAAGCTCAGTGATTGTGCCAAAGGTAGACAATGCCATCTTTCCCTTTCCTAGTGGCTCACACTGAAACATAAAAGGATTTTTCAAGCAGATCTTAAGAACATACATAATTGTATAAAAGCAGCAATTGCACTGAACTCCACAGTAGTTTGCACGGAAATAAGAAAGGAAGAAATTGATAAGGACTTTCCAGGCTTTCAAAAACTTCACACTAAATATTTCTGCAAACTTTTGATTTAGATCTGTCTAGGATCCTGCTCGCTTACATTGCCTCTCTTGGCATCAGCTCCACCCAAAGCATGCAATTGTAAGGGCAGCAGAGAAAAATGAGGACTACTCCATGCTATGGATCTATGTACAGGATAAAACAATGTTAATAACATAGTGGAGTGCATATTCTTATTTATCATTCCAAATTTTCTTTTGTCTATAAAAAAGAAATAAATACCAACTGTTAATCATCTAATGGAGAAAAGTAAGAATCACTACTGCATTTCCTTCTTTCCCTATCTACTACTGGTTGTGTGCTCCTGGAGTGCCAGTCCTCTGCTTCCTCATTTCCTCACCCGTATAACAGGAATGACAGTATTTCCCTATTTTGGAGAGGATTTGTGAGGATAAGTTAACATTAAGTGCTTTGCAGTGCTTCAAAACTCATTTGACTCCCACTGTCTTTTCAGGTCCTTTAATGGTCATAGTAGAATATTGCAAATATGGAAACCTGTCCAATTACCTACGAGGAAAACGAGGAGATTTCATTGCGTACAAGGTAAAACATGACAGGCTTCTCATAGTCATAAGGCAACTAGCAACCATGGGCCATAAGTTGGATTGTTTTCTGCAGTGGCACTGAGACAGTCTGGTATTTATAGATTCATCCCATCATAGAATCACTTGGTTTGGAAAAGTCCTCTAAGATCATCCAGTCCAGCCTTTAATCTAGTACTGACAAGTCCGCCCTTAAACCATGCTACTTCCCACACCGTTTCAATTCCTATGAGCAAGAAAAAGGACCCTTTTTCCCTGTAGGACCTCACTCCCATCCTCTTCTTCTCTAACACCTGCTAAAGAATTAGTTGCACATACCCCAGCACTGCAGAGCCCTGGAGACAGAAACGGAACCTCCCGCGATGCCAGCACTACCCAGCACAAGGCGGTCACAAAGAAATAGTGAAAAACTGCTACTAACTCAAAATGCAAGTCTGATCTGGAGATTTGTGCTTGGTACCACCAAAACCAGCTCCCCTCCTCCATCATCTGCCCGTTCCCATCTTCCGTCCTCACCTTCCCCTGTCCCAACCCCAGAGTCTGTGCAGTATGCAGCAGACTGGATCACAAACATGGCCCGCATTACAACATACCAAACAGTTTTGGTTTCCAAACAATTGTATCCATCCCCACAAACATTTGTGCTAGCACAGAGTCGGCTAAGATACAGAGGAAGACGGAGGAGGCCAGAAATGAGCGGTGGGGAGGGGAAGGGAGGGGACTACCTCCTCACTGGGAAAATAGAGCACCGAAAGGGCTCTCGGATCCAAGCCCTGCCAGAAACCGGAGCCTTGCCAAGGTGTTTTTTTTTCAGATGACTCGATTATTGTTGTTATTATTATCATTATTATAGCTATTGTGTACAGGCACAGAAATACATAAGGTAATTTGTGTAAGAGAAGGAGGTTTTCCTGGTACAGTCACTCAAAATTCTTTTCTCACCATTGTTTTCGTGAATTGCAGGCACTGGTTACGTTTTGCTCCCCAGGGGACTGTGAGACGGCTGCATTTCAGTGTACATCATACTATATACCTTGAACTGTGATTTTTAGTGTGGTTTCCCAAGAAAGCAAGAGGTACAGAATTACAGTATCTCTGCTCATCTGTCAGTCTCACCGAGACAGCTTCCAGCTAACTTGTATGATGGAAAATTGGAAGAAGTAAATGGAAGGATCTGTATTAATAAATAGGAAAGCAGGCTTCATTAGTTCTGCTTTTCAGGGAACATCATGTTCCAGTGTGTGTTGAGCACATCTCCAGAGGACCCTTTCTCCATATGCCATTCCATTACGTATCTTTCAATGCCCAGGCGTTACATGATCCAAAGCTAACAATCAGTTTATGCCATTTCTAGTCCCAGGAAAATTCTGACCAAGCAGAGAAAAGTCTGGATGAGTCCAACAGCGATTTGACCGAACTGATCAAGAGACGCCTTGAGAGCGTAGCCAGCACTGGAAGCTCTGCCAGCTCAGGATTTATTGAAGATAAGAGTTACAGTGATTCTGAAGAGGATGAAGAAGGTAAAAGAAACCTACCTAATTCAAGATCTTTTATTAAGATTTCTTTTACTTCTTTTGCTGCTTCTTGCACAGCGTCACGCACGCTGTCACACACTTTACACTGCTTGACTTCTTCCAGAAATTGCAGATTCTTTCTTCTGCATGTGCCCCTCCAACTTTCCCACAAAAAGAGATTTGCAGTAACATATGTGTATAAAAGATGCTCCTATTGTGTAGGAGGAGTAACAGCAATATTTTACTTCATTTCCATGAAGATTTGTTGGGGCCAATCTGTCCCCAGTCTCTCTGCTCACTATAAATAGTTCCCTTCACTTTTATCCCCAGATGTTGTTTTCCCCATAGCTAAATTATGTAATTATGTGAATAATGTAGGGTGAAACTTTTTGAATCATCTGATCCTCTACCCCCAGGTCAGTGGTTCCCAAACCAGTAGAGCTGTAGCTCTGTAGAGAACTCAGGAAGCTAACACTATTCAGAAGCAGGACTGGGGTCATCAGCATGGAACTGGCACCAGTGTTGAAAAAGTTCAGGAGCTGCTGCCCTAGAGTTGTGCTGTGTCTGTGATCTCTCCTAGATGCTGAGGATCTGTACAAGCGGCCTCTGACGCTGGAGGATCTGATATGCTATAGCTTCCAAGTGGCGAAAGGGATGGAATTTCTCGCCTCCAGAAAAGTGAGCTCATTAAAACATCAGGGCTGAACCTCTTTCCTACAATCATGGGCATCTGATATGAAGAAATCCAAATATGCTTTTGAGCCTGTGCAATCTGCTATTTGCTTTTGTAATAAAGTGTCTGAGACCACATTAGCTCTAGTGGTTAAGCAGTCAGCAGCACTGAAGGAGTTGTGAAGGAATATCTATCACCTTCTTGGCCAGAGACAGGAGTGAATGCAGATTGTAAGACCATTTGCAGAACTGCCTCTTAAATAAATGCAGAAAGGTTTCTTGTAGAGAAAGATCCTGCTGGTGTGGTCAACAAAAGCGCTATTGAAAAATGAAGAGGGAGCACACCACTATTTGTTCAGCATGTCACTTATGTTGGAGACTATCAGCAAAGTCAGCACCTCTTTTGCATAGAAAAGAAATAAAAAAGTATGTTTGTAGCCTGTAGAAAGACTGCTTTTTTGTGTAAATCTAATGTAATATATATACCAAAGTACACACCAAACGGTAATTGCCTGTGTGAAACTACTGCAGTCTTACACACTTTTGCACACTGATGTGCAAATATGGCTGCAGCTGCTTTCTGATCTCTCCCAGATTTGGCACAGAATAATTAACTGGAAAATGGCACTCCCTTAGTCTCACTGTAACCTTGGAAGTTACTTCAGACAGAAAAATCTGAAAACTAACTGTGATGCTTGGTTTGTTATTTTCTCTTTTTCTCTTTAACCTGTTTGGCAACAAAAACTCATTTATCTTTCCACTTCCCAAGGAGGTCTCAGGCTTTCAGCTCTAGCGGTGGCCCGTTGTCCAGGCGGACGCTCTGATCTTGCCTGTCTTCATTCCTTCACAGTGCATTCATCGGGATTTGGCAGCAAGGAACATCCTTCTTTCAGAGAACAACGTGGTTAAGATCTGTGACTTTGGACTAGCCAGGGATATTTACAAAGACCCTGACTATGTACGGAAAGGAGATGTAAGTGGAAGAAACTTGAAATGCTAATCTCAAATTTGTATTCCCCCAGGACTCGAGCAGATTACTAACAACAGTTCTGGCAATGTGTTATGTCTTTTGCATTCTCAGGCAAGACTTCCACTCAAATGGATGGCTCCAGAAGCTATTTTTGATAAAATATACACAACACAGAGTGATGTATGGTCTTTTGGAGTGCTGCTATGGGAAATATTTTCCCTAGGTAAGAATGGCTTAAAACCCTTTTTTCCCCTAATTTATGGCTCTGTTGCTATGAAAAGCTTTTAACAAAAGATGGTAGGGTGATGCCATGTTTCTATTTCAGTTAGTACAATTGCACAGCGCATATCAGGTGTAAAATAAAGTCACCGGGCTGAAGTCAATGAGAACTGTATCTGGCAAAGTACATGAAAACAGTGAATACCAGGGAGCAGAAGCAGGAATAAACCAAATCCAAAACACTGGACCTGACATTTGCAGTAATTGAAACCAACAGAGCACTGTGATAATGCAAGCCTCAGTTGCTCAGGAGTGAAATATTTCTTTGAGAGCAATGAAAAAGTTCCCCCATCAAACTGTATTTTCCCCTAAGCTGGATGCTTCAGGAAACCACGCAGCCCAGAGGCTGCAGAGGATTACACCGCTGTTGACACAGTGGTCTGATGCTGCTGGTGGCAGACCAGGAAACCCAAGGGAGTTTGCCCACATGACATTTTATCTCAGCTTGGTTATCTTCCCCACAAAATCCAAGTCAGATGTTAAGTACGAAAAATGTATTGGCAAGAGCTGCCATCAGGTTGATATGAAAGCCAGCCAGTGCTAGACTCTGCATAAGTCATTTTGGCAGCAAACAGGTAGAATGCATACTTCTCTGGCCATACCATTTGCAAGCCACAACGTTTTTGAGAAAAATAGTAACAGCATTCTTTACACACCAGAGATTTCATCTTCTGGTGCTGTTAGAAATCTCAGCCTCACTAAGATCTGGTTACTGTACAGCAGATAAAGCCCTGAAATTTAGACAAGCAGTCTTACAGACAGTGGGATTTTACTGCTCTCAAATTCTCCTTGCAGAGTGGCAAGTCCTGTTTTCCTGAGGGAATTTAGGAATGCCAGCTCTGGCTTCCTAATCAGCATTCGCAGGCAAAAGAAAACAAGAAGCACTGTCAACTTAAGCTGCTGAATTTTAAAGCTAACTGTAATCTGCTATCTTTGGTCCACCGATCAGTTGCAGTTAATGATTAGGCTCAAGATGCCAAGTCGAGATCTGGCTGCAAAGTCTGGAGCTATTTCTAACCTAAGCTTTATTCAGGGCTGTTAGCAAGGAACACAACCTGGTTCCAGTCCAAGCCTTTGATTTGGACTTTTCTCTAGTTTATATCAGCATGAAAAACAGAAAGTTCACACCCAGGTGGTTAAAACAAGTGGCAGGTGCTGCTTTCCCCAGAGTCCAGTCCTATTTATTTACAGCTTTGTTACTTTGGTGTAACACTTCATGGCTCTGTAACAGCATCACCTGCTGCATGTGTTTTGAAGCACCACAGAAAGATGAAGCTCCAGAAGCAGGAGCAATGCCCCAGCTCTGATAGATGATTACAGAAGATGCATTATTAGCATTAGCATGCAGAGACACGCTCAGAGGGGACAGTCTCTCCATTGCGCATCTCCAAGGAAGCAAATGAGCTGAATAGCGATGAATGGCAAGAGCCACTTCATAAGGCAAACTAGTTATGCCATTCCCAAAGGTCCTGGCAGTGTTTAACAGATGTGAACTTTGGGTCATTTGGCCTTTAATACCTAAGACTAATAAAAATTAAAATATATTCACTGAAATTAATCTCTATTTTTAACTGTTCGGAAGAAAATCATTTATCTGCTTGCTTTTCATCTTAGACGGCCCCTTTTCTTAATGAAGGTGCTTACTTGGAACAATGGGCTGTCCTCTTCTGAGTTCAGGGGAATCTACTCAATTACTCCGAGGGCTGCCATCCGTAGGGCAGCCTCTGCCCTCACTATGACGTAGATCACAAACTACTTTCTTCACTCCATGGCACAGATTCAAAACCAAGTCGTTTTCTCTAAGAGGGTTTTTCATACAGATCATCCAGGCATGCCTGTGGCTTGGCACTACTCACATCTGCCGCTCACATGATAAATATTTAATTAAGAATTCGTGTCACTGATTGAACTCTCTTATATAAAAGTTTTACAGATCATTGAGAGCCAAGGGATGGAAAGTTCTTTGTCGTTGCTACAGGGTGTGTTTTGGCTCCCACTTACAACCACTGCTTTTTACTGGGTTCCACAGACTTAGCACCCTCCAAGCAAGGAGCAGACAGAGATTAGCAAAATGCACAGTTGGTTTGAGTGGGGGTCCTGTCGGGGTCAGAAGTTGAATGAAGCACGATACGCTTCCTCTAGAAAGGCTGGCAGACTGGACCCATTTCAGTGGTACACAGGAAATCAGGGCTTGAGAGGCTGCCAATGTTGATCTGGGACTGGGTTTGCACTGGGGTTTGCTTGATTTAAATGGGGTCAGCACACCTCATGTCAGGCAGTGCCAGCAGTTTCTAATACATCGGGAAGGCACTCACATGGCACTTTACAGAATGTTGTCATCCCTTGGAATTTAAATGTGCAGTGTTCAAAAGGCAATCAGATGTAATTACATAAACAAGCGGTGCCTGGTAGTATAATATCAGCATCTTATTATCCTACTAAAATAAAACCAAGATCAAAAGAGTGCTACTATATCCAATGCATGCCACATCTTTGAGCATTTTGAAACAGATTTTCCCCTAAGGAAAACATCATGTTTAGGCCTTATACCATATGTTTCAGCCTACATTTCTTCCAAGCTGTCTCAGCATCCCAAACCCGGGTTACTACGTAGTTCAGACAAAGTGCAGTGGTGAATGGAGGTGGAAAGGGAGATTTCCTCCCTTCTGAGATCTGAGCTGCCTCCAGCTAGGAGGAGACCAGCAGTAGTCAAAGTGTAAACTACCAAAAGATTTTGCAATCAAAAGTAATTCGTCATTGCCTTCCCTGTACTTGCTCACCCCAACACATTGCAGTTGAGAAGATCAATGACATTATCAAGAAAAGGTAACTCAGATTGCCAGATCAAGTGGAATTCTTGATCTTGAATGGGAATTCCCCATTTCCACTGTGTTGCCCTCAAGGTCTCAGTCCCAATCAATCTATTTGCAAGACTAATTCTTGTCAGCAATTATTATGATCATAATGACAGGCCAAAGACAAAACTAAGAAGGAAAATCGAGATGCAAAGCAGAAATGATGCTCCTGACTATTTCTAATCTACATAACTTCAGGAAACACTCTTGATACTGTGATCTGATGCTTACACATAAAGGCATTTCAGATGTGCCATGGCTAAGTGTCCCTGAGCTTTGAATGTCATTGGAACCTATTTGTTGTGTTGAGATGCTCTCTTAGGAAGTTGCCAGGATTTTTGTCCCCCAGTGCATAGTTTTGCAGACTGAGTGGTCAGATTCACAAAGTAGAATAATTCTGGGAACATCCACATTTTGGCACCCTCTTCACTGCCTTCTTCCAAAAGACTTCTGCTGGGCTTGTTGTGCCCCCAGGTGCACAGCACACAATGGTGTTTCCAGACTGGGGAAAAATATACAGGAAATAAATACGCAGGAATGTTGTAGACAGTAAATCATATATAGATTCCTTGAGGGCTGGATACAGATCCAGATTCCATTCAATCCCCTATGTTAAGACTTGATTAAATTTTCTTCCAAATTCACTATCCAGCCTCTAGGATGCCAAAATGTGAAAGACAAGGGTTGTACTACATGTGAAACCTTTGCTGAGGAGGAAGGGAGGAAATTTTACAGATCTTTCAGGTAGATCTACAATAGGTTCAGTAACCTTTCAAACTTCAGTGCAGACATCTCTCAGATTGTACCTGTGAGGTCCGGATTAGTCAGGTGCCAGAGCACTTTCACAAATTATATGTTAGTTCCCCTTATTCATGGTGCACTGTAAAATGCAGATGTCATACAACAAAGATCACAACCTCTGAAAGGCGCCCATTCTCTCATTAGTTGCAGAGAAAGCAGATTCATTTATTATTTCTCTGAAGATAACTATTTACACAGGAATGTGAGACAAATCTCACTCGTTTTTGATGGCTGGTAGGCCAGCTTTTGTGCAAGTTAACCTAACACTACCAGTCCCTTTCCAGAAGCCTACCTCTCAATTACAGTTGCCACGAGCTATTCTTCCCGGTTTCACACTAACATTTGAGTGGCCCTGAAAATAAGCAGCACTGAATTCACACTCAGAAAAGAAAACAAGGCTAAAAATGTGGAAGGTTGTTTCTGAAGGAAGTTTTACCTGCAGGACTGCATGAAACATATACAGTACTAGACTGATGAACCAGGACAGAAGGACTGCAATTCCATGCCTGGGGATGAGCTGCAAGGTTCTCCTGGCCTTGGGCAGAAGCCAGATGCCTAAAGCTTTCTTTGCACTTACTGGGAGAGGCCAGAGATGCTGAGGCAACAAATGGTTAGCAGGATTTTACTTGATGTGTATTCAATTAGTGCAGGATATCGGCAGACTGACAGTTTGGGAAACAGAACGTAACTAATTGAATGAGCTGGAACTTACCTATCTCTGACCAAAAGGTCACCTGAAGCCTCAGACTAATAGCATTTATTTCTCTTCTGCCATGTTTTACTTTGGAGTGGTCCTGCCTATATTACAAATTCAGAAGAGGCAGCATGACTGAAATCCCAACCCCTTCTGTGTTCTAGCTTCTTTTGCTGTCAGAGTCTAGGTAAACTCGAATTTTCAGCAGATATCACTGATGTGTGTTTACATCACTGGAGCCACCTCCTTGTTTCTCCCATCAGGTGCCTCACCATACCCCGGAGTGCAGATAGATGAGGACTTTTGCCGACGGCTCAAAGAAGGAACCCGGATGCGATCTCCAGAATATTCTACTCCGGAAGTGTAAGACCTCCTGGCTTTGTGTTGAGCGCTACTACATGTCATTCAAGCCTCACAAAGCAGATTGAATTGAAGTGTGGAGGAGGAAGGAGACCTCATCGCATGACAGCTACATATTTTGTATTTTGTTTTCAGAAACATTGTAGTTGTGCATGCCTTGGGTATCCTGATACCACAGATGAATTCTAACGAAATACCAAATCAGCTTGACCTTTGCCAACAACAAGATTAACAGATCTTCCCAAGTCAGATGTAGTTCCTGAATCTCAATTCAGGAGACTACTGTGTCTGCCTTGATTTCCAAATCTGCGACAGAAACTAGGCATTTGTAACTACGACTTATTTCGGCAAAGCCAGTGGGACCTACATCGGTCAAGTTTAAAGTTAAGTGAAAACAAAAAGCCTACAGGCTTATTTGAAACATGGAAGTATGGATGGAAAAAGCATTCCACGTGAAACTACAGTAGAATTTCAGAACATGGAGATCTGAACGTGTCTTAATCCAAAACTACCTAAATGATGACCAAAACAAGCAGTAGCAGAAAGAAACAGCTTGGGAGCAAGCTCTTATCCTTTTCTTAACACCTGCGGTTTTTCTCTAGCTACCAGACGATGCTGGATTGTTGGCATGGAGTGCCCACAGAGAGGCCTACTTTCACAGAGCTCGTGGAGCGTTTAGGAGATCTTCTTCAGGCCAATGTACAGCAGGTACAGCAATACAACTATTTCTTCAATGAATGTGTACCTGTATAGAAGTGGATGTGTGTGGCCATGCATATATATGGACACAAGCACAGACTATGTTGAGCAGTGATACCAGATCGGACTTCCTGGCAGAGGTTGCAAGGAAAATGGCTGCTGGAATGAGTAAATAAAATGTTAACTATTCAAAGGGGATTACAGTTCAAAACCAGACGTTTATCCATACCTAATAAGAGAAACTTATGGTATGTTAATTAAAAAATAGGCTCAGTTGCCCCTTAGAGTAACAATGGTGCTTTATCTCACAATTTTAATTAGATTCCAATATAGTAAGCTGCCAGTTGGTATGAACTTTCTCTCTCATTTTCTGAGCTTATGTTCATCAGTGCTCTTAGGAGCTTTAAAAGGATGCAGTTTAAAGCTCAGAAAGTCAATTACATAATTATTGATTTCGTAATAGTTAAATCGGTTTCCTTCTTCACTAAAAGCAACCAGACCAGTTATGTAACTGTCAATTCAATTTAAGAAGAAATCAAACACTCCCCTCCAGCTCCTTCCTGTTTGTAAACAAATTCAGTGAAGCTAAGTTGAAGAGGGCCCAGTTTGCAATATGAAGAGCTTGTGAGTTTTATCCTGGAACCAAAGCAAATTAACGAGACATAAAAATCATGGCAAGGGAATAGGGCACTAAATTGGTTCTCAGAATTAAAAGAAATAAGAAAGCAAAGGGAAACTTGCACAAATAGTTTTAAGACTTAGTCATTTCTGAAGATTTCTACAGTGGTGTAAATGACAATGCAGAGTTTATTAAGATGTGACCTGAATTCCATTAAACTTGCAGCAGCAATTCCTTGTAAGGACAAGAAATAAAATCCTTTAAGGCTACCATTTTAAGGAATGGCTCTTACTATGCTGCAACTCCTTAAGTTGCAGATAAGCAAAAAGTCTATAAGTAAGACAATATTCTTTTACCAATTCCAAATTCTGTTCAAATCGTATCAGCCATGGGGACTTTGTGACTTCCAGCCACTCCCTCCCTTCTCCCAGACATGTGGCTTAAACTTGGTTTGAGGTGTCCCCGAGACTGGCCCCTTGGAACAAAACACTGCAGAGCCATATGGGAGGGACATTTACAAGTTTTAACTGGAACGCTACAGACAATATTCAGCCATCTTATGTCATAGATTACCTGAAGCGAACAATTTCCCTCATACAAAGCCTTCTGTGCAGTAAGTGTTGGACAAAGCTACACATTTTAACTTACATGTGTTGTGAAGAACATCAATGAACACCTTACAGAAACATCATAAAGTTAAAATAAAATATAGTCCTGTCTCAGTGTAAAGCTCTGTTTCATATGATAACCTTTAACATCTGAGATGCAGTACAAGATGGATTTTACCAGCTTTGTGTTCTTTTGTGTTATTTATTATATAGGATGGTAAAGACTATATCCCACTGAACATCACGTTGTGCCCTGATGGAGAGTCTAACTCCAAAACTTGCCCTGTGGAAGAAAATTTGAACAACTGTGTCAATCGCTGGAGCGCAGTGGAAACTGGGTAAGAAAAATACATGGGTGAGTATGGGTGAGGGGGAGAGAGAGAGAGAGAGAGAGAAATAAAGATCTGATATAGCTGGGCACTGTTTGTTGTCCTCTCTCCATATGGCTGTTTTAAAGGAGTTGGACAGGCGCAATTGCCAGGGCATCGCTTGTTAGTTAGAAAAGAAGAAAAAGGAAGACTGGTATGGGAAATTGAGCTGTGTCAGGGATATTAATTGAGTTACCAACCAGTGCAGCATCTGCTTGGGTTTTATGCTGACCCCTCAACTTTCTTGCTTTCAGTAACAACAGCAAGAAGCGACCACTGAGTGTGAAGACATTTGATGAGGTGCCAGTGGAAAAGGAGAAAGTGATACATGAGGTAAGCGAGGTGATTGCATCCTTCTCCAGCAGGTTCACAGATCACTTGTCACAAGCACCAGAAACAGTTAGTAGAGCTTTTGAAATGTGTTTGGTACGAAAAAGCTTTAAATCAATCAGAAAATTTGGTCCTAGCATCTCACACATAGGTCTGTGTGACAACAGAGGAACCTGCGCTTAGTTGGACAAACAATTTAAAGAGAAGCTCATGCATGATTATCCTGGCTTTGATCAGGCTAAGGAGCTTTACCTTACAGCTAAACAGGAACTTATTTCAGCACGTTTTTGTTTTGTTTCCCGTAAGAAAATGGCAGCTCACTGAGAGGGCCCCTTTCGAAGGAAATGTGTCCAGAAGAGATTCTGGCTGCCTGAGACAGCCAATAACTTGCTGGTGAGGGTGCTTAGTTCAGGAAAGACAAGACCAAGATTCAAGATCCTGCTTTACTTGATTCAGAGGGCTTTAACTCTGGATTTTCCACACCCTAGGTGGACATATTTATTGCTAGCTTAATGGCTCTCTGCAGGTGGGAGGGTATTGGTTTCATTTGCACTCCAGTGGAAAACAAAAGCCTGTTTCATTGTGGAATGATGGTTCAGCTTGTTGCCTTCCCCTGAAACTACAGGTTTCAAAGGTGGAGGTTATTTTCTGTTTTTACTTCCTTATTTAAATGAAACAAAACTCATAAATGTCCTCTACAGTTCAGGTACTTGTGGGCTGCAGTGCCACATGCACTCAGTGATTCTATGTCACTACGGACAGCCCCTTGTAATGCATGTTTGAAGCAGACACAAATTGGAAGAAATTGGATAGAAATGGAAGAAGGCATGCATCAGCTGGCTAGGAGCAGAAACAGGAAAGGAGGACGTGTGCAGTTTTATAGGAACAAGTCAGTCTATCTGCTCAGCTGCTCAGGGAACAGTCCCGCACCCTCCAACTACCGCTCCCCCTTGAGCAGCCAGCCCTTCCTCAAATCAGCTCTCTTGGGAAGGGTCAAGTCTCCAGCTACAACCTGTCCTGGACATATATCAGGTCCTTGACAAACAGAACATCTATCTCGTCTGTTCCCTTGTTAGCACAGCCTCGATGCCCGCTATTCCCTAGTATTTTGCCAAATGTAATTTCTGTGCCTTTATCAGTGCATCTTAGGGATTAGAAGGGTTAGCATTTTCCCTGGCTCTTGCATCTTTCCTTTTGCAGGATAAAAGTCTGTCTCTCTGAATCACGCAAAGACATTTAGTAGATAGATCTGGTATCAGTAAGAGATTACTGCTGCCAGCATGAGCATTACTTTCCTAAATGCTCCTTCTTGGCATTTTAAAGTCCTTACAAGGAGGGAGAAAAGCTTCAAAAAAAGGGTAATACATTAACAGATCAGCAGTGAAAGTGAGATTTCAATTGGAATCTTTTACAGTGAAATTGCAATGTGATCTACTTTTGGACTAATTAAGTGTACTTAGATTACTGTAATTATCTTAAATACCAAGACATGAATACTGGTTTGGTCATTATTTCAAATAGTTGCCCAGGAACTCTAAAAGTGCTCTACCACGCCTTCCTGCAATTGTGCTACTTCTCTGTAGTCTCTGCTAAGATTTTCTAACAATTTTTCTGTAAGCAGAATGAAAAGCAGTAATCAGATGAATTATTTCTAGACCACATATTTTACGGAGAAATAACAAAGATAAAAGGCAGAGAGAAATTCTGACAAAAGTTTTTGACAGATTCTAATTAATTTAAGATTTTACTTTATATATTGGAAAGCAGTTTCTGAACTGATTTTATTAACAACTGATATATTACCAAAACATTTATTAAAAAGCTTTTGCTTTTATTTTTTCTGTTTTAGTCAGATCGAATGGTAAAATACAGATACCTACAGTTTCACTTCCCATGTTGAAGTCTTTTGCTTTCTTGATTTTGATAGACAACACGTGGCTTGTGCAACTTTTCAGCATCAGGAAATATTTCAAATGCAAAGAAATCCCTTGGGATATTTAATATTTTGAAACTTACTTAAAACAAGGACTGTGAACTGGTGTAGCACTTAGCACAATAACAGCTTGATCTTAATCACAACCTTGAGACTCAATTTTAGGTGCAGCTGCATCACAACCTCAACTTTAAATCTAATCAAGATAGTTTTGTGGGATAGGTCATGAAAATTTCATATCTCAAGCACAATTAGCCTTTTAGGCTATATATTCTTGCAAGACATCTGGATTTGCCAAACTGATACTGAACTTCCACTCCCCCCTAAATATATCTGTTTCTAATACAGTGTATTTCTTGTAGGTATTTAAGTTACGCTTTATCTGATGAGCGTAGACAGTATTATTGGATATATTCTTTATGAATTTCTGTCCATTCCTGTGTCTCAGCTGTCCTATCTAGATGATATCCATATGGCCTACTTAATATCAATTTCAGGTTTGAAAATGTCAAATTGTTTTTTTGATATGTTCATTTCAAGAATGCATTTTCAAAATACAAAAAAAAAAAGCATTTTCAGTGCTGCAACAGCTACATATTGGTACATTAATGTACATTTAAAACATTTTTTTTAAAAAATGATCATCATAACTAAGGTAAATGTTCTCAGGCTAAACAGCATCATTATCAGTATCAGTTCGCTAAAAGCTGATGAAACTGGCCCTTATAAGAGACTATTTGGAGGAATGGGCTTGATTTCATATACCATGTGGCCATATCTCTGTGTTTCTGTGTTAAGCGTGTCACTAAATAGCATGCAACTGAAAGTTCTGATGCAAACACATGCCTTGCAGGTTTTTGGCTGGTATTCCATTCTACGTGATAATATCCATGATCTTGCAATTACGTGGAATAGCTGGTAGCTCCTACATTAAACTCCAGTACGCAAGCAGCAGTATATTGCACTGCAATATAACACCTACGGATGGCCACCTTGTTGGCCGTCTCCCCCTAATAACTGCCTAGACAAGGAGCCCCAACCCCTACAGGCCACCATGGAGGAGAAGCTGCATTCCCCTGCTCTTGTTTTACCTGTTCTGTAGCTGGAGATAATTTGATAAGATGAAGTTCTATCGACTTGCCCCAAAGCTGCATCAGCGCAAAATACTAGCCAGAATTTGTTATTTTAACTAGATACTTGACTTTCTTTCTCCACTGACTTTAATACTGGTTTAGTCTGACTCTTCTCCACACTCTCCCCTTGGCAAACCACTTCTAATTTAAAAGTGCTCCATGCTGTCACATCAGTCGGCACTCTGCTGATGTCCTCTTCCTTTTGCTACACAGGAGTCAGACAGCGGGATGGTGCTGACGTCAGATGAGATAAAAAGCCCAAAGAGGCTGGAAATCCGTTCCTGGCCTTATGGGATCATGGCGTTAGCGTGAGTACTGAGTACTTTTTGTTTATTTCCTTGGAAGTCAGTGTTCCATTCAGAAAAATGCTTCCAAAGTTTACAATTTTGTTTCCGATTCCAAAAGAAAAACTGTTACACAATCTAAACAGGCTAGAAGGAGAAGCAACTCTGGGTTTCAATACTGTAATAGAAAGGTCACAGTTAATGTATTTTAAGATCAAGGAAACTATGATGTAAACTGCTTCCAAAAAGAAGCTGAACATAAAACACACTTCCAGGTCTCTGGAAGGAAGGCAGTATTGTCGAATTTATGATACAAGAAGGATAATTAACACAATAAATTGATTCATGTGATAAAAATGAAAACTCATTTCATCAGCTTTGAGCACATAAAGTCTTATCAATCAATTTAACTGTTTTTTCTTTTTTTTTTTTTCAAAAAAGTCAAGTAGACTTTAGATACAGGACTTGCAGTTTTGCATCTGATGAGATGTGAGAAAAGTTAAGAAGCAATGTTTAGTAAAGGAGAGTATAGATATATGGATGAAATGTTTGATAAAGAATAGTATAAGCACTGCAAAGCTGTCTAAGGTACATTTACCAGAACTGTGATTTCTACACTTGTTTTTTCATTACTATGATGACAGTCCCCCAGAGAACTGGGGGGGGACTACCTTTAAGCCTACCACCTACAGGATCCTATGAATTGCATTCTTCAGATCTGTCTTACAAACAGAGGCTATGCCAAAGTCTGATGTACGTTATCCGTTCATAGTACAGACCATCACAGAACAAAAGTGGATACCTTCTTAGCTAATAGTTCTTTATATTTTTGTAGCAATTGGGTAGAGACAGAGAGTAGACCTAGTGGTGAAACTGGTCTTCTCCGTTTTTACCTTCCTGGAAAAGAATAATAGCAATAGTAATCCATTTACTGATTCAGATGTCAATGTGTAGAATTTCAAAGATTAGCAACCCAAACTATTTTTAAAAAACAATTCTATAGCAAGGATCTCTGTGTCTGTTCAGTTAAGTAAGCTAATTAGATTTTAACTGAATTGCCTAGAGTTTTCTCTGAAATCTGTTGATGAGATATCTATTGGCTTCCTCTTTATTAAATTCAATGATCTTCCCCACCAGAGCAATTCCTTGTTCTTTATCAAGAAAAAAATAGCACGATTTCTGCATAGTAAGGGAGAGAGAACATGAGAATGCACAATCAGAATATAAGACTATTTCAGAGGAGCTGCAACTCCCTCATGCAAAGAGAAAAGCAAGATGGAAGAAACTTGTCTTGCCTTATCAGGCCTTAAAACCATAAATTACCCTGTGTGTGTCTGATGGCAGAAGAGGAGAAAGAGGAAAAGGGCAAATGTTACATAGCAAAGGCTAGAGAGCCTTGAAGTATTTTGTGTGTGGCACTGTCACAGCATCGTACCTGGTGCAGGACTAGCGGAGAGCCAGATGAGGTTCCATGTGTCTGTGCTGAGAGGATTTCTGCACAGCACAACACATTGCTATGGAGACCAAATGGCACCAGCTCTAAAAAAAGCAGCTCAAATGTCAAGAACTGCATTGCCAGGATACTTACCTGGTTTGATCTACCTCTCTGCTGCATGATGTCATGCTGACACTAATCCGGCACATTCACACACACAAGCAGCCTCCCAGATAGGATTTGTCCTAAAGGCTTCAGTCAATCATCTCTGACTGCTATTTCCCCTACTGCATTTTCCATCCCTTGGATAAATAGTTGGAGGGAATCGTGGAAGAGGAAGGCTCTCTCTCCCCCCTTCCAAGCCTTCTGATGAAAATCAGAAAATCAACAGCCAGCCAGATGCAGGCAGAAACACAAAAATTCTGTAACAGCCTGTTCTTTTGAGATTTCCAGGAAAACCTTCTGAACTGCTATCAGGCCCACTGGGAGTGACTGTGAAGTAACACCACTCTGCGGCGTTCAGGGAATCTCTGCCTGACCCCCAGCATGTGGGGCTGTCCCACTTAGAGCCAGTGCTTCCATGGGATTCCATTCACCATGAGCTCTCTGATACTTGCTGTGCCAGCCAGACCACAAAGATCATCTTAACAAAGGTCTGCTATAAAAGCAAACAGGGCAGCAAGCTGTTTGTTGTCTCCTCATTCCCAGGAGCATAGGTACCTCTAAGCAGACAGAGGTGTGCTTTTTCTTGGACAGATCCTTCCCCGAGTGTTTGGGGTCCAGCTGAGAAGGCTATTTTGTCAGCTGTTTGTATAACCTTGCCTATCACTGGGACAAATAACATTTTTTTTACATAGTTGGAGAGCATCTTGATGCCCTCGTTTGAGGGCATGACACCCCTTGGCCCGTCTGCACTGCTGACTTGCAAAACAAGCCTCAAAAGCATATAGAATAGTCTCCAAATGGCCAACGGAGGTCAGAAACGAGCTCTGGTTTAATAGGGGAGATAAAGTCACCCCTGTTAATTGTATCTCTCTCCTTATCAAAAACATTTACCCTGGATCCTTTTCAAATGTCCTTCTTTTATAAAACAAAACTGTTCAAAGGCTTAGCATGTTTTCTAAACCAGGGTGGCTGCATTTATTATTTTTGCCAAAATCTTGCTGTTTATTTATCTTGTATTCATTTCTCTGTCAAGTTTAAAATTTGGCAACACTACACACCACGGTGTGTCAGTGTCAAGAGTTTACTGGAGGTGAATGTGATACTCAGGGCACTGTTAGGCTGGGCTAACCATTTCTGAGCTCTCAGCATTTTGTCCTGCTGCAGTCTAAAGCTACAGCAGTAGCTGTAGGAGGGACAGAAAGACTGACCTGGATAATGACACCGGAGTTAGCGTTTGAGGAAGCACGTTCAGCACAGAGGGGACTTCATGACGGGATGACTCTGTGTCAGGTTTCATCTCGTACTATTAACAGGCTACTGCCAAGCACTGCTTTCGAATTCTCCCAGAGCCTCTATAATCAAGTTATTGGTTAAAGCTATAACAGGTTTAATTCTGACAGGTTTGATATCTGCTCGGTTGTCCTCCCTCCATCCCTCTCCCTTCTTTTCCCCCCCAACCCAATTATCCTCAGTTGCTCCGAAATCACTTGTTTGGATCTGGCCAAGGCCAATGACACTGGCCGACTGAGGCTCAGCTGATGCGCTCTGGGCGCTGGATGCTGCCTCCAGATCACATCACTGAGGGCTCTGCCTTTGCCAAAGCCAAACTGGGCCTAAGGCAAATCAACAATATTGAAACAAAGTGATTCTGCTTGGGAGCAGCAGGCATTCACGTCCGAATGCAAGGTGCCCAACAACAATGCAACCCAGGTAATTGGGCCAGAAACCTTCTGCAACATCTCAGAAAAATGAGCTGTGGAAATACCTTTGCTCTACAGCAGAACTCAGCTTCAGCAGATTTTTCCTCCGTGATGAAGATGCTGAGATAGCAAATGTACTTCGCGTTGTGTCATGCAGCACCTTGCACAATGACCTGACTTGAGCTCTCCAAATACAAGAAACTTTGAGTCAGTACCTACTGGGAGAGTTATGCAAGCCAATTTTTTCCTAGGATTATAATATATGCTTATAGTGGCAAGGACTCCAGCTTGGTTTTGACTGCAGTGCTCTTCATCTCACTGCTTTTAGAGTGCTGGAGCTAATGTCAGAGGCTTTTATTCTGGGTGGTTTGAATTTCAGATAGCTGACTGACTTTGCCACACATGCAAGGGGACACATACTTCATAACTGGGTGGCTTTGGCCTCTTAAAACTTTATTCTAGATATGCTTTGTGTTTAGAAATGTTTCACAAAACAATGTATTTTTGATCCTAACCCCTTAAGCTTTCCTTGCCAGTAGACTACTGATCGCACTGATACAGCCAGAGGGGCACCCAGGATTAAATTCCTACTGCACAGTACTCTGTCCAGAATGCATTAAAGCAAACTGCATCAGTAATAAGTATCAGGGGAAAAAAATAACCCTTTTATTTCTTTCATTGCTGAAAAAATAAAGAAAAATAATCTCTGTTACTCTGTGGCTCATTAGACACCTATGATAGCTGCTACAGGGCCCTGAAGCTCCTACAAGTTGTTATGAGATGCAGTCAGGAGACAAACAGCTCTACTTGGCAACGCTCAGCCCAATTTCTCATCTTTCCCTAAACACAGCTTCTGAATAAGCCCACGATTTCTACACGGACACAACAGACTATTAGTTTTTTCTGCTCAGGGCAAGATACTTGGGCGTTTTATTGCAAAGCAGTAAGAGCAGCTCGGCAGCACGGGTAATAAGTGCTGCATCTTGCAATGCAGTCCCACACTGGACAGGGTGATTTTCTTACAGTCACCTCTCTCTGTGCTCCTCTTTATGTTTCCGATCCTTAGGTTTAGGCTATTAGAAACTGCCTCCCTCTCAGATAAAAATAAACAGCCCTAGTCATGATCTGCCAGCTTCTTGGCAATTGCAGTGTTTTTCTACCTCTTACCGAAGTCTCTGGTTCATACAGAAGGATGAAAAATCTCATTAACTCATTTAGGCTTTCTAACTATTACAGGATTATCCTCTGTGCTATCTTCTAAGCAACTTTGGCCCCTCTTTGGGAAACTTAAAAAAATCTTGTGAAAGATCACTTAACATTCAGGCTAAGTTTTCCTTCATCTAGTTTAATTCCTAGACTTTACAGCTTCATCTGTATCAGAAACTCTGACAAAGCACAGTAAAAATGGGAACTGAAAATGGCTCTCACTACCCACACCACAGCACCAAACTAAAATGCACTTGTTCAGGTTTGTGTCTGGGACATGAGAGCCATGAACAGAGCGGGGCCCCAGAGACACCGCGCATATACGCAGTGGCACGGAGCACAAGCACTGTGCTAATCCATCTCCCGGGTATAGTCCTATTTACTCACCTGGCAGCCTTTCAGTTAGGTTCCTCCACCTAGGAGGAACCTCTGTCCCAGACCTGGTTTGAAATCTCACAAACGCAACACTGGCTGTGGGCTCACGGACACCACAGGTACACATCCTGAAGTGCTGGAGGATTTCCCAGTTATGATGAATGTCGTTCTCAGCTCATTTGCTGCTACCAGTTTGCATTCTTCTCCTCCTCCACCTCTGGTTCCTCCGGTGCTTTCCTTGCTTTTGTGCTTCCCCCCATAAACCTCCCTAATTTGCAAGACCCTTGCTGAAGGAGAGGAGTCAAGTGCCTTACCTTGCCTGAAATAGTACATGTTCTTGGAATGACCAAAGAGTTGGGCACTGTGTAAAATGGGACCAGCTGGGGTCAGTGGGCAAATGGATTTCAGCTGAATGTCACCTAATTCACACACCTACATCTTCACCGCTGTGCTGTGGTGAGAATACTGACAGCCACGCGGGGCTGGGCTGACACATTCACAGTTAGGAGCAGATTTATCAAAACTGACCATCTCTTTTATCACCTCCTGCAGCTGCAGCGTTCAGGAGTTCGGCAAAATCAGGCTCAGGAAACACCTTTTGGGGTGCTGTAATACCAAGCCAGGACAAGCACTGAACTAGGAATGGCTAGTTTTTAATAAAATTATTTAATTGCATAACCATTATTATCTTTTGTAGCTATATAATTGTATGATTAATCAAATCTAATGACTCAGTCAGAAAATATTGATCTGTGGGGCTGAGGGAGAAGTTTTTATCTTATACAGGATGGTACAACTGGCTCAGAGCATAAGGGGGTTTGGTTTCCTCTGAAGCATTAAGCCTGACCACTGCCAGAGGCAAGATGCAGATGGACTGATCGTCTGATTCAGTGTGTCAGTTTCTATATAAAAAAATGAGATTTCAAGGACAGACAGAAAAGGGAAGCCGCAGTCTAGTTTTCCCACATACAGTCCAAGCATATGTACATTTCTCTGCGGCTGAGTATGAACAGAGGAGACTGAAGTGTCAGTAAATATAGAGCATTAAAGGGAAAAATGCAAAGACCCTTGGATAGCTTTAATTTAGGAAATGTATTTAGAATGAAAGGAGTAGTTTTTAAACTTAATTGCATTTTGGTCTGCCATAAGATGACTAACGACAAAATTTGCTTCTTCTGACCTAACTCATCAGCCTTCTGTCTTTGGAGCAAATATTAGATGTCAGCATTTATGAGTCCTTCTCAAACACCAGCATGATTTCAGTGATAGACCAAGTCGTTCTTGGATCCAGTGTCCTGACCTCGAGAGGCAGAAACCTAACAAGAACTCTTACTGGGAGTCTATGTGGGTCGAAAATTTCCTATTGTGTGGCCAGACTAAACCCTAATAACATTTCTTTTCTCTAGCACTCTGAGATATGCAGGTTGGGGGCCAAGTTAAACAGATAACTGACAACTGACAACTTTAATACCTGGCAAATTGAATGCCAGAGCATCCATGGAATTGTCTGACACAAGTCAGTAGGACTGAGCAACAAGAATAAAAATACATAAATAAGCAGAGAAGCAAATTGTGGTTCTGTTAGTGAAGCCAGGGAATAATTTATCTGCAAAGAAAGCGTGTGTGTGTGCAAAAAGAGCCACCTGCCAAATGTCTAGTACAGAGAAAAAGCTTCCACTCAGGATTTTCTCTGGACAGAGAGGAAAAACTTAGATTGTGAAATCAAAGCGTGCTACGTTTTTGTTGGAGCTCTCAGGCTTACTATTTATTTCAGAATTTCTGCTTTGCCAGTCAACAGGTTTGGTTTCAATGCCCTATGCAATCCTACGAGCTCAGTAACATTAGCTTCCATCTATAAACTATGTACTTGCATTTAAGAAGTCACAGAACCCAAGTTTACTCTAGATGGACAAGAGGTGGTGAGCTGGCTCTTACAACTCAGTGGTCCTGGCTTCACTTCCTAGAGACCAAGCTGGAGATGCGACATTCTGTGGAAAGCCACATGCTCAAATCAAGCCAGCCATGAGGCAGCCAATCTCCCAGTGCAGCTGACTGGAGTTGCAGCTGTTTGTTAAGTCTGAATTTGGCTGCACATCTCAGCTCCTGGCTTCGAATGACTAGCTTCATGGACTAGGATATACACAGCATCACCTACTCCACACACTTTCCTAAGAGGAGAACTACAGGGATGGATAATTTACAGATGGGCACTACAGACTGTTAAATGTGGTTGTGGACAGATTTGTAAACTGGTGTTCTGTCTTAGCCAATGCACTGCATTATCCATGCCCACTCAGAATTAGGAAATTTTTAAATGAAGGCACTGATGCTAATTCTGTCATCCAGATTAGAATATCTGCTGCTTATAGGAAAATGGAAGCTTTTGGCAGGTTCCAGATTCAGAGGCAAGATAACACAACTTCTGCAGTCACAGTAGCACAACTGGCAAGTCGTATTTATCCTTTCACAGTTGAGAGGAGCTGTGCCCAGTATCCACTGCAATTCTGTCATGCCCAGCATCAACCTGCTCTTAAGTCAACAGTGGTACTTTGCTGTACCTCCACAAAAACGTGTCAGCACACACAACCCGTGTCTCGAATCACCAGCTTCTCCTTTTCACAGTATTTGTCCCCCTTCCTCCAATTACTGTATCTGTCTCTTAGTTACTGTTTTATGTTTACTGGAGCAGGAACCTGCTTTGCTTTCTTTGTAAAGCACCCAGCACTCTGAATCCCTGATGAGCTGCTGGGGACTGTAGTCACTGAAGCAGTACAAATAAATTAAGTGTAACGAATAATACAATCATTTGATGACTATTGATTATTTGGGTTTGGTTAGGGTCATTATGATGTAGCTTTATGCTCCTTTAAACACATGTGAAATACACAAAGTGCTTCAGCACTGCCTGATTTTCAGTTCTCCCAGGCACATTCATGAGTCATTCTGAACTGAGACCTGAGCAGTGCTGTGATCAGTCTGTGAGCGAGGCTTATTCCAAAGAGATGCATGTTAAAGGGTCCTAAGCAAAGTGGAGAAGTTCAAAAGCCATTCTCAGGTTGGGATCCTTATCAGAACCAATCCTAAATTATCCAAACCTCTTTCAATGAATTACTCAGAAGAAACCAGGCTTAAAACATTGTATTTAAGGCAGCCTACAAGAGAAAGTACCTTTTCTTCCACGCCACTTCCTCAAGGTGACCTTGTGATACAAATTCCAGGTTCTCCCACTTTTAACATTGATGTTGCTCTGTGCGATGTAAGTCACTTCTCTCCCACCACCTGAATCACCTATAATAAGAAGAGACAGCAGAAAATGAAACCTGGCTCTCTTTAATAGGATCAGTTACAGGCCAGTAGTTATAATGTTGAAAAGCACTGCCCCTCACTAGCGTACTGCTCAGTAATTTTAAAGGGCTAGAGAATATGAGAGAGATCTTGCCCTACAATGCTTCCAGTATCATTTTAAATTGGAGTCTGACTTAGATTATTAATTAATTCATCCTTTATTACACTTCAGGAAAAGTCAGTCTTCAGTTCTACTTTCAGAAAAGTCAGGTTTTTACTGATCTGTGTCAGAACAATGAGAGAAAAATATTGTATGTATAGGACGGGTGCATTTATAACTAAGATATACAATACACTGAAAAGTATAAAGCTAAGAAGACAGGGCATCAGGACTCCTGGATTTTCTCGTAAATCTATTTTTATTACACTGACTTCTCTGAAATACCTAATTCAGTTTTATTATCCAATTTGTAAAATGTCACTGTCTTACAGGATGCTGCAAAGTTAAATTGAAGTGCTTTATATATGTATATATTTTTAAATAATTTTGACTATTCATTACATGGGGAGACAAAAACTTAAGGAGACAGGATCAATATATTATATTGTTTGTTCTCAACAGGCGGAGAGCTGTTAGCAAGAGCAAAGAATCCATATTATCTGACCACGAGCGTGAGGCTGTCAAATACCAGCCAGCAGTGCAGGTTGAAGAGGACACCATGGACTTCACACTGGAAGACTCTGTTCTCCTTCCTATGGATCCCAACCTGGAATGCCACAGCCCACCTCCAGATTACAACTCCGTCATTCACTACTCTGCACCTCCAGTGTAATCAGCCCACCCTGAGGCAGGGCCTCTTGCTCCTCTCTTAACCATGCTAGATTCTTACATGCCTCCATACAGGGTTTGGGTGAAAACACAAGGGAAATCTGACAGCACACTGGTTCACATTTCTTCTGGCACATCTCTGATGTGAACAGAAGCACTTTACGAGCATCCTCCATGTTATCTTTAAAGGCCTATTGCAACACATGCAGTGAATTAAAATTCTGTCTATCAGAATTGTAATTAGGATCTGTAAGCCCCAAGTGTTCCCATCCTTCCTTCCTAGCTGGGACTGTTCATTGGCATTTGCAGATTAGCTCTGTAAGAGTCACCACAAGTCATGTCAAGCTAGCTGTGAAAACAAGATTCATTCTGCTGGTCCTGCACACATCCTGCAGGGATTGTTTAGTATGATGTTGTAAGGGATCAGTTGAAAACAACAGCCAGAAACTGTAATGTTTTGGAGAAAATCTGGAAATTAAATTTTTCTTAACTTGGGAATTCACCTTCCATAAATGTTTTTGAAATATTTTGAAATCCAAAATATTTTTGTTACAATTTGTGATTTAGTAATTTCCACTGCCAATAGGATCCACTCCTAAAATGATACAGCACCCAGAAAGCAGCCAGTATTCATGTATCAAGAGGCAGGCTGGTCTCTTGGGCTGGCAGGGCACACAACGTGCTTAAATGTTTCCCTGTGTTTCCTCCTTGTCCAAACAACAATTTATTTAACATACACGCAATAGGGAACCTTGATGGGGATGCATCTGTAATGACTGCAAGGCATCATCGCTGCATTAACTAAGAACCTTCTTTAGCGGAAGCAGAGAGCATTTCCCAGCACACGTTTGTGTGGATGTGCATAAAACACCAACACCCTCAGAGTTACACACACATGCACATATACCCTTGAGGCATCAGCATAGCACCATTTTTCTCCTTCCTTTCTGGACACAGATTATTTACAAAAAAAACAAAAGCACTTCCTTTGAATTCTATGGCAGATGCCCAACAGTTTGATCTCGGTTATACTAGCCCATGCTAATCTGTGAGCATATGTGACACATATTTGTCTCCGACTGTCTTGCCAAGGTAAATACTGGTATGATATGCCATGCCCTCTGTATCTAAACCCCTCATGAGTAATTCAAAGCTTTTTTTGCAATCTGATCATGTCAGACCAAAGGGATCACCATCATCACTTCTCCCATTTGAGAAATTCAGTGTGTTATCCCCCACCCAAGGCTGTGTGTGGCAAGGCCTGCCAGTACGTACACCCAGGTCTTGCGCATAGCGCTGCTCGTACTCACTGCAGCTTCAAAACTAAACAAATTATCCTTGTCATTTTACGTGCTAGGAAACAACCAGAGTTGATGGTAGAAAACCAGGAAGGAATAAAGTATCTAGTTTTCAGGCATAAAAAGCAAAGATGAAAAAGATGTTCATTGGCAGTCAAGCCTATGAGCTCCGAAGTTATAAACCTAGATCTGCATATGACTTTCTCTCTGTGCAGTTTCTTCGAAGGTCTGCACAGCCCTTTTCTTTTCTTTTTAGACTTGAGACTCTGATTTGACTTCTTCAGAGAAAGAATATTCCTTCATGATTACCAGCTGAAATGATTACAAACTATTTTTTTTTCTAAAATATCCAACACTTGCCAAACAGTTATTTTGCCTTGGTGAAGACAGCCCAAACACCCTCACAGCAGCGAAGACAACATTTCTGAAAGCTCAGTTACAGTTGGTTGCATTGAAATAAACAGAAAAAGCCTCAGGTATTATCAAAGGGGGAAAACAAATCTCCAAACCCCATACCATGTTAACTGTGAATGCTAAAGCATCTGAAGTAGCGGCTCTGGGGAACTGTACTTCTTGTTCTCCTCAGCTTCGGATTTGACATATTAAAGAAATCACCTGCAGAAAGTCATGAGCTCATTATTCATAGTGGACCTGGTAGATAGCTGAGATCTGTAGTTGCTTTATGGTCATTTTTGCACTTCTTTGTATTTTAGTACCTACATATTAAGTAGGGCTGGTCAAATAACAGAGGAAACTACTGGGAGATAATTCATCTGATGAGTCACAGAAAGCTCATTGGGTCAGTTTTTCATCAAATAACAAAATACCTACCTATAGCGCTGATCAAATAATGGATCGCTTCTTTTGCAATAATTTATTCATGTGGCAAAAAGGAAAAAATGTGCATATGGTTTGTCTAGCTCTACTGTTAATGGCATCAGTGTGAGATGGTTTGTTACTGTGCCTTGTGATGTAGTGTAAGAAGATAACTATGTTTAAAAACCTTTGCTTTTAAACTTTAAAATAAGTACATATAGGAAGAAGAAAACACAACTGTGCTCTCTGTTTTGAAAAAGAGTGGGAAACACTGCTGCGTGAACTGTCTGCTTCCAAGAGAGGCAAGTACAATGTCTTTCCTCTTTATCAAGGACGAACTGTAGAGGTTTCTTCGAAAACCGAGGAATACAAAGGGCGTTTCCTGAGTGGGACCCAAGAGGACACTCTGATGGATGCTGGCAGCCGGGTCCCTTTCTGGCTCCTGGTAACGTGTACCAGCCTGTGCTGCACCACCTGAGATGATGTGAAAGCAGAGTGCAGGCGCATGTGCTCAAGACACGTTTTAAAGCACTGGTTGCATTGCCAGCCCCCTGGAAGCTCAGGGCTCCTCTGCAGTGGCAAAATCAACAGCTGTCTTGAGCAGCATCGATGGCGATTTCTTCGGAGAGCAAGGATACCCTCCAAGCCTGTCCTCATGGCCTTGGGGTGTTCTGGAAATGGCAAGTGACTGATGTTTGGGCGGCTGTGTTTCCAACGTTTATTTTGAGTGGAAGGTTTTTTCCCCTATGTTAAATGTAACAAGCAAAAATACTGCCTAAAAGTATTATTGAACATATGTTTTCTATTTTATTTACTAATATTTTGTTTGTCTTTTTCTCTCCTCCCTTAATTTAATTATTGATCTTTTCTTACAATGATGTATATAGTTTACCCAATAGCAACAAATATAGTGATTCATTTATACGGTAATATTTGTAACATTTTAGTCAAAAGATACCAGACATAACAGAGTTGAATATCTTTACTAAACATTTCACTAATGCTTGCAGGCCAGGCTCCAGTTTACAGTACCCTACAAGTGCCATTTCACAGCAGGTCTCCTCCTGGCTCTCGTGTCTCTGGCTCTCACTTACTCTCCATGGTATTTAGTTTCAATTAGGAAACAGGGATCTGGAGGAATCTGGCAGGTTTATCTCATTCCTGGGAGTGTTTCGTGCAGCTCAAGGTAAAGGGGAGGAATTTTCATTGCCTCTGTTTCAACTAAAGGCTGGTGTATTGCTAGAGTATGAAAAGGGGCCAAATTGTGTAAGTGATATGATGTTGATTATTTTCTCAGACTTCTCAGGGATTCTTATTCAACTCTTGTCAGCCACCTGCTTTTACTAACCTGACTGAGCTCAATTGTAGCTGGTATCAAGAAGTACCTTTGTTTTCTTTAATGGTGCTTACTCTGACTGTTTTTTTTCCTCTTGTAACCCTAGAGAATTAGGGCAAAAGAAGTCAGAGCTCACCACAGAAAGGTGTTGTCTTCTCCCCTGCCCCTGTCATGTAGGCTTCCAAGGAAAAGTGCCTTCACCTGCACGTTGCTGTTCAGGCTGGTATTTTTGGCAGTCTGGTTTCCTACCTCCTCTTTGCTCTACTTTTCCCCCATTTCTTGGTTATTTGTTCTTCACAGCCCCCTGATGGCTTTTCTCTGCCTTTTGACTAAGATCAGGGGTAGAACTCTGATCTTCGCAGCTATTTCATGTGTTCTGCTCTTGCAGAGGCTGAACTAGACAACCTAAAGTAATCTTTTTTCACATAAAAAATGTTTCCAGTATAGGCACAGGAAACTAGTTTACACTGATGTGCCTGGAAGCATCTCTATACTTCCCTCAATGAGAGAAGCTTTTTACTCTTGTGATTTTTCAGTGTTGGATATCTGTAGCAAGACAAAGATCGGTGTCTTACCTATGTGAACCTCATCTTTCTCCTAGTGCTTTCCCAAACAATGTGGTTTCTCTTTGCTTCTTTCAAGCTGTCCTCATCAGAAGGGGTTCCTGAGCAGGATGCTGGGCTCATACCATCTGCCCAGGATATCAAGGAAGGCCAGACAAAAACCTAAAGTCTTTCTGAATAACAGCCTCCAGTGAAAGCACTGACATTTGAACCCACCAAATGCTGAAGACACACACATGTAAGGCTGCCTGCAGGTATAAACTGCTCTGCTTAGACGTTCCGCTAATATCAACACTGCTCTGCAGTTTGCCAGCTTGCCAGCTGCCTAGGATAGTGGCCAGGCACTTCTCTCCTTGTATTTATGCTCTTGTATACTGTGGAAATGTTAGTCGGTATGGCAGCTTCTAACTGGCCAGTAAACTGTTCATGACTTCTCTTCTCAATGATCCCTAGCGCTGAGCATCGGCACTGCCTTGCCATGTCCTGCCTTGCTTTACCAAGGTGATCTGGCCCCGTTCCAGCCCTAAGGGTGAACTTTTGGGTCGGTGGACTCTAGCTCCCACCAGCGCCAACTGGACAACACCAGGAAATATTAGCAGGGAAACATCACTAGCAAAAAGCTACATAAGAAGGTAAAGCATTATTGGGTTTTCCCGAATGAAGGAGTTGGCCAGGATCTCACAGCTCAGTCTATTTCTTTCTTATGATAAACTGAAGAAAAAATACAGAAGGTAGCAATATTTCTTTTGTCCCTCCCTACAAATAGTAATGGCCAAACCCTGTGATCCATTCTCCTGCTTTTATACTGTGCCACACACACCAAAAAAAAAAAAAAAAAAACTAAAAATACATGCCTAACTAATGACACCAGAATCAACTTGGCAAGTAAAATTCAGGGAGGACTTCTGGATTTGATCCTGGTCACTGTATAGCAAGAAGTGTTTAGCACAGGCACTGACTTGTTTCTTTGAGGCAGGTGTTGTTTTCATTATTGTTAACGTAGAAAAGAAAACTTACTGGACAGGGTCATTTGGGACCCCAAACAAATACAATGCCATAAGGACACTGGTTACAGGAAGACTTGTGTGGTGGACAGTGAGCAGTGTCCCCTTGTCCTGCCTCATAATCCTGGGCCACAAGGGCCAGCACATCCTTATTACTCAATTAATTTTTCCTTAGACCTTGAGCTGTCAAAGCAGCTAATGAAAACTGGGAAAACCCAGTAACTAGGGACTTGAAGAAGATAAACTACGTGCCACATACTGCTCAGAACACTAAGGAATGTTTGTCTGCCCTGTTCCTGTCTGTCTGAAGAATGTATGCACTGAAAACAACGCTTTCTTATGTAGTCAAAAATTGTACTGTATCTATTAACCAAATAAATAAAAAGATTCTATATTTATACAGCCCAGGGCTCCTTTGTGTCATCTCTTGGCTTGAAAAGTGTTGTCCTTGAAGCAGAATATAAATAAATAATGCAACAGTTTTGAGAGATTTTTATAAGGCATAGATCTCATTAATTTCTACAGGGGGCTCAAAACTTAGGACATAAACCTGCCACAGTGTCATTGCCCAGAGGTATCCAACAGCTATATTTGCTTAAAAGATTCACAGATCTGGGAAGGTGCTGGCCCAATTTGCTGGAGAAATCCACAAATCTAACTGCTGCCAAGAACAGCCCATGAAAAACAGAGACTGCTGTCTTGTTAAAAAAATCAATGGGACTACTGCGATAGAATCAGAATCATGCTTTCTGAATGAGCTCCACGTTCACTAAAGCATGTAAGTACATAAGTGTATGAAGATAACTTGCACAACATGGTAGCAGCTGGAGGTTGCTCAGCTTCCAAATTTCAGAAATGGCATCTCATTTAGATTACCATAATATTCTAAAACGAACACAATTACCTAAATATTTCCCTATGCACAGCCAGGATGCTGTTATTGAATTCTCACTTGAATGGTCTCTGCACTGTTTAAATCAGAATTTTACATGCTCGGATTTCGTAGTTAGGGTCTAATATTTAGAAGGATGGGGGAAGTATCCTCCCAAAAATATTCAAATGCAGCAGGCATGACATTTTCCTTACTGAGTGGCTAATCTTCGTGAAATACTATTTCCCATTCCTCTTTCCATTTTGGTGGCACAGCAGATAACTAGTGGCAGAAAAAATATGACATCTTTGCAGATTTTCACAGACTGACAAAAACTAGTTTCTATTTATGTCTTAAAATAAATACTGTTATTATTAAAAATGTTAGCGTTTCAGAGCCATTCTTCCATTAGCACAGTCTTAAAAGTTATTGGTCTGTGTATTTTGCTAGTCACGTTAACAACTATGAAGCACTCAAGTCACTTCAAACATTTTAAAGTTTCTCTTCACTCCCCGTTCCAAACAGTCCTAGAAATAAGTGTCTAAATTATACATGTCATTTGAAATGCAGCAATCTCCTTTCATCCACATAATGAGCAAGTACATTCTTCTCTGTAAACTATAAAATGTTTTAGTTACTTATATAATGCATGAGTCATTGCATGCTAGGCCTCCTTTATGGGGAGTTTCATGTGTTAAATGGTGAAAGGAAAATATACCAAATTAACTCTGATTTGCTTTTAGCACACATTTTCTATTATTAATCACATACACTCAATCAAAGCAGGGTGCAAGGTACCCTGTTTTGGCATTCGTTAGAAAAGAATTTTTGGGGAAAAGGGACAAAATTAGTAATCAAGAGGTGTAAGCTTTTCTCTTAGGTCTTTGGCAGGGTATGTAACTCCTCTGTCCTTTTGGCATATATGATATAAAAGATTTTTGTTTTTACAGCAGCAGCATGTAGAGATGCAAGACCAGAAAATCTCTATCTAAAGTATTAAATTTGGGGTTTTTAAGTGACAGAAATCCAAGAAAACAACAGGAACTGGGAAGCAAAAGGAGCACGATGAACAGATTTTCTCCTGATCACAGAAGAAATCTAAAAGAATACAGATTTCTGATTTCCAGTCATGTCCTTCTTCTTCCCCCAATCAGGAAACTTATGAAAGTTTGTGAAGTGCAAAGGCTCTGCAAGAGTGGGAACTACTGTTATTTTTATATGCTTAATACACACCGAGGCCCACAAGCAGAAGAGAATAATTTTGTCTCAAAACCGATGAAGTAGCCCAAGTCTTTCAGAGGATCCCAGCATATATTTTCTTGCTGGCTATTGCCTGTTTAAAATGGCACACTAAGCGCCCCCTACAGACAGTACTGTAATGAACTCGCTCTGCACAAAGCCCTGCAAGGGCCATAAATACGGCCTGTGTTTTTAACAGCGCTGAAGTCAGTTACGATGAGTTGCAATTGTTCATGTGGCCTGATGAGTTAGTCCTCATTAAAACGAAGAGAGGAGAAACTGTTTTGTTTAAACTGCTTCCTCCTACAGGGACTCAGGAAACAGAATGCAGGAAATCTTAGTTCTGGCAGTTTACTTCATCTTTCCTCACCTGCACTGATTCACAGAGACCTGCCTGTTCCTCTCCTCTCTGTGGGAAGTCCTTGAACACACACTCTGCATCTGCACAACCAGCAATGGCAGAGTAATGTGGCTGCTAAATATTCCCATTCCGCATTTCTTTAAGTGGCCTTGAAGACAGCGCTGTTGCCCCCAGGAAGAAATAGGATGAAGGATATTTCAAAATATAAGCTGTCTTAATATCAAATGCCAGATGTCAAGGTGAATGAAATTAATGAGGAGAGCCTTCAGAGAGTCCTGTGCTTTTGTCACTGATGCTACTTACGCTGGATCCGTGGTCTACACAGAATTCCCTGGACCTGAATCTAGCCTGTTATTCACTGAGAAGTAACGCCCAATAATGAAGAAGGATTTCCTCTGTGGTTTAAGCTGTGCATCTTCAAGGTCCACAGATTTTCTTTCAGAGTGCAGGTTGGCCACCAAGGAGACAAAGAGGTGCTGTTTGTCAGCCTTTCACTGGCCAGGGAACATACATAAGTAGATTTAGTTGAAATGAGAATTTACAACGTGCTTGAAAAATAAGTAATGATGCATGTAGGCCAATGCAGGCATATGCAACAGTTTGTTTTCCTTTAATGTAGTTCCTAATAAGACAAATTCAGCCCACTCTTCCTTCCTGCTAATGTGGTTTATTCATCTAGTTCAAGCAACAGAGGTCACAGCAATAATAAAAGCTGTACAGGACTCAAACACTGCTCAGACTGGGCAGGTTTGGCTTTATTTGGCCTGAAGGAAGTTAAACTAGGAAGGAAAAAAGTTCTCAAGAAGTTCGTTGGAATATATGGCAGGGATCGTTTTATTGACTTTTCTTTATGTTACTATTGATTTCACAAGATTCATTTCAGGGGAGGTCAAAGAAAAAAAGCACATGGTTGTTTCAAAACAGGAAGCACTGAAAAGACAGAAGTAAGAAAAATGGGGAGGAATACAGCCAGTCTGTTGGAAAGGCAAGAACAAAATTCAGCAATGAAGCATGAAGGTTCTCACTGCTGAGAGCAATTGGCACGTCTGGAAGCACAAACTCTCTGGCAGAGGAGGATCATTGAGAAGGCATCATCCTACTGTCCTAGAGAGGGCAGGAATACACATCGACTGGATGTTCCCATCTAAATCCATGGTAATGATACTAAAGAATTAAATCTATCATTTGCATACTTTCTAGGGCAAACTGTAGCTACACAGGTGGCTTACTCAGTTCAATGATTTCACTCAGAGTAGGATTTGACCCATCCAAAAAAATAAATAAATACCCGTTTCAAACATGAAGAGCTACATTAGAAACCTTACGGAATTCAACAAGGACAAAACCTGCACTTGGAAAGAACTAAACCCTGAAGCAATTCGTGCTGGGGACTGAACGGCTGAGGCACAGCCCTGGTGGGAAGGCCCCGTGGGTCTTGGTAGACGCAAGGTGAGCATGAGGCAGCAGTGTGCCGTGCAGCAAGGAAAGCCAGCCGGGCCGCACTGACAGGAGTGGGGCCAGGGAAGTGCTTATCCCTCTCTACTTCACGCTCATCAGACCACACCTAGAAGAGTGCATCCAGTTCTGGCTCCCACTGCCCCTAGTACAAGCAAGGCGTTGATAACCAGACTGAGCTTAGCAGTGGGCCACTGGGATGGCCGGGGCTGGAGCACTTGCTGGGTAAGTAGAGGAGGGAGGGAGCTGGGCTCCTCCAGCCTGGAGAAAAGGTGGCTTCAGGGGGACCTACCAGAAGCCCCCGCATGCTTATGATGAGGCTGTCAAGGAGGAGCCAGACTCTTCACAGTGGTACGTGGCAAGAGGATGTGAAATGAGACTAATTGATCCAAGACAGGTGCACACTGGCCGCAAGGAGCATCATTTTTCTCCATAACAGTCAAGGAGTGGAGCAGGTTGCCCAGAGGGGCCTAGACCCTGCTCTGTGTAGGAGCGTCAACTACAGACCTCTTGAGGTCCTTTCCAACTTGAATTACTGCATGATCAAGTCTGACTCACTGTTTCATTCTAATAGAGCCTCTCTACATGTAAATTGCATTTGTCTACAGGGTCAAATTACCAGCATAAAACTTCCATGCTGCCCAGGTCTAGCCTTTCCAAATATCTGGTTAGTGATTTACCTTGATATTCAGCAGAGCTCTCCTAAGAGTTAATGATTTTTTTTTTGTCTGCATCAAAACAAAAGAAGTGGTAACACTGATCTCACTTACGGAAGTGAAACAAAGGGCATCCACATTGTGAAGCAGTAAGTGTAAGTTGGCTACTGTAAGAAAAATTCCAGGTAGCCGTATCTTACAGCTTCACATATGCATTTGCCTTTTAGTTTTTCTTAATATTACTCTACGTCATTTGCCAGATAACAAATATTACTCAGTATTCTCTCAAACCATAATTTATCTTTTTATCATATGCAAAGTGTTATTACTCATTAGCTAATCATGTCCATTTTATTCTTTGTGAACTGTCCATTTCCCAGAATTTCCTTCAGTGTCACATCTTACCATAATCCTCTGGAAGGGAAAGTCTCTGAAATCAAATCAAATTTCATTTGTTATAGGAAGTTTTCAAAAATGTAAGGAGAGAATCTTCTTTGCAAATGAAACAGAGATTTTATTTCCTCCAGGTAACTTGGTGGAAAGAGGACCATCGATCTGGCAATAATACACTGTTCCTTGACAGAGTCAGATATGGTAAGTGTCCCTCCTTTTTCCACAGGTTTTTCTTTTCACAGTTACTACTGTGAAAACTTTGTCATTTATAGCTTGCTTTCTTTCTTCTAGAGTAAGAGTTCTAAAGAAAAATTCAAATGTGACAGCAGATAAGATTAAAGAAATCAATAGCAGAATGCAGCAGCCCTTGCTTTCCCACTGAACTAAAAAAAAATTAGCCCAGCAATTTCTGCCCTGCCAGGCTGCTGTGGATGAGCAATATCAGCACGAGTTTTTAAAGCTAGGACGACATACTTTGTGATCTTCAGGACCAAGAGAATAAACTTGGGCATCTTTAGACACTCTACTTGGAGTAGCAGTTGTTTATTTTTAAGCTGGACCGTTGTCACAGTTAATTCTTCAGAAACCCAAAGGTTAACATGCTTTTCATAACTATGCATTTTAAAAAAAAAAAAAAAAAAAGGAAGAAAATAACTTTATTCTTTCCTGGGAGAGTTTTGACCTTTTATTCATGTATATTTTTCAAATTTATTCCACTGTTTACGCTCCAAGCTAGAATGTCACAAGCTATCTTAGCACAGAGCAGACCTACAAAGACAAGCAGGGGTAAGCCAAGGAGAGCAGGTGGAAGGGGATGAGCATCTCAAATGTGGTGGATCAAGGTAATGGGCTTCCTTATTTGTGCCTACTATGACATCTGGGATGTATGGAACAACTTTTCCCTCTTCTCCCAAAGCTTCTGAAACAAACAACAAACCGTTCTCATGATATCATGTCAAGACAGAAGTATGTGATTTTACAACCTCATGTAAGAAGGATAGGATGGTGGACCAAAGCCAAAGCATTACCTCCCCAAGCACTAAAATAGCTAGATCAAAATCTGAACATCACAAATGACTTCTTGTCTATCTGATGGATTGTTTCTGAACTTGGAGCTGCACTGGAGGTTATAGCAATAATTCCTCCTGTTGCCATGATGACTCACAAGTGGATCAGAGCATTGCACTGACAACTATTGACTCAGCATCTCTCCACTGCTGAACAGTATTTGTGTCAGTGCTGATGCAACAGTCTGCTCTGATGTTAATCTTTGAAGTTGTGAGATCCCAGATATATTCATATTTCTTTTATAGTAAATGGGACATGCCAACAGATTGCCTAGAAAAAACAGTCTTCTCCTTTCTCTTCCTGAGCAAGAGCCTTTGTACCACTATTTCCGTCCAGAAAGAAGTTAGGAACTGAGAAGAAAAAACTCTTCTTTAAATGATGCTGAGCACAGTTTTAGAGCTGGCCATGAAACATTGTTTCCCCCCAGTTCTGTGAGTAAAGTACCCACTTCTTGCTGGTGCCAGGTCCAGCTTCTCTGACACAGAGAAGCACCGATTTTGCAGCGGGCTCCAAACTGTGCCTCTGAGAGCCTACATACATTTGAGTCAAGGGAAGGGAGAACATCTCTTCCTTATAAAGTCAGAAACCAGACTACAGATTTCACCTGTTCGAAGCACAGCCAGATTTTTTTCCTGGACTTGAGCAAACCAGAGCTCTTTAAGCAAAAAATGCTACATAATACTGCCCTGAGTCATGCTAAGTAGTTCCCTCCTAATGTTATCCCAGCAGCGTATTAATAATATTCCTTATTATTTTATATTATTATTCAATTAATAATATTCCTTTTCCTAAGACTTCAGTTTGTATTTAGGTACCAAGGATTTTTTTAAGCATTTTTTTATTAAGACTGATGCCCATCTTTTTTCTGCTTTAACCCCATTCAGTAAAGAGTGATGTTTTTTAATAGTCTTAAACACAAAGTGAGTATTTCATAAATAGAGGAATGGATCCTAATACAACAGGCTATGCCAACCTTGTTCATATTGTCCTATTCCCATCTGAAATGATTGGAAAAGACCTGAAAAGGGAAAGACTAGTTAGAAGGAAGGACTGAACAAACACAGCTTTTATTCTGAAACATGCAAGTGCCCTTTTGCTAGGCTGACTACACAAAATGCAGTAAGTACCCAAGGTAGCTTGGAAATCTATGCAAAGCCAGAAGAATCTTAGTACTGTGACACTAATCATTTTTGCTTGCATCAAGGGTCTAGTTGAGCCCTCCTGACACCTAATAGACAGAGCTGCTCTGATAACTGGATTAGCGCATGGTAGGACCACTTGATCCTTTCAGATACAGTCCAAAATTTGCCCTTCAGAAAATTCGCTTTGTGTCTGTTTCTATGCAAAGTGCTCAGTGGTGCTACAGAAGTGTTATCATCCGAAGTGAAAAACAGAAACATCTCCCACCTATTTACTCAGCTGAGTATTGCCTTCCATTTTGGTCCTCCTTTTCCAGTAGCAAGGCCTTTAACTTACACTGATGGCAGAAGTTTCTGAGTGCCTGCCAAGCACAGTGAAAAGTACTTACAGAACAGTTCAGAAGAAAGTATGCGTAAACAGAACCAGAGCGATGTTCCTGATAGGCTGTGGGAAAGTGGGAGACCAGCAAGTAAACTACAAAAAAACAAACAAAAACACACACACACAAACATTCACACAAACACATGTAGAAGCAACTGGTGACAAATGATTTTTAGCTTGTGGGGATCTCTACAGAAAATTCTGTAACAGACTCGTGCATGTACGTGAGTGGATAATGTAAGAGGTTCGAGGAATGTTATACCAAATCAGAACTCTATAGGGTATTCAATATCACGGTAACAGTAACAAGATGAGAATATTTATCTGTCATGTATTGAAAACACAAAAAGAAGCCCACTACCTTGTAAAGGGCCTTGTAATTTCTCTAGAGACCCTTCGTCATTCTCAGTCCAAGTCACCTCGTGCTCACCACTGCAAACTTGAGGCTTGTCAGTGAAAGCCCTACTAAGGGGCACTTGCTGGTGCATCACTGTGTGTTGCAGCTTGTGATAGACTGCATCAAGTTTCCACAGGAGCTTGCTGTTTATTTTTTAAGAACATTTAAAAATTTTACAGACTTCTCAGGCACGTGGCAATTCAGACTGAGTGCAACAACAGACGCACTGGGGAAGGCTACACAGCATTTTACAAGGTAATGACTTTTTTCCTGTTTTCCATCATGTAACACCTAAATATTCTTGTCTTGTTGGTATCATCTCGATAATGAATAAGACCTTTTTTTCTGTACAATATCGTTCTCCTAAAAAACTGGATTATGCCACCAGTGTGCCATCATTAAGACAAAACAACAAAGAAAGGTTTAAGTGAGATTTATAAAGCTCTGATAGGGAAGGACCATATTATCCCCAAGTAAATGTTATCCCTGCTATGTAGAATAATAGTTAATAACAAAGAAGCTTAAGCTCCATCTCTGTCTGCCTGTATCTTCTGAATTCATATAATGGAAGACCATTTCATTACTCCAGTGCCCTGCAATGTATTTGGGGGTTAGGGAATTCAAACCAAATGATTATGCAGGACACATACTTGATTTGCTTTAAAGGGAGAAAAGGCTACAAATCATTTTGTAAGCACCCAACAAGTTATGACAAAATATGTGAAAAATGTCTGGCAAAGGACAGTATAAATCCCAGCACAGATTCAAGACCCTCCCTTTCTTTTTGAAGACTCTCCAATGAGAACCTGAAATCTGGGAAGAACGACTGTATAGGCTGCAGTTCATGGGAGTGTACTGGCTGTTTATATTCCCACACTTCAGATATTATCTCACCATTCCCAGTTACCCCATTTGGGTTGAGTTGGGTCTTAGCTGTTGCTCTGGAGATATGGGACATATTTTTGCTTGTTACTAATAGCTAGAAGATTTTCTTCTGAACTGTGCTGATATTTCAAGTAAATTACGCTTAATACATCATCGATACGCACACAAAAAAAACTGGCACAGAATGGTTTAGGAGGTTAAGGGAACATGTAGGCCACAGACAGTCCAACCATGGCACAGATGGTCTCTAGAAGAGGTACAAACCAGGCTTTCAAAATACTTCTCATGTGCAGGAAGGTAAAGTGCCTGAGGGCTACAATAAGAGCAACGAACTACCAAAAGACCTTTCAGTCTGAAAGAGCCCCGGGTTGAAGACACAGAAAGTGAAATCGCAGTTGAGCAGTAGTGCTGTTCCAGGACAAAGAGAGTGGCAGAGCCCATCCAGGTCCCCACCTGCCTCCAGTCTTCTCTGTTGCTGTAACTATTAGCAGGTTTCTAGCACAAGCTCAGACATTTTTGCAGCTGGTTAATTCCTTCCACGGTCATCAGGATGTCACCATGAAGTCCAGAATGAAATTATGAAAATGACATTGCATGAAGACAACTGGAATCAGGTTGGAAAAAGCAACTCTTGTACATATAACACTAACAGCTCTAAGGTACAGTTTTTGTCATGGGATGATAAACCTGTAGAGGAAAATGTTGTTTTTTCAGCATGGTTATGCTTATGTATACTTATTCTGAAATGAGTGTAAAATATCTTCAAGATAAAGAAGAACTCCCAGAAAAGGAAGAACTCCCTTTTCATGTTGAATTTTTATTCTAAAAATCTAAGTTTCAAGAAGTGACATGAAGCATCATATGAAACATTCCTAGCATGAAATTGAAAGAAAAACATTTTCCAGATAACTAAAAGAAGTTTATCACAAATGCATGCACTGAATGCTTGTTAAGACTCTATTTTAATGAAGGATGAAAGGGGATGCAAAGACAGTCAATGAAATTTTAACACAGCTTTACTATTTACATTTACTGGTGAACATAATTTGCTCACAGAATGATTGAAAATGTAATAATGACACTTCAGATTTCAATATTTTTATTTGCCACACAGATAAAAATGTGTATACATTTGGAAAAATCACTTCATTCTGTCATCACTGGTTCATATGTCTTAACGGAGATGAGAAAATATGTGGAAACTATGAAAACTAGTAAAATACCAAGTTCAATCAATTCAGAGTAAATACTATTTGTATAGATGAGACACCAATCTTCCGAAGCCAGGAAAATGGCCATACTGGTTGACCAGAAATGGTTTTAGCTATTGATTTATCAAATTGCTAAGACTTGCATAAATTTTTAGATCAAAGAGTCTGTTGATGGGATCGTTCGCTTCTAGTTGTCTTAATTGATGCAAGAGAAAAAAGTCCTTTAGAAAAAAAAAAAAGAAAAAAAAAAGACTTGCAGAAGACAAACAAATATGTGTTGATTTTTTGGAGAAAAATATACTAGAATCTTGAAGTCTTTACAATTCAAAATCCATAAAGTGAACTAAACTGACTTTTTTTTTTTTCATGTGTAAAGTTTCATCTCAACCACTTCAATGCACATCTAAGGGAAAGACAGTCCTTTTGTATACACTTCAGTTGAACTATCTGCTTTCTGACAAGGCAGACTTTTGCAAAAATCTGCCACTTAATAGCTTGGACCACTTCATTTAAAACAGCTGAGAAATTAAACTAACAGAGATGTAAACTATGAGAAATACCAAAATACAATTCCCTTTCTGTTAGACTCATTTGAGTGTTGATGTAAAGATTTTAAGGCATGAAAGACCCCTGTGATCTTGTGTTAGGCTTCTTCCCCACAGCTTCTGCTACAGATGTTGACAATTACTTCCCGGATTTACAACTGGAACTGAAGAAGTCAATTCAGACTGGGATAGATTCACTCAACTCTGTTTACAATGTTATTGATCCAGGACATGCCATCACTCTAGAGGTTTCTCCCTTAAAACAGATTTTCCTCAGATCTATTACCTTTCTTTTTAGTATCTGAATATATTTTGGTCATTTGTAAACACTTACTGCTGACTGATCTTCCTTGCAACAAGAACATGGCAAAGATGAATACAAGAGTCAACTATACTGGAAAAGAGCATTTCAAAACTCCACACCATTGGAAAAGGTAGGACTAGATGATCTTAGAGGTCTTTTCTAACCTAAATGATTCCATGATTCTACCATCACCATAGCACCGTGGCTACAATTATTTTGTGTTACTTACAGTGAAGAGCAATGTGTCACTGTAGTTTTAGACTTTTTACTAGGTATTGTGCCAATAATCAAGTAGCATGGGACATTTCTCCCATTTAACTTCTATTCTTTCAGGCAAAGATGTGGAATGCTTATGTAACTAGGAAACAAGGTTAAATCGACCTTTACCTCTGCAACACCTTACAAATTTATTCTGAAGTGAATACATCTTTTTGGTTCCTACACAAAGGAGGCAACAGATTTTGAAGAGGATTTCATTCATTTCCCTGCTTGTGACACATAAAGACCACATATACGAATTCTGTTACCATGAGACTTCAGATCACTGTAGCTCAGCAGCTGAACCACACGGGTTTGTTAATAAATGAGGACACCTGGCATTAGCTCGGGTTCTCAGTGTACCTCCGTTCGCCTCTGAGACTTTCCAGACAGCAAAAACAGGGTGTGTTGATCAGGTATTTTGGGAAATAGCTGTGATTCTAACAGTTGGCTCAATTGAACCAAGCCTGAACACCTCTCATGGCCTGAATCTATCTGTTGCTGCTTCTTCACTAGTCAAGTGGAAAATTAAACAGAAATATGAGACAATTCTATGAAAATGCAGCATATTTACTGGCATAGCACTGCCAGTCCCAGCTGTCCTTATGGCAAGGGGGTTTATTCAGATTTCCTGTATCAACTTGCTTTATTTTGGTGCATAGATATGTCACTGCACCTACAGGGAAATTTGCTCAGGATGATTCTCAATGTATTATGAAACATACTCTTCAGTAATAAAAGGAAACACAATTATCATTGTTCTCATTGTCACTATGTTAAAGAAAAGGCGAGATGGAATATCATAAGTATTCACAAGTAGACATGCCAGAATTCATCCCTTATCTGGAACATGTAGGAGCTGAAGAAAAAATTTACCCACCAACAAATAATTATTCCTAGTTTTCACACTACTAAACCAGGATGCCAGAAGCTTGACCTGTGTTGCATCATACCCCTGTTGTGCAAACATAGGTAATATGGCTCAGAGATATGTACTGCACTGTAAAGCCTTAGAGCTTTAATTTAAGGAGCTTTCAGTAATTTGTGACATATCAAGAGCAAGAATGTACTTTTAGATCTTGCGCTGTGAACACATAAGCAATACAGGCCACAAAGAAGGAGCTGATCCAAAGCTTTCAGGAAGATTCATTTTAAGGGAGTAAAATACTGTTTAAGACTGCAAGATAGCACAGTAGACACTGCAGCCTAGAAAGTGCAACCTCAGCCTCAAACCGCGGGCCTGCATAGAACAAGACCTTGGCAGATGCCACAGGTTCAGGGGTTCACTGCCAGCTCTTAACTTCCCAATCCCAGACGTGAAAATATTGGCAGAAACAGCTGAGAAAAAAACATTATCATTGATTCTGCGTAAGGATGCTGCAATGACCTCCAGGATACAATGCAGCCAACCTGCATTGGTTGATTCATTTCAACCTCTGTGCATCTACCACAACTGCCAAGGAAACTAGAAACTGGAAAGCGACACAGCCAGCTGTGGGAATGCACTGACAGAGTGCCAAAAGTCAGCGCAGAAGTGACTGCTGAAAGTTTCAGTGATTTATGAGTTGGAAAAGGGTGATCAGAATGCAAAAAGAGAAATAAGAAATTTCTATTTCTACTTCATCTGCATAGGGCACTGCACAAAACACTGAATGACACTGGGCTGGTACGTACGTCTGAAGTATTGTGACCCTGAAAGGAGCAATGCAAATGCTACCAGACAGGTAAACAGTGACTGTGAACAACACAACAGTATCCATCAGCTCAGACAGAGGGTATGCACTAGAGTGAAGACAAGAACCAAGCAGGATTCTGGGGGACAGACTGTAAGTTTTTGGGGTGTCTGAGTTTAGTGGGGGTGGAGGGTACAGAGAATTCTTTTTTCACCCAGTGTTAGAGAAAGCAACCTTTGGTTTTACTTTATTCGTATGGCAAAGGTTAATCCCAAAAGACTCATTCCCTTCTATAAAAGAATTTGCACATCTCCACTCACCAATGTTTGAGAAGAAAGCGTTCTCTGAACTTCTTGCACTGCCACCACCACAGAAGTCATTGATGTCAGCACACAGAATACATCGAGTTTTACACCAGTCTCAACCACTGGACCAGGCAAATTCAGTTACCAGCCAAACAGAATAGCAAAGAGGAAGATCACCCAAAGTGCCAGCAGATGTTGAGATGAGTCAGTGCTGTGGGACTGATTTTCATAAGGGTCTTTGTGCACTGAAAAAATGCCTTTTATTCATAAACTTAGGAGACTGGTGGATGCTGAGTAAGAATGGGTCTAAAGGAATTCCATTGTTTTTCTTCACTTCCACAGTACAGACATTCAAAAGCACGATGTCCTTGCTTGCAGTCTTACTGCTGGCAATGCTCGTGTTAGGGTGCTGAAAAGCTTTTGTGCAGGCAACAGCCATATGTCATTTCAGTACCAACTCCTGCCCTTGGAAGTTATTAAAATCCAGCACATCTTCTGAATGAGAAGTAAAATGTGTTCTCCAGCAACTCCTAAAACTGCTCGTGTTGCTGTTAGCTATGTTGAAACAAGGGTGTTCAAATAAAATTCCTATTAGAAAAAAATGAATTGAAATCTTTCAATAGAATTAAATTTTCCTGAAATTTTCTAAGCAAGAAGGTTCATGAAATACAACAGAAACAAGAGAGGAAAAAAAATCATTCTTTATGAGCTATAGAAATGTAGCAAAAGGGAGGAAAAAAAGCACTTTTTCGAAATATTAAGCCTACAAATGATAATTTTATCTCTTTCTGTCAGTAAATGGCTCCTAGAGATTGGCTAAGGTTATAAAAGCATAAAAAGTGGGGTAAAGTGAGCTATCAAATTTCAAACAGCACTCCCAGCTACATTCCCATCACAACTGGGGGGAGGGGAAGGTGTTTAAAGGCCCCCCTTTGCTTTTGCCAAGATTTGCAGTGACCACACAGAACAGCAGCATGCTCTCAGCAAACTCCCCGGTCACTGCCTAGGATGAGAACACAGAACAGACCTTCAGCGTTGCACAGGAAACCTGCTGGAGAATGACAGTGACAGAACCTGCAGGGACCACTGCGCTGCACGGTCCTCACCTAAACGGCACAACCCATTGTCCCGGCCAGTTCTTGTCTGTAGTGCAGCCGGTACAACCAGCTCCACATGGCAAATCTCCGCACCTGCACATGGTAGGGTCTGCAACACACCCTACATGACCTACTAGTCCCTTCTGGCCTTGGAGATCTATGAATGGGGAAGGAGGCTTTGTGGAACTTCAAAGAACTTCCTTTTGCTCCCTGCAGGATTAAATCACAAGGGACTACTTTGCTTTCCCTCCTCCTGTGTTTCTAGTTAAAACCATTTTCTCTAGCTGCTCTCCTCAAGCAACTGCCATGCAGTAATTCAAGCCACATTGCTCTCTAGAAGAGGCTGCGTTCCAGAACTGGGAAAATCCTTTTTTCTAGAAGGAAAATTGCACAGACGGGTGCTTCAGTCTGAAAAGCACCAGAAAAATACTTTCAAACACTTAATTGACACGACTCTTGAAGGTCAATACCTGCTGCTCTGTCACCTTCAGTCTACGAACTGCTAATACATAAAACATACTAAATCGTCGTTCAGCAAGTGAATCCATTTGACAGAAAACCTGTAACAATATACTGAATAGATATAGCTACTTCTGGTACATCAGCTTGGTTGTCTTCTACAACTACTCAGCAAAATGGCACAGACAATGGCTTTGCCTTCAGTAACTTGATTGTCATAAACAGAAGAAAAATGATGCAGTGTGAGGTCAGCCAGTCCTCAGATCACGACACAGGATCCAAAGCAGTTCAAAGAAACTCCGTGTCCCTAAATAACCAATAGCGTCTATTAATCAGTGTTTTAAATGTTTTGAAATTAAGTGAGAAGTTATGAATTACAAAAGATTGCAATTGAATATTCAGCAAGTTTACACCCTCTATCTATAGACCTACATGATACAGATCACATTATAAGCTTCTTACCATCACATCCCTGATCAGATCATTAGTCCTAGCACAGACGGATACTTTTCACAGAGTCATGGAACAGTTTGGGGTGGAAATGTCCTCAAGGCCCACCCAACTCTGGCCATGGGCAGGACCCCTTCCCACCAGCCCAGGCTGCCCAAATCCCATCCAGCCTGGCCTTGGGCACTGCCAGGGACGGGGCAGCCACAACCTCTCTGGGCAGCCTGTGCCAGTGCCTTGCTGCCCTCTGACTGAAAAATTTCCCCCTAACCTCTAATCTAAATTTCCCCTCTTTTAGTTTAAAACCATTCCCCCTTGTCCTGTCACTAGCTGTCCATACCGCTCTCAGGAGTCACACCATGAAGTCACTCTCCATCTTTTTATAAGCCCCCTGTAAGCACTGAAAGGAGCTTTTACTACACATCCAAGCAGAACAGTCTGATCATGTTTGGGGAGGAACTTCCAGCCAACCCCTCCTTTCCACAGATCCTGTGAAATGCAATCCCGCTGCTTTCGCTACACCTGCAGCTTTACAGGAGCTTCTCTGGAAAAGCTGGCAGTGCAGTAAGCGACCCAGACACATTGCTTGTTGATCATTATACTGAGCAAGCCTGTTCTGTGGATTGCGTTCCCATTGCTCTAAGAGTAAACCCTCTTCGTCACCAAACCCTTTTTGAAAGGTAAATACATTTATAATTTCAGATAATGACAAAACTGCATGAGGTCTCCAAGAGAAAGTGTTTCTTTGAAGTAATCTCGTAAAGAGTGACTGGAACGTTCCTGTGCTGGAAGCTGAGGTCAGGCTGTCCTAACCACCCGCATTTGTGCATATTCAGCAGTGACTCACAAAATTATGAGCCAGAGCGGGTGACCTGCAGGAACTCAGTAAGAGCCAAAGGAGAACTGAACATTTGTGTGGCTAATTAGAAAACCTACATTTAGAAGTGGTCAAATAAATACAGTATTAAAGGAGAAATAGAAATCCCTTGGGACTCAAGGTCAGAATACAGGAGAGAAACTTTCTGCCGAGTTGCTTATTGCATTGATAGCCTCTCTGCAACTTTCTCTGAAACCTCTGGTGCTAGAAAACACCAGAGAGCAGAATCAGCAGCTGGACATGAGATGGCACCACTGTGCACAAGTGATGTCAAAAACATTAATTGTAAAATGAGAACTAAGAGTTCCTCATCTGTACATACTGATTGTGAAGAAATAGCTTAGAGGCACTCAGAGGTGCCCCACTTTGTCCAGTATCTGCACTCCAGGTGCTGTAAGGCACACAATAATTCAGATCCATTCACAGTCCCACCCATCTGTAACACCAAAAGTGATTTTGAGAAGTCCTGCACTACACACTCCATTTTCTCTATTACGCACACAATTTCTTAGTTCTCACACACAATTTCTTAAGCGCACTGCCTCCAAGTCCCCTCACTAACAGTTTTTGAATCTGGAGGCCACCTTTTGATCATGGATGAAGTAGAAGCACAATGAAATACACCCATCTCTAATGACAGCATGGTTCTGTGACTCACTTCTGTGTTCCCTTCTGTTGAAATCAAGCATATAAATGCTGTGATGTGAAAATCTCTTCTACAAAGTAAAAGCCTCAGCTTCACACAGTCATTTTATCATCGTCTACTCTGTGACGTTTCTAGGGCTTGGTTTCCCACTAGCGAGACTTCTCTCCTCCCCAGCTCACACTTGCTCTGAGGATGCAGGCAGGCAATGCAGCCAGCCAGCCCTGCTCTCCCAACGCCCACACGCCTCCTCGAGAATCTGGGGCTTCCACGGGAGGGATGTGTGTTTCAAGTCATTTTCTGCATCCAAAGACCAGCAAAGAAGGCAGCGCCTGGAGACATCTGACTACCGAGTATTAATTTTGACAGCTTTCCAGGAGCACTTGATGCAGCAGCGACCACAATTGTGCGTGATGCAACTGCCATGTATTGATGCTCAGCAACTGCTCTACAAATCACCTTCTTGATGGGTCTCAAGTTTTAATTTTCTTTCAGGGGACAAGAGTTTCCATTAAGGAAACTGCCATACCTACAATGTCTAGCATGCTGTACTTCTGAGGAAGGGCTCAATAAATGGCCTTCAGCCAGTCTCTAGCCCGCAGATGGGAATGCTGGTGCCTTTTCAGGTGGTGAGCTGTGGAAGGAGCACAGAGTATAGTAATTCAGACTCCAGAAAGTCTCCTCCTGCCTTCAGTACGGAGCGAATCTGCGTTTCTTTATTTCCTATTTCTAAAGCTGACTTTAAAATACCATTTAACAGAATAAATTTACTCAGCTAAAAGACTTAAGGAACTGTACTAAGTTCACAAAATTTGGTGTAAATGGCAGTTTAACTCAGCTTCACAGTACGCTCACACAAGCAAAAGGAATCAGCCCTTCACTTCAGGCTCTCCTGACCATTTGTCTGCTGTGAACGCTTTCAGCAATATCAACAATGCATTACAGGGTTTCAGGCATTCTAATTGACTGGTTTGGGTTGCTTTTTGTTGTCGTCGTTTTTCTGCTAGTTTACTCAGCAACCATTTCATATAGTCTTCCTGTGGTTAATTAGATAACTCACTTCTGCTTGTCTAAAGACTTTATAAATATAAACACATTATCCGTTATTGTATTTTCTTTTCCTACCAATTTGTCTCACAACAATAAAACTAACTACATTTAAAAAAAAATAAATAAAAGAGGCTACAGGGGAGAACTCTGCACAAAAAAGGCAATCATTATTTCCCAGGTCATTCTCAAAGGAGGCAATAACATAAAATTATATAAAACTAATCAACAAGTGGTAGCAACAGCATGCATTCCAAAACAATGTGCTCATTTTACCCCGAAATAAACCTCATTGGAAGATGTGTGGATGAATAAGCCGTATCTGCAAAGAGATGTCATCCTATCTTCAATAAATTACTTGACAGTCACAGTACACTGAGAATTTTCGTCAACTTTGCTCTTTGTATATCCAAGGCTTGGGTAACTGACACAAATGCAATCTATGGCTTTTTGCTGATGGAAATTTAATTCTCCAATAACTTAGTTCTACTGAGAAAAACTTCAAGTTCCAAGAGCTTTCACACCTCAAAATAGAGTAAAATAGTCAATGGAATATTTTGGTAGGCAAAAATCTCTGCTACCCCTGCACTGTCAGTGATCCATCCTGCAAAGACATTTAACAAAGAAATGTTCTGCAAAACAAAGTAATACCTGATGGAGCAAATCAGTCCTGGTTAAGGCTCATCCCAGGTGTATGGGTGATGCCACACATCTGCCATGACGCAGAATCATAGAATCATAGAAATGCGAGATTGGAAAGGACCTACAAGATCATCTAGCCCAACCGTCCTCCTATCACCAATACTACACACTAAGCTATTAAATCATATCTCGTAGCACCTTGTCCAGGTGCTTCTTGAACACTGCGAGGGACGGTGACTCCACCACCTCCCTGGGCAGGCCGTTCCAGTGCCTGACCACTTTTTGAGAGAAAAAGGTTTTCCTGATATCTAATCTAAATCTCCCCAGGTGCACCTTGAGGCCATTTCCTCGAGTCCTAATGTAGCAGTGCTCATGGAAACACTTCTGAAAGTATGGTTCTTTACCAGCTCCTTTTACTAAAGTAGACTGCATGGTTTAAAGAGGTAAGGAGGAGAGGAACCAGGTAGGAAGCATACAAAAAGACAAGTGGCATAAATATTCACTTATTTTTCTACAATGCAGTGAAACAGCACAAAGCAGATTTAGCTCTGAGAAAAGGTAATAATTTCATACAGAAGCTTGCAGAATTCAAGGTCTTTCAATAACATCAAGAGCCAAACTTTCTTAGGAATCAAGAACTACTACGTTAGAAAGGATAAAGATAGAAGACAATTAAATAATCAGTCTCTAGAGCATAATCACAGACAGTTGGTGGTTGATTTGATAAAACAACCTCTCCGGTCAATTAGCATTTTGTGGTTCAAAGGATTTCTTGGATGGTTTTCTGAGGGATCTAATTCTGATCTGTCAGAGACACCTTAATGGAAGTGAGATCCAGGGTCTCCTGTGGCATGGCAATTCCTATGTTCCATGCAGCTTGTAATGTCCCTTAATTTAATAGAGCGCTGAGTATATACAATCTTTCATATTAGGCCTAAACATAGTGTTCCAATCACCTGCGTTTTAATAAATTACATAGAAAAGTCAAATGGATTAAAGAGAAATCGCATTGAAAACTGTTCCTTGCATAATTATACATTGCTTTTGCAAAACTTCCCTTGTGATTTTAAATGGAGACAGAATCTTTCATCACATCCTCATATAAACTGCTGAATAGAGTCATTGTGAGATTTCTTGCAACGCTACCGTGCTCACTAGCTGTATCATCTTTGTCATAATGCACAATTCTTGCATAACCTTGTTCATGCATAGAAGACTTCACCTCACTGGTGAAACAAGTTTTTCGCCTAGTTAAAGTCTGCACATTTAGAACAAGGTCCTAGGAAAATATGTAAAAAAAAAAAAAAAAAAAAAAAAAAGACAAGTTGACTTCTCTTCCTGATTTTTGGGTTGTATTTTATTTCTCCGATTAGTATAAAGCATTCACTTGGCTGGCAACTTGGTCAAGACCACTTTTTCCCAGTGTACAATGAAGATTTCTACAATGCCAATAGCTCTGCTACTTTCTGGGAGCTCTGTTATATTAGATTTAAAGTCTTGGAAAAGAAAATGAGCTTCAGACATAATCTTGGCAGCAAAATAACAATGTCTAAGTTTATGTCGGCTATTCAGAGCCCACAAAATAAACATAGGCCTAATAATCTCATTAGGAACTAATTCCATGAGGTAGCCATTCTGGTGATGACTTCACCGACAAACAATTCCAAGCATTTATAGCCTCTTTGGACTGGAAGTTAGAAATATTAGATGAAAAAGGAAAAGAACAGGTTCAAATTACAGTGCGGTAAGATTAAGTTTTACCACAGTAATCCTACTGCTCTGCTATTGTTACAATCGCCAAAGCGTTTTATTTCATTTTGCCGAAGGTGAATGGCACAAAGGCATATAGAACAAAATGAACTTGCCTTCTTTAGGGCTATTTTATTATGTTATTTTAGCAGATGAATAATAGCAAATCTCTTACCTTCTGCAAAGCAAATCTTTCTACCACTTCATTCTACTTTATTATGTATGTAGCCATACACATGGTCTCATTTATACAAACATAAACAACAAACATAGTCATTGAGAAAAAACAAAAAGCAAAAAATATAGTGGGCTATACAAAAATAGTCCCTGTTACAGATGCAAACAGCAACATTAGTGTGAAACAGCAACATTACTGTGAGGGCAACATTTATTCAGACTGTATGTTTATGTTAATTTTTTTTAACAGATATTTCCTCCCATTTTCTTTCATTTAAAAAAATTTATTTGAATTTGTTCTCTGGGTTTGTTCATAGAATAAAAATTGATCAAAATTGTCGCTCAATCTGTGAGACATCTACAAAATAACTGACATGTAATCACTGAAATGAATGCTGACCTGTAACCAGTGGCTTGTTACTAACTCGTATATGACCACACAGCCAATACAGCTCTACAGAAACAAATACAGATCCACAACATACATACAAACAGTTAAATCAGATTTATTTCAGGGATAAAATATGAATGCAATTCAGGGATGTGAACCTATATTCCAAAATCTGCCACTGCACTAACAGTATTTACTTGCCAGGACTCTGTCAGGGCTTCAGTGTCAGTAATAAAAGGTAAATGTTCACGTGATTACATGCTTACAGGGAGTATCTAATTTGTGCATGTCCTTTGCATGTATAGGCATCAAGAATGGCACCCAGCAGCCTTCAGCTAGTGTTCTTCAAGCAAACAGCAAGAATAACTAGACGCCTTCTTCCCAAGAACACAGTAGTGTCTCCCACAGAGGCATAGAGCCATGAAAGAAGCAGCCCTCCATTAGCTCGCCTCTCTACATAAGAACATAAATCTCTGCAAAATGTAATCCACAATCCTTTCAGAACAGTTTTGTTGGTTTTGTTTGTTTGTTTGTTTTCTAACGCTTCAATTCTGCTTCTTCCTGTCCTCGGGATATTATATGCATTATATGGTTTATATGCATTATATGGATTATATGCAGTAAACCTAATCTAGGCATACTCAAACTCACGCTCAAAAGGCAGATGGGTACAATTTTAGAAATAATCACAGTTAGCACTTCTTACGTTTAGGGCATTAAGTAGATAAAAACACAAACATTAAGCAGAGGAGCACCTCTTAAGCAGAGGAACAAATGCTGTACACCCAGAACAATATGTTGATAACATCTGGGACTGGCAAACAAGTTTGCTGCTTTCCTGACCTCCCACTTGGGTTCCCACCTGCAGAGTAGGAAAGGAAATCAGCAATTGTCTATGTGTTGGTCTCCTCTACAAAGCCTCACCTAACCTCCCACAAGTTCTACGGAGCTGCCATCGTGCTGCTGAATGCAGGCGTGAGGCAGTGCTACGCACAGTGCCGAGGGAGGACTAGCTGGAGTAATGATGATCGGTCAGAGACATCTAACGGTGGAATTAGTGAAGTGAAAGTATTTTGCATCCCTGGGAGAGGTCCCGCTTCAAAACAAGAGGAGGAGGGCTTCAGAGCAAAGACATTTTGATACAGAACTTGCTTTGCTATTTTGAGCTGGCATATAAAGTACTACACACTGGTAGAGACAGTTCATGGGAGTACTGCACGGACCGAAACAGCAGAATAAAGAACACAGAAGCATTTCTAAGAATTGGCTTCCAGGTGCTTTGTTCAGCCTGAACACACAGGCTGAACTCCTAAATCCACCCAAGTGACTACTGCCTAAGTTTTGGGGCTCAATTTCTATGTTTAATTTTACACTGTTTGTATCACCTCATGCGGTCTTCCTAACAACTGGTATTTCAACACCCTTTTCAAGTTATATACCTATCCCCCTAGGTCACTGCTCAGTCAAGTGATTCAAACGTGATAATTTTATCTCTCTTCATGAGTCAGTGTGATCCACACTTGAGATTAGTGTCTGGCAGTTCAAAAGACAGAGCTGACAGATGATAGCACTTCTTGATATACAGAAATGTTTTAACTAAGGAAAGAAAAATAGTTGAGAAATCAGAGAAAAACAAGAAGCCTGAACAGATTACCTACTCCACTTCCCTTGCTACCATAGATCTAATCGAGATATCTATTTCTAAATAGAAAAAGTAAAAACTAAAAAATAAAAAAGGTAGAACTAAGAATTTTAGCCTGATACTAAACAGCTCAAGTTCAAGCGCCATCCTTTCTCTTCCTTAGCCCTCATCCAAACAAATTCCACCTACCTGCTACAGAAGCTTTATAGCCTGCTCCTCCCACAGCTTTGCACTGTGCAGGCAAATTGATACCACAGACTTAACAGCTGAAGGAGCTCTGTGCCTTTCAGAAGTTTTCTATTAACTGTTTCTTCCAAAACTTCTGTGCAAAGAAATAAAAATGAAATTATAGGTTTAGAAATATTTTCTTCGGTGAATCAGTTAGAAAATTCAGCTCCCCCTTCACGAACATGCTCCAGTGAGATGGCTTTATAAGAAGGAACATGCACTAGCCCAGTTTCCTCGGGGTCAGAGGAACCCTTTTTTCTACAGCGCTAGCCTCTTGGTGTAGCATTCTGAACACAGCAAAATGTTTTATTGCTTGGTTAGGTATCTTTAATAATTCCTTTCCACCTTTGACTAAATGGCCTTCTCCAAGATTGCAGATACTTATATTGCTATGAAAAAAAAAAAATTAAAAGGCAGCCTTATCCCTGAACTTTCATTAACTTCTAGCACTTTGGGGGGAAGAGGTTTAGGAGGAAGGTGAGGTCTGAGCTTGCAGGAAATACCTTTTTAGTTCAGAAGATCACTAGGTTTGAGAGTCTGTGTTTCCTTTGTGTTTTGTTTGTTCGTTTTTGTCATAAAGTATTATAAAATGCTTAACTCAGCAAATAGCGATTATCTTTTATGAAAACCAGATCACTGTGATCTGGGAGCTACACCAAAATCAAATAATTGAGGCAATAATTTTTACTAGTTAATTTTGAAACATCAAGCCAAAATAAAAGAACTATGCAGCTCCAAAAAAAAAAAGACAAGTTGATGAGATAGCTGTTGGAGCTGCATCACTGTAAACTGAGGCTCAGAATAGGCTAAATGCAAAAAAGTATGTGAAATGACATGGATTATTTTTGAGAGTTGAAACTCATGGGGGACTTAAGTTTTAGTGGTGTTTTTTTTCCAAATTGCCTTCTGAATTTTACTCTCAGGTTCTGGGATGGGATACAAGGTAGTCAAAGTAAGGAAAACCAGGTCCTAACACCTGCTAAACTAGCTGATTCAAAGTTCAGGAGGGAACTGCAGCTTTCTATAGTTTACAATGGTCTTTATTTGAATTTCTAAACTACTCCGTCCACGACTCTGAAGTCCAAGTCTTGACAAAGCCTGTTAATTGAGTTTTTTAAAACAGAAAGAAGTTTCTAAATTTACTTCATCAAAATGTTAGCCAGTAAAATTAAATGCAATCAAGCTAAAAGTGCCTGAAGCATATGGCTAATAGTCAGTGCCTCTCCCTATAGAATAGCTGTTGCTTTCTTTTTACCTTTTATTCTAACATTTTCCTCAGCCATCATGCAGCTTATCTAAGACCTACATTATGTGTATGATATCTCCTTGTATTTCATGTCCTCACAATGAGTTACAAGACTTTAAAATCCTGGAGAATCCAGCCATGCATGCAACAGGTAGAATTGTTCTAACAGAAGTTCACTAGGTCTGATCTCTGCAGTTCTCCTCCAAAATGGAATGACTTAAAATAGACTTTGAGCAAAGCAGAGAAGTTGACTGAGATAAGTAAAGGCCATCTGGAATTTTGAGCTATAAAGGGCCTCAGAGGGTAAAAATGAACTTCCTCCTGTAGATAGGACAATGTGTATTGCGGCTTCATCCATTCCTGATTTAGAGTGCTAAAGCTATCTGCTGGAGTGACTCTTTACCAAAGCTGCAGAAATTTCTTTTAAGCTCTGCAGCTCAAAATGTGTTAAATTACGTCTGCAAACAATCAATTTTTCCATTCCTTTCTGGAACAGTTAATTACATAAAGCCCCACTGAACACATGAAAGTTGATGGAATCTGCTTTCCTTTGGGTTTAGATTTGCATGCTATAGCTTTTAGCCTGTGTTTCTTCAGCTATGCCTGACTGCTGGTTGAGCACAGTTTTCACTCTGGCATAGGACTGAACACTGTAATCTCCATCCAAAGCTTATTTTGTGTACACCTGCAGCATCCAGATGGCAGGTGCTATTTTAGTATTAAGAGCGTGCTACTTCTACATTCGTGGTAAATCCCAGATTTGATGCTCTTCACAGATAAGATTTACACAAAGTACTTGAAAGGCACTTTTTCTAATGGCTTGTGGTTCTGTAAAGCTGTGGAAGAGCCTGGGCAGTGTAAGTGCACGTAACTCACAGCAAATGAACTGGTGTCACTCTCAGCCCTGCTCTTCTTCCTCCTCCCCCGGTACAGTTCAAAAATACTTTATCTAAGCAGAAATATCGCTGACTTTGTCATTTAGCTTTCTTGAGCACAAACTGTAGGACACTTGTCAAGTTTATCCCTAATCTACATAGAAAGGCTGCCGTGATCACCTTAGAGGAACTTTTGTATCAGTATGATGTGGAGTTACATCTGAGCCAAGTTCTTAGAAGTAAAAAATCAGTTGGGTTCACAGTACTATCTAGACTGCACAACAAAGAACTGGTTAGCCTTTCACCTTTAAAACTGAAATTACATTGCATACCATCCGGCCCTAAGCGAGAAGTCAGAGGGACATTCAGTATGCTCAATGGCAGCACAGGATGCGTGACACCAGGGCTTTAATACTTTGATGCTGATGCTTAGCACGCTGACAGTTTCATATCAAGTGATTTTCACATGGCTAGGGCACATGAATAAACACACCAAAAGACAGCAATACTTCTGCAGACCTTGCACGTCAGATACTAAATTTGGGTTTTATTTTTGATGTTCACGTATATGCAGTTTAAACGGTTGGATAGTTGGTAACTGTTTGCTTGCTTGCTTGATCATCTATCAATACTTGCATATTTACTTAAACAACGATCCAGATTTATTTATTTATTTATTTAGGTTGACTTACTGAGAAAATTCCAACTTTTAGTCATGCTGGAACCCACTCCCTAACAGGAACATCATGCTTGCCACTGCTTCATACTGTTACCCTCCTAGGACTTGTTATAATCTTATTACGTAGTTAAGATAAGCAAGATTATTTTTTTTTTTAATTTTGCTATATAAAATCTAAAAACACTAATTCTGATCTCTTTTGGTAAAGAGCAGAAATACATTTACACATGCATACAAACCAGTCCACAAAGTATTTTTCGTATCTTGATAATCTGTGAATAATCGCAACTTGGCTGTGGGGAATCGATAATTTAAATTATATTCATTAGCTAGCAAAAATGGAAAAAAATACGATACCCTACAGTACCTTTCAGTATTGAGTAACTTTAAAAATACTTTGATGCTTTTTCTGTTGTTGTTGGTTTGTTTATCTCTACGGTTTGTAACTGGCATTAGAACAAATGGCAGTTTCAACAAAACAAGGGTGAAATACTAAAAAATCACTTCTTTCATTAAAGTACCTCAGGTCAAATAAATGCCTTTTTGGTGAAAGTGGAGGATGATTCTGAATATCAAACTCTCTGTGGTTCTGAGACGTTGAAGATTTTCTGTCTAAAATTGGACTCGCTGTCCTTTAACAATTACAAAAAAAAAAAAATGAAGAAGTAATACAATAGAAAGCTGGCTTAAAATGCTGTTGCTTGAATAGGAAGGCAAGGCCTCTTGTACAGGAATTGAGGATCTATGGAGTACAGTCCAAGTCACAAAATGGCATCTGCTTTATGGGTGGATGTTCCAGTAGTGGCTGTAGAAGTGGGTAGGCAATGCTGCTTTCCCTTTTCAGTGATTAATGCTCTGTACTTTGGAACCACTCTACTGCACTATAACACGTCTGACTTCCTAATTTAAATGCAAATACTGCCATTGAAAAAGTTCTGCTAGTATGCAGTAAGTTTAGCAGTATTTCCAGTTGCTGCCTTTGTGATGTCTGTTAATCAGGACAACTTCTATACCAAGGTGACTGACTAGGCAGCTACTTCATCCTCTGGTGAAATCAAAATAGGTCACTCACGTAGCTCCTGAATGTTGCCAGGCACCGAGTTCAACAAGGTCTTTGTGAGTGATACAATACACCCAATTCTACAGCTTCCCTATATCAAGATCAATGTGTTCCCAAGAAAAACTGCTTTATCCAAAAGGTTTTTTTTTTTTACTATTAGTCCCCTTAATGATCTGAATTACTTCCCCAGTTAAAACGATGTACATTTTAAGTGACCTGACAGATTTAACCTCCTACCACTTCTTTCTTTGGCTCATTTTTACTTCAGGTTCAGCTAGGTGCAAAAGTAGTTATTATATACTGGGTAGTGATACTCTTTTTTTCTTGGTCCTGTCCGCAAAGAATGGTCTTGTACCTGAGAAAGAAAACTTAAATTGAGGGTATCAATTTCTACCTGTGATCCCAGAATACTAAAATTAATTGACTTGACTAGCATCTCTTAGCTGTACTGTTAATTTTGTATCCCCTTCCGTCCATATGTCCTTTTATGCATCAAGACACCAGAATACTGACTGTTCTTTAAGTGCAAAGGGGTCTTGACCCTACCATATAGCTCAAAATTAAGTAAGTGCTATCATATAAGGCAAAATTTAGTAAGACTCAGAAAAATCCTCTTCTCCACTGAATATGCTAAAGGTCCTCATGAGAAGATGCAGTGCCAGATGGCAGATAAAACTCCTTCTTAGAGCAAGCAACAGTGGTATTTCACCTGCTTACTATTGCTAGATAGTCCTAAACACTTCTCAAAAGACCCCAATCTTCCTATACTGGCAGATTATCGATGCTTTTATCTTGAGTTTGTTCCCTCTATCCTACTGGGCTAAGTAGGTGTGGTACTTTGAATTCTGGAGCAAAAGAGGTCTGATTCATGACAGTTATTATTTATCTGAGGCTGAAGAATGTGAGTAGGAGAGAGTAAATCAGAAGTCTAATGTTAAAGGTGTAATTTTAAAAGGTAACTAGGCTTTGATTTGTGAGCTTGTGAGCCCATGTGAGGCATGAGAAGACAATATAGGGATATTCATGCCTGGCCAGTACAATCACGTTTAGTATCTTCTTCAAGCACATCAGTGCTTGTGGTATTTTTATTGCTTTTTTGCTTACTGTTTCAGACTGGTTGGTGAATTGTTTCTGGATGACACATTTAAACTCCTTTCACATTAGCTATTTGTGTTCATGAAACTTTTATTCAAAGTGATCACTAGAAGTTACTTCTTTATCCTCGTAAGCACCACAAATACAGAGTTAAATCTCTGAGAAACAAGCTGTTGCTGCCACTGAATTGTTCCCTAGCTACTGGTAAGCAAGCCTTCCCAGAGGCAGACTAAACCGATTCTGGAATGCTCCCAGACTCTCTCAGCTTCTGAAATGAACCTCCTTCTAAGACACACTTTGTTTTCCATGGGTTAGCTTTGAGCTCTGACACAGCAGAGGCTTTAGCAACGCAGAGTCATGCTAGGCTATGGAAATATCTTTGGGATGCTTTGTTTGTGTCTCAAGCTGATAAGCTAAGCTGATAAGCAAGGATGATTACCAAGTCTCTGAATTGCACTCTCTTCATGAATTTTGGATTCGGGTCTCAAAGTGAGATGGAAAGACAAAAGCAATCTTCTCAAGTGCAGACTCACAGAAAGGATCTAGATACTAAAGCAGAGAACCAGAACAGGCACCCCAGGGCAGTGGTCACAGTGTCAAGCCTGACGGAGCCCGAGAAGTATCTGAATGCTCTTAGACATATGATTTCACTTTTCTTTTCACTTTTTTCTTTTTTGTTGAATCCTTCTGGGATCCAGAAAACAATCCTTGTGGGTCCCTTCCAGCTCAGGGTATTCTGTGATAACACCTACCAATATAAAGATTTAAATCATACTAGTTTGGTCCCACTGATTACTCCAGTACAATGTTTATTTAAAAATATAAGGGTGAAGGGATGTCCCTGGAAAATAAAAGCTTTTATAAATAATACTGACCAAAGGAACATGACAGAGCTGCTTGAATGTTAACTTCATTCACAATACCTTTTCACGTTTGGAAATTATTTTTGTTCTGCATTGGAACATCAGTAAGCTCTTGATTTCTATATATTTACTAATTTTGCAAAACTGAACTGACGAAATGGCCATTTTTAGCTGTTGAATTTAGAGCTCTGCATTCACTTTTTTTTTTTTTAAACCAGAGACATTCTGTAGGCTGATACTCTAAGCAGCAAATAAAATAGATATTGAAGCCTAATTCAAATTGATATAAGATTTAATAACTAAAACCTCTTTTCAGAAGAAGGCAAAGCAGAGACTTAGAATTTCTTCAGCTCTCTTCCTAAAGAAATATACCTCCCAAAAAACAATCAAAATTCTCAGCCTCTTAGTTATCTATTTCAGTGAAATCTGATTGAAAAAAAAAAAAGGGGGCAAAAAGGCACAAACCTTTAACACCTACTATGCCATTACCCCATAGCAAGCATAAGGTACTTGGGAGGTTTTGAAACTCCTTAACTATAACCTGGGATGGGACCAACTGACTCAGTGTAAGACTTTTTCACTCCAACATGATAATGTTCTTCAAACCAGCAAAATACTTGTTGCTGTAATGCCTACAATTACTTTGACTGATCAATCTCAAAGGCAAGGGATCAAACTAGACTTTCAGGTGTGTTAATCTGAAGTAATGCCACTGCAGTCACAAAATTACAGTTATCTGAGATAAGAAAATGACCTCATACGGCATCCTCCAAGAAGCTAGCAAATTATCTCTGATGTGTTTGAATTAAACTGTAAAGTGTTGGAGCTGGGACTTTGTTTTCTTTACTTAAACTTTTTGGTACATTTCTGCTTACTAAGCTAGAACAAAAAATCCTGTCAGTATTTGTAAGACTACTGGCAATGACAAGCTGGAATTCTACACCTATTCTAGATGAATACCTAAGTACAGGAATATATTATTTCTGCATATCAGCATTCACTGTATGGTTGACATCTACTGTTTAGCAAGCAAGTGCCATGTGGTTTTCTAAGTATTGGTTAAGAGACATACATATTTTATTTACTGCATAAGCTTCTGCTAGCCAAACAGGATTGTCTGATGGTTTTCACTAGTGGATTGGTGTAGCCATTAATACAGACTTTTAAATGGCTGTAATACAGAAAGATCTACAGTCACATTTTATAAAGTAAACAAATACACCTATATTTTTGGTTCACATTATTCCATTATTATTTAAATACATTAACGACTGCATCCTCAAACAGCCTGGCATTTCAGAATCAAGTAGCATGCAACGGTGACATATTCCACGGGACAATTAATCCTGACATATAGTGCTGTATATATCTGTTACAGTCAAATGGGAGGACACTGTGTTTGCTTGGGCCTAAGAAATACACCTCCATGTTTTGCTTTTTCCTTGCACAGCTGCCTTTGGAGTAGCCGAGGCTTTACTTCTCTCCCACCACTCTCAGTCACTGCACAGGACTGTGCAAGAAAGTTCATCTGGGGCTAAGACTGCTGAGATATTTCCAAATGGCACCTGATGACCCCTCAGGATTAGCAGGACTTTGTGCCTGCATCTCCTAAACACTCAAGGCATAACAGGAAAAGAGAAAGTTATTTAAGGTTCTCTCCAACAAATACTGCAGGAATTTCCTCTTGATCAGAATCCAGCTGGCCCACCTGCTCACCTGCACGGCAGCCCTAGAGGTAGGAGATGACGTGCGCTGTAGCAGGCTTCTCTGGCAGACCTGCCAGGAAGGGAACTGCTCCACCCACCACTGTGCTGCTGCCTTCTGCTAACAGCAGCCTCCGGAAACCTAGGGAGGCCAAAACTAGACACAGCAGCTCAGATAACCCTGGGAGGTATTACAATCCTTTCCTTTGTTCATTCAGCTTCACTAGTACAGCAGGCCAGCTCCTGAAGCACTGTATTTATTTCAAGTTTATGTCATTTGTTTGCACACGTGGATGCACGTTACCTCTATGGTATGTTTGAGAAAGTCAGATAACCTTTACCACCACACCCTTCGTTTTGTATCTGTAAACAGCTCTCGGTTCAGCTTCATTCCTCATTCAGCTATAAAGAATCACAGAATGGCTTGGCTTGGAAGGGACCTTAAAGATCATCTAACTCCAACCCGCCTGCCATAGGCAGGGGTGCCAAATGATAGAGGATTTCAAGCTGAGAAGGGAAACAGGAGTTTTAAAAATGCCTGCAGCCTGTTACCTTTTCCCTCCCCCAGCTAGGAGTTCTAATGGTCTCTGGAAGCTGTTTGGGCACCAGCTTGTTTCATTGGAGCAGTCCGGTCTCAGCTCAGTAGTGATCGAGTCATCTCTAAGTCTGGGTGTTTAGCCTGTGTAAAATAAGATGATGGAGGCAATATCTTTACATCACAGGATTGCTGCTGTCAGGGCCTCTGTCCTAGGAAAGGCTGACTTTGAACGAGTCCTTTGACCTCAGTACTTTGATTTCTTAAACAGAAAAAGGTAATCAAATTACCTTCATTACAGTCTCTTCTAACCTGTCTTGTGAGATCTGTCCTTTCTGCAGCGCCAGCTCTAGGTGATCATTTGTTTCCTACAGTCTTTGATTCGGAGTTTTCCTGACATCTCTCTCAATCAGAGCAGCCTGCTGACTTTCGTATTGCCTGATTAGGCTCAATCAGGAGGCAGCTGAAGAAATAGAGGAGAGGCAGGACCCATGCCTGCTGAAACAGACAGGCCACCTTATAAAACACTCATAGCCCATAATGTCTGTCATATAGATCCACTGTGAACACAAATATAAGTAAACGCTTAATGAAGGTACCTCTCCTGAAAATAGATTTTGTTGGTCAAACTCCTCTACTGAGCTGAGAGTTACTCATCCATCTTTAAGTGGTACCAGTAGAGCACCACCTGATTTTAAATGCAGGTATTCTGATTTGCTTCTCCTAATCTTGATCTTGAAACTTAAATGTCAAGCGAAGGAGTTGTGAGCTTATTTTCATTTATTTACTTATTTATTTTTAAGTTTTAGCATTTGCATATTGCCTTGAAAGTATGAGCCAATGCTGCATGCCAGTTCTGGAAAGTTTCTGCCACTTTTGTAGCACTGTAAATTATATGCACTCAGCAAGGGCCAACCCCTGTTGGAGGACTTTACCTTCATTTCTTTTCACAGGTATCAAAATTAACCAAGTCTCAACGTCTAAATCAAGCTTTTCCTCTAAGCAATCTACTGAGACAGAGAAGCACTGAGTTTGTGGTTCCTGCCTCTGTATCCTGGGGGTATACTTCCATCTGGAAGATGACATCCACTGAAAGTCACAGAAGCACTTAGAGAGGCTTTCATGTGTTCCCGATTGCACTGATCCTATGCACTACTGTGATACTGGGGAACAAATGAGGTATGAACATTTCTAATGCTTTCTTCTGCATACGATGTGCCACTGGCATGGCTCCTGCAGTCTGAAGACATCAATCTGACATGCACCCACTGTGATGTTCCTCAAGCCACACTATTCTTCTTGGGAGCCTTCCAGCAGCTTTGCTGCCATGCTAGGTCAGCTCCACTGGCAGAAAGGAGCTGCAGCAAAGCCAGGATCTCCTCATTCACTCAAAACATCTTCTATATGTGTATTGAAATGCCTTGTGAATGTGGCACATGGCTGTGGGAGGTCAGGTCCTTGCTTTCAATACTACACAAGGGAGAAGAAAAGCAACCCATTGGGGAAACCCCCAAAAGGGAGCCTGGGCCTTGTCAAACTGTGTAGAGATACCAAGTGAGATCTTCAGGCATGATGCCTTTGGCACTTCCCCTTTCCTCTCTCCCAGAGCCTAAGTGCTGTTACACAGTTACAACATCTGACTTCGAAGTAGCAGAGCCGTGAGTGACACAGGTCTTTACAGCCCCTGACATGGAAATTGTCATTATGTAATCTGTGTGGCACCACAAGTTTATTTTTACAAGCATTTTTGTGCCCTCTGTAAGCACTTGTCAATTACTGGTGACACATGCTCCGTGATTTGGGGACACAGGATTGAAAAGGACATCACTTGAGTGCAGTCCTCTGTACATAATCCTGTTAACAAGTTAAGCTTTAATTTAAAGCTAGGTACATTGCTTGCCTCTGCTGCTCCTACCGAATGCCTGTTCTGGAGCTTCGTTCTTGAATTCAACCCAAGATGTATTTTGTATTGCCCACCTCTGCGAACAGACAAATGATGAGGCTGTTTTGTGTAGGAAACAAGTCCTACGAGCAGCGCAAGGAAGTTTTTCTGCCTCCTAGAAAACTCTTGCCTAAATGGAAAAAAACACAGATCTTGTTTGCTGATCCTCTTATCTGTGTCTCCATACAACTTTCCTGTCCTTTCTGCTGAACAGATCTTTGCCCTGATTAGTGAAAGCTTATCTGTGTGCTGGTATCACACCACTACACAACACCATTTGTTGTTGCTCTCTGTGCTCAGCCCTGCAGCATTTCTAAGTGGAGATACATATGACAGGAAAAGATGATATTGGGGAATAACATCAGATCTTTGGTGGTAATGGTGCTGAAAGGTAACAAAAATGAAGCATCTACTCCATAGATTTTCTTTTCGTCCTGAAGACTCAGTATTGATCAGAACAATTTTGCATGAAAAATTGTTTTTCATGCATGTTCTTCATTAATTTAATCAAATACTTAGAGATTAAAACATGAATTTCAAATGATTTCAAGTCTGAAAATTATAAGCTTCCTTTATAATGTTGTTATTTTTACATTATTTCTTATCAACAGTACTGATACAGATCAGTATACAACAGATGCAGAGTGGGAAGGTGTTTTAGTCTACAAGAAAAAAGCATCTTGCTCCAGAGAAAAAGAAGATACTCAACAAAATTAAGTAAAGGACTTTGCTAAAGCAATATTCGTTACAGGTCATCTCAATTATAATGTTATTCAAAAAGTGACATTAAAAATTACCTAGCTGTATCTTCAGATTTACCTATATGTGAAAAAAATCTCCAAATAAACTTCTGTCCTTGGAATCAGAGGTACAGGCTTTTCTGCAGCTTGATCTCTCTTCACCTGAACTCCAAGACAGACTGATGTAGGCTAAAGACTGTTTTCAGATTCAGTGATTCCTCCTGATTGCACCATCCTGGGATTAGCGCTAACTCACGTTGACCAAGTTCAGGCCACATGAAGAACTTGTCAGACTGTGCAGAAGACTGTAAAACAGAAGACTCCGTGGGTTGAGGCCAGAATTGGTTTTTCAAGAAACTCTGGAAACACTTCATGACCACCTCTACTATGCTAAAAAGATGACTGTAACTATGCTCCCATACCATCTGGGAATAAAACATAATATTCCTCACTTAGATGAGCATCCATGTCATCACATGCAAACTTGGAGGACTCAGTGTGGTTATGACCTACTGTCCTGGTGGAAATAAAACTTTAAATGGTCAGATCTAACCTTCCTCTGGGTCAATAGGAACGGTGCTGAGCATTTTACCGGGTTTTTGGTGCAGGTAGGCAACAGAGGAACGCAGCTATACAAAACAGTTCACAACACCTACTGACTATTTAGTAATAATTTTCCATCTTAAGATTGAACACTGGCAAATCAAAGTCTATGTTATTTACTCTTGAACCCTGGCCAAGACTTCAAATCTAAGATATAAATTCCACTTATAAAAAATACCCCAGTGTCATAATTGTCCACAAGAGGTCAGAAACTCAGCAGCCTGTCTCGTTCCAAAGGGAGGCTGGTTCAGTTTGATTTTCTATTGCAAAGGCTGAGTATCCAACCTTAAAGAAATGATTTTTATTCCTCTGATTTTCTTTGGAGATGAGAGATTTAAGTTGAAAGCTTTGAGAAAACCTTCCTCCACACTAATCCCCAGCCAAAATAATGGAGCAACTGTGATGTGGCAAGAAATCAGTACACCTGAGATTCCATAAGTAGGCCACATATCACAGTGTCATTTTGACCAAAACAATGCAAGCATAAAATGATATTGCTCTGATTTGGTGGTGGCTGGCACTAACTTACTCCTTTTATTCCTGGTGTAGATGGTACATAAGGAGATGGGCAATGCAACACAGCTTCTAGTAAACTTACAGACTAGAGCAATGTGTTCAAAGTCAGAGGTCCTGAGTTCTGCTCTGGACTGGAATCTGTTCTGCATACCCTTGAGCTGGTGATGTCCTTCCTTAAGCGATGCTTCTGACCCAGCTCTGCTGCCATACTCAGTAAATAATGTTCTCTCTCTGTTTTTCTTCTCCCACTTTTTGGCTGAGTTACCTATTAGACTGTAAGCTCTTTAGCAAAAGAAATGAAATTTACCATCTGCCTATAGAGTGAGCAGCAACACTAGCACTTTCAGGTACAAAAAAGAAATGCTTTCATAGCTACATCAAAGATAAAAGATCAACTGCTGCTAAGGCAGAAAACGCTGAAGTTAGGGATTCCCAAACTTTTGGTCTCAACTTCTGAATTCGACTTTTATCAGACAAATACTATTAAAAAAAAAACCTCACACCCGAATTACTGGCGCCCCCACTTGAAACTGCCAGCTGCTTGAGCTGCAACTGCAACCTGTTAACCACTCATCCCAAGTGCTAAGCACTGCCAGAGAAGACAGCTGCTCTGTGGAAAGGCTGAGGGTGACAAACACAAAAGTGCAGCTGAGAAATACCGCTGGAATCATTGTAGCCAATCACCTCAATAATTACCTAATTAATGCTTAGCAGAACCGCTGCTCCATACAACAAAACTACAAACACTTGTCAGCAATCTAAAACATATTTAAGTCATAATTCAGAAGTCCAAAGCCACAAACCACGAATGTAAAAGTTCCAGTTACAAAAGAGCCCTAGATAAAATATTAAAGGCTATAGTATACAATACAAGCTGTGTCTCTCTCTCATTGTAAGGGTGTTGCTAAGCATTTCTGCGCACTGGTAATACAGAATAAGGTATCTTACTAGCAAGAAATTGCTGCAGAGCTTCAGCGTCGGCCATCAGATTCATTTTTCATCAGTTTTCATGTTCTAAACTAACAAGTCATTGGAACAGAAGATGATGATAACAACAGAGATTAACTGTATTATTTTTCTGAGCTCAGTCCACATGGTTTGTGCGTTATTTCTTAACAATCTGCAATTGAAAAGTTAAACATTTTTAGAATGATGATGGCAGTTGCTCCAAGATAAATCTCTACATTTTGATGATAGCAGCAATCCCCTTCATCTGAAACACGTACTGTCCATATGGATTAAATGAGAAAGGGAAGGAACAGCAACCTCTTAATGGTTTAATTTCAAAGAAACATCAGCTGCAATTAGCACTGCTCCAATCTAGCTCTGCAACAAGGCAATGTGGACTCAGATAAAGCCCGCTTGTGGACCTAGAGCAGAGTTTCTAAATTCTGAAAGAGGCAATTAAGCTCTTCTGTGCCTAAATTTCTACTACCTCAAAATGGGAATAAAACCTACTTGATAGGAAGCATATGAGGATCAAGAATGTTGACTTACTGTAAAGAAGAGGGCAACGAGTGGCAAACAACTACTCAATACATCAAAAATGGGGCTAGATTAATGTATTTGCTCTATAAACATGTACCTAAAAATCACTCCCGCAAGTCAAATAATCACCCCACAGCCACAGGTTCTAATTTACAAATGAACACATTCCTAGTCCACTTGGTTATGGAAATGGAATTGATAAACATGAACAAAACATGAGCGATACAGTCCCAAATCTACCAGGAAAAACTACTGCATTAATTTACCCAACAGGATAACTTCAGGTATCCTTATTTCCTAGCAGGGGAGGATCTTGTAAGATAAGGATTGAAACGACATGGCGTTATCAAACATAAACTTCCAGATGTGAGATAAGTTTTGCTGCTGTTTCTGTCTCTTTGATGACCAGCAGCATCCCTGCTGCCTGCTCTTGACGCTTACTGACAAGGGCAGGAGACAGCACTTCCACACAGGGGGAGCACAAAGCCCCCTAAAAATGCCCGTGACTGTCAGTTCCACCTGCGTAGTCAGAGAGGTGATGCTGCAAAGGGATCTGATGTCACAGCAATGCCTGGTGGTCTGTAGCACCCTTATTTACCCCAAAACCAATGCTATTAGGCAGCTGTGTTCTGTCACATTCCAGTATGGGGCTAAAGAAGGTCTGCTGTCATACACAAGCTTGCTTGCTTTGTTGGGCTTTCTCCTGTGGGCAAAGCATGGTACCTGCTGAGCACAGGGAAGGGCTCCTCAAAGGGACTATGTAGTACAGAACAGCACGAAAAAAGTCCCTTGCCCTTCCTCCCCCTCACTTGCCAAAAGATGGCTGCAAAGCTACTGAACATACAGAAACGTGCAGCAGGTGGTGTAGTGCCTGGCTAATTCTAGCAACAACCATCTGCCCTCTGGTTGCAGTGAAAAGAGGGGGTGGATGGGGAGGTGACTCAGCTGAGAAGAGCAAGCAGCTCAGCTGAAGCTGAAATCATACCCAGCTTAGCACAGTCTGTATTTTGTACAAGACCACTCCCATGACGTGAAAATACAACTGAAAACCCAAGCTTTGGCAGGAATTTGTTATGGACAACACCAGCCCTCACAACCCCATTTCTTGGGCTGTGCTGAGTCCTCCTTTACGCTGAGCTTTCCGAGCGCTGCCCTGAACTCTAGCCCTCATTACTGACCTGGCAGATTGTCACGATTCAAGCTGGATGCACGTCTTCCTCTGACCTCAGAAGGCACCAGATCTCCTTGTACAGATTTGTTTTATGTTTTTACTGCCAACGCTGCTGTGCCAAAGCAATAAAATGAGGTTAGCATGCTCCCTCCCATAACGCGGCAGGAGGACCTGACCTCAACAGCAGTCCAATGGGAGGTGCAAAAGAATATGAAACTTACATCACTTTTTGGTAGCTTTCTGGACTACCTAACTGCTAGGAAGGTGACCCCCAAAAATCACCACCTTAACTAACACACCTATGCTGACAGGAAAAGTAACATTACTTGAAATGTAATAGAAAATTATTTCTTGTCTGCACAGCAAAATTATTCTGAGCACCAGATTTGACTGTGTCACTAAAATAACTCTTTTATAAACTGCTTTTCCTGTAGGCTAGTGATAGTTTGGTAGGCTCACAGCTATTCTGATAATCCTTTTAAAGATTACTAAACTCTGAGTGAGAAGCTGTATTTTTTCTATACTATGTTGCCCCAGGAGACCTGGAAGTTAGTTAGCCTCTTTACAGTATCACCAGAAGGGAGCAATATTAGCTTCCATCTCCTATATGACATAACAAATGTGCAAACAATTTATTCTTTATCCTACAGTTGCACTCCTCTAATCACAGAGAAGTGTGTTGGTTTTTTTCCAAATTGCATTAGAATTTGCTGAAGATGTTGCTGATTATTGTCAAACGAAGATCAGTTCAAAATAAGGTGCCTTTTTTCTTTGATAATATTTACACTATTCATGAAAGAAAAATAAAAGGACAGTGTTTAAAAAAGTCTGCAAAGGTTTCATTTTCTTTCTCTCAATTCCTAAGCATGCTTCCATCAGCCAAAATAAGAAAGGAACAGCTTGAAATAACTCTTTTTCGCCCCAGTCTGCTCTGAGCAGTTGCACTGTGCAGGTGAGTTGGGGCTACAGATACCACATCCAGGACAACATTCGCATATTTTAACAAGGCTCTTCTTGTCACAGATTTATTTATTTGTGACAGTGTTTTGTTGATATTGTAAAATAGCTGTACAGGCTGGAACTAATCAAACAATTTGATAGTCAACCTCTTCTACATTTGAATTTCAGTTTGACTACAAATAGAGAAGCACAAGGGAGCTGCTTTCTGTGAGTTGTGCACCCAGTTGTGTTTCCGCTATAAAGTATCTTTGACACGAATACCATCTACTAACTCTTAGTGGAAAACATCTCTCATCGCATTTTTGCATAGCATTTATTTTAGGATTTCACTGGATTTCAGTGTACGGTCAGGGCCTAAAAGCATTTGAAGAAGCTCACGCTGGTCCTAGAATAAAGATGCAAGTTCTAAAGTTCCGTATGAGAAGCTCAGACACCATCACAAAACGGTTTGCTTAGACCTTCAATGGATGGAACTGGAACTAACAGGAGAAAATACTCTAGGTCTATAGACACTAACAAAACTACAATCCATTCTCATCTTCCTCATTTAAAGACTGTGTGACTTGATATGCATGTTGTTTTTTCATAACTCTCTTCAAAGCATTCACTGTTAAACAGAGATTCAAACAGTACTCTGGGCTCAAAGAATCCTGGACCTCTTCTAGCATTTTTTTGGCATAATGCCTAAGAAAGGGGGTAAATGGAGTGTTTCCTTTATCTCTTCCTATTATGTATTGACATTTCATTGAATGATTTATAAATAAAAGCCTTTCCCTTTGATGTTTCACCAGGTCTTTGTAAAGACCTACAGGTCTTTGTGCATAAGTTTCTCTTCACTGATCCATGAGGCATGCGGGATATGCAAACACTCAGTGATCCTACCCATCCATAATCTTCTCACTTTAAAGCCAGTCCTTAATTTGCCATTATTCTTTGTAAATCTACATCACAAATAAGTCTGGTTCTTTATTTCTGCTGGCATCCCAATGGAAGAAATATTTTATCAAGTCTTCAGCAGGCCTTGTACATCCTCAAACACACTTAGACTGCATCATCTGGCAAGAACAAACCTTCTATATTGGGTTTGGATCAAACTGCGCCACTGCAGCTAGCTGAGATTCCCTGCTGTCTCTCATAGCAACAGGATCGTTTGCTGAAAAAGCAGCATTGATCACCAGCTGGAGCATTTTTTTTGTTGTCACCTATTCATTAAGCAAAATCAGATGCATTCAGTGAACCTGGAATATCTCTTTGACGTGTCTTGAAACCAAATTATATCCCTCACCACTGATGTGTTCATGAATCCGTTAGTAGTTACAAGCAGGAGAGAGATGCCACTCTTCTCTTGTTTACAATAGTACTATTAGTAAGATAATTAGTAATATTCACTACACTGTTCCAGAAGCAGAAGCTGCAGTTTTCCACTAGTCCTTAGGACCACCCAGCCCTTTCAAAAGATTTTTCCTGTTTCCTTTCCAAGAATTTCTCGAGCAAGGAAGATCTCACCGTACTGCACTCGTGTTGTATTCAAAACAGTCCAGTAAGCAAAACTGGCAAGTTTTTCCTGAAACCTGCTTTTAGAACGACATACGTTTAAAAGTAACAGAGATATTTCTATGCCAGAAATTTTTGCCTCAGAGGATCAGTCAGCAGACTAGTAGCTAAACCAAGATTTTATAAAATGAAGCTTTCTGGATGAGACAGGAAAAGACCCCAGAAGTATTTATTACATGCATAGAATGTTTTCCTTGCAAGAGTTGTTCACAAGATTTAGTATTACAAACAATAACCAAATGGAGGCACTCTGGTAAGTAGCCATATCCACATCATAAACTCCTGACAAATAAGGCTGCTGATAAAAAAGACTGTTGTTACTGAATGGCTAGAAAACACCTAAATGCATGCAACTGCTGCTGTGCCAAGATCTGTATCATTACACTGACACGTATTTCTGTGCAGACTGGGGGAGAAGGATGTTCCCAGCTCAGTCCGCAGACGTGGTGTAAGCATAACATATCTATGCTAATGAGAAAGTAAGCACCTGTCAGCTAATGCCATCCTTGGCCTCTGATTTGACTTGATGAAACTGGTAACATTTGACAATGAAGGAATTTCTAAAATCTCATAGAATACTTTGAAGATATGTTCCCGTAGTACCCCACCTAGTATTCTGCCATAGAAAAACTCTAACCGACTGTACGTCCAAACAGGGGCTTAGACTAAAGCTGCTATTTTCAATTGATCTGCATGTTAAAATCGTGGCTGTATTATGAAAAGGGATTTTATTTAAAACCTCAAACAAAATCAACATTAATGTCTGAGCACCTCCACTAAGACAAAATTCCTCTGAGAAATGTACAAAGCAATAGGCTATTTTGCATTCAAGCCGGCCAGATATATAATCTTGACAGGTTTTATCACAGGTACGACTGAAGACAAAATTTGTCAGTGTAACAACAATGCTTAACCATTTCATTTGTAAAGAATATTGATCACCGCAGAGCAGATTCTCAGGCTGTATGAATCTAATGGGAATTAAAAAACACAGCAAAAGAAAAGGTTTGTCACTAGGATTAGAACATGCCTGAGGAATAGCTCTTCTGAGGAAGCTGCCGCTATTTTTTCCTGTTGATTTACAGAGCAAAATTGCATTTCAGCAGATGGCTCATTTTTTTCCACCACAACTTTAGTAGGAGTAAAAAAAACCTCACAAATGTAGGAATAAGATACATTGGATGCTTGCTGCATAATAAAACCTTTGTTTAGTTTTTATTCATGCACTTATCAGCACACTTGATATCTAAAGTTAGTTTACAAAGGAATTCTCTACATGTTTACAACCCAGACTGTATTTAAAGTGGCAAACTTTGTGGATAAGATAAATCTTTAGATAAAAGACTGAAAACAGATTCCATTTAACATTTCCTGCTAGGATTTCTTCTTGGGGATTTCTTCAAAAGGGAATGTTCATGCTTTTGTTCTGTACACTTTCTGTTAAAATTTGAGATCCATGTTTGAAAATCTCAGCAACAATCTTTATTGCCATCCATTCCTGGCCTGCCCTTCCTGTTTTCCAAAAACAAAATGCTGTATTTATTTTGAAAATGGGATATCCTGCTGGAAGGCTTTGTGAAAAAAAAAAAAAAAAAAAAAGAAAGAACACACTGAGCCTAAGACCTCAAGTATTCCTTCCTGTTCCCTAAAAGAAATCAAGAAATAGTTCTAGTCAAAAAAAGGAAATATGGCAGGAAAAAACTACTTGGGAGTTACAGTCAGAGCAATACTTAAAGAATAAATAGTAGGGAAATAATTACATAAATGGTTGGTTTTTTTCATGGAACTTCCTACATCATGGACATAAAGCCCCTTAACAATATTGTAAACTCGGAGTATAACGCTTTGAAAGCAACACTTATGAGCCCCATTCATGAACTAAAATCTACTGTACTGTTCTTTAGCAGGAGCAGAACAACCAGCTTTTTTTCCTCTAAATGAGTGAGAAAAACTGATCTTTGATGGAATTTTGACATTTCATTCAGTATAACTGGGTGTGTTCCAGACACTCACCTGTATAGTCTTCTACACAGGAGCCTTAATTTTTACTTTAGCAGTATTTTTGCATACTTTTCATAGTCAAAACAACTTCTGCACCAGCCATACACGGTAAGACAGTGGATAAAATCATGACCAGTAAAACGGAAACTGTAAGGTTTTGCTCATGTCTTTCTGAATGAGATCCAGTAGCCCGAACAAAGCCCTCTCCTGTCCCCTCAGTCAGTGTGGGACACCCTCTTCAAATGCCAGCTGCCATTTGAGAGGAATGTGGGTCCTTTGTAGATTCTGTGTGGTATTTGCCAGCTCTGTACAGATCTTTTGGATAGCCTTAAGTAGACATCTACAGCGTCAGCTATTTACTTCAGTTTCCTGCTTCACCCTGTGGTTTTGTATCCTGGTTCCCCACCCTCTGTGGCTGTTAGCTTATCCCAAAGCTGCTTTGGAGTGAACCAGTCTGGTCCCTCTAATGTAGCTTTTATGGACAGTTTACTGTAGTATCTTCTCTCTGCTGACAGCAGGGCTGAGACTAGGTCAGGTCCAGCTGCCTCTGCACTGCACAATCTGCTACAACAATGCCAGCAGGTGTTGCACCTCTGTATGTCATAAAATCCCTTCCCACAAGTCACAACACACTCCGTACATTGTTTCAGGCACTTTGAGCTGAAAAGAAAAACTCGCTGCTTCCTAAAGCCATCTGGGGCACAACTGCTAAGACCACACCTTAACACCTGACTCTGTTTAGCAAGTTGTTGGGGTCACATTAGCTTTGCAGCTTTAAGATGTAAGAACAACCACCATGTTAGAATATGGGAAGTGGGACTAAGAGCACCCTTTATGTTAATGGAAGAGTTGTGGTTTTGTTTCTGCATTTTTTAATTTAAGCAATAAAAAGGACACTTAAATCAAGGAGACCAGATTACCCAGGCAGCTGAATTTTAGCACAAAGCTAGGATAATCCATTTGTCCTAATATTCTTTTGAACAATCATTTTGTGCAAGACTCATGTGACTGTGACTAGAACAAATTCTTATCTCCATGGAAAACACAACCCCCTCCCCCCCCAATCAGGATCTACCCCCACCTCAGAAATCTTTACTACAACTGAGAACAGAGATTCTTTATTACCTGTATCCTGAGATATAAATAAAATTAAAGACTCCATGGTTTTTTACAATGTAAAAGGAACAAGAATTCTGCAAGCGTGATCCACACAGGGTCGGTCTATCCTGGCTATTTAAGTCGTAAGCATGCATTAAATATCTCCCTACTGCAGTCTCGCTGTGAAGATTCAGAGTATTGCCACAAGAAGGAGAATGACATTTTGACATACACAAATAAAACTATTCTAGCTACAATACACTAGTCTTCTGAGAAATGCAAAATAATAAGGCCACTGGATGATAGTCACAGCTGGGTCCTGCGAATTTCTGAAGAGAAGAACAAGTAGGACATGACTCAGAGGGAGATGGGTGACAGTTGCATGTATGTGAAAAATTTCAGAAAGCAAAATCCAGGGAAAAATACAGCCATATACCATACACAGCAGAGTCAGAACTCCTAGGGAAACTTCCTGGGGCTGTTCCAGAGGCAGCATGTCCATAGGCAAATCTGCGCATCGCATTTTCCCGTGTGAAAAATGAACACTTACGGCATATTAGACACATGATGCTTATTACTTGAAAAGCCCTTTCTTCAGAAGATTTTGGATCCAAGACGTCATCTACTGTGTATTTAACACTTTGGGGACTACAAAGATTATCTTTCATTTATTCATAAAGACTTCTGAGATACTTGGACTTAGAGCACTACTTGTGTAGTTCTCTAAATCCATTAATAACATTATTATCTGTGTGGGCAAGGTTGCTTTTGTGGTGGTTTGTTTTTTTTTTTTGTTTGTTTTTTAATCTCCAAAGGCAACACGTATTCATGGACAGGCAGAGTACTGATGCTTCATATGACAAAAATATGGGAAGGGAACTATGTCTTTGGGTAGCGTCCACACAGCAATTACTTGCATGTATTTTCCTCTTTCTGTCATTGTCACCAAAAGCTAAGAATAGTAAGCACCTAAGAATGAGTGGAAAAATAAGTCAGTGGGATACCTGGAGGTCTTCATAGTCACCTCCAAACTTGTTTTTGGAAAAGCTTTGCTAGTATACTAATAATCACGTTTAAATGTTGGCCCCTGTTTTTTAACCCTTCTGCATCCCTCCTCTCCAACCCCAGTGGGATTTTTTATTCTACTCCCTTATGGTCCCCCCACAGATCACTGCTCAGAGGACTCAGGTAAGGACAGCCAGAGAACTAAGACTGCCAGGCACTTTCAAGAACCTTTTCAGTCCTAAAACCCATGTAGAACTAATGGTGCTGTTACAATAACTCTGTTTAGTCTATATTTGTGGGATTTTCTCTGTATGACTGATGGCTACTGAGAAATGCCTGCCACGTCAGCGCGAAGCACTGTTTAGTCACACAGCATCCTTTGATCTCCTACCACACTGGCAAGGGCCCTGTTGTGCTGGTTACAAAACTGAAAGGTATCTCTGCCTTACTTGGCACAGGACCATCCCTAGTCAGAGTTGTAGTGTTTCATTTTAAAGCCTTTTGAGGCAGGGGAGAATTACTTCAGACTCACTAGAAAAGAATGAACCTATTATAAAGCTATTTTATGCTGTCTGGTTAAAACACACACACACAAAAAAAGGCAACTTCTTCCAAAACCTAAACTCGGGTGTTAGTCAGCAGCTGCAGACATTGAAATAAGAGAATAAACTGATGCAATGTTCACCTCCATTTCACATTTCTACATGTAAATTATGCCAGTTCAGACTTTCTTATCAACCTTCAAGTTCAGTCCAGTGAGCCAAACGGAACGTTACCTTCCTCTTCACAGCTCTGCAATCAAGTGTTGAAAGACCTGAACAGGCCTGAAGGCAGATTTATACCATTTTAGATTTACTTATAATTTTACTTACTCTATCTTTTGGAGACTCACCACTCCCACTAACCAAGGAGTAAATAAAAAAATTCTTCATCAACAGAGTATACCTTAGTTATTTTTCCAGAATCCAGTACTAGGATTGTATTTTTTCCCTCTACAGAAGGATTATTTGCAAAATGAAGTCAGAATGCAATGGAAGAGTTCTGACGTGCCTTTTTTTTTTTTTTTTCCCTCCACAGTCTGGATATCACCACTGACTTCTTCATAATCAGAGCTTCACTGCCTCAGTACATCATAAACATCTGGTCATATACTCAGTAATAATTTAACGAGTACAGAGGAGAAAGAATGGCTCAGTAGGTAAGACACTGGGTTATGCTTTAAGTGTTGACTTCTTGTCAGATGAACTCTCCCTGCCTCAGTTCTCAACCTGTAAAAAGTGAATGCTACTTTTGTACCTACAAGAGGAACTACGAGGCTAACTTAGTTAATAGCTGTGAGATATGTTCCACTTGTGGTAGCCATCTAAATAACTAGATAGTCAGGAAAAGCGTACATAGGATATTAAGCTCTGTGAATGAATATCACTAACCATGACTCTTTATTCTCAAGATGTTCTTAATATAATTATGCCAAGAGATTTTATAAATAGTTCAAAAAGTATCTATCCAGATAATCATCTACCCCTAAACTATCTCATGCTCAGTTTAGCAGTCATATAAATGGCAGCATAACAGATTAGATTTGAGAAAAAATATTTATCCAGCTGCTAGAAGTATAAAGATAGAAAATATCTGCAAAATACTTCGATCTTCTTGAATATAAAGCACTGTAAAATGTGTGAAATACTATTATACAGCTGTAATAGTGGAAACAACAATTGTTATGCAAAACAAATGCAATAATGCATTTATTCGAGTATGTTGTCTTTCAGATAATCAGAACCTTAACAGAGATACTTCAGAGAAAACTTCAGTAAACCACACACTAGACAACTCTGGAAGAATACCCCTTACAATTTGTCCTTTGAAGCATAAGGACAGGGATGCTTCAAACACTGTGTTGCTTATGATACACTCAATTGTCACAACTTTATCCGAATCCTTCTAAGCTATTTGTTCCAAGATCTTGCAGCCCTTTTAGAAGAGGGCACATGCCATATGCCCTTGTATAAAAACCTAGAGCCACTCCCACTTAGCACATCTGGAAAGAAAGCACAAAGGATCTTCCACACATTTTTTGCTTTTAGAAAACATTCGACGCTTTTTCTGTTTGCTTGTGCAACCACTCCCCTCCAGCTCTGAGGACCAGATCTGAGTTACTGAGTAACAGCCTCCCAGCCACAGAATCTTTAGCACATTAAGGCAACAGTCAAAAAGGTCCCTCATTAGGCAGTAAGAGTTATGGCACCTTCCCAAAGAAGTACAGGCACTGCTGACAACATTCTAATTTTTAAACCCAACTTTTGCTTCAACTCTGCAATGCTGTGCACCTTACACAACAGCTGCGCGGTTACAAACCTCCCACAACAGAGTTTCTTTCAGTGTGACATTGGAAATTTTGTTTTTCACTCCAAACTCAAAAGTTTCCAACTCATGAGTTCATACTGGGATTCGCAGAAATACATTCTGCTAATCAGAACAAGTGAAGCAAAAGGATTTATTTTTAATAATCTCATCTGGTTCGTAATTAATTTTTAATGATGCTAACTGCAAGCTACTAAGAGTAGCTTCCTCAAAAGGGCACAGTCAACATAAAGAGCTCAAAGGCTCTTTTTGAGTTTACTGAATAAATTTTGAACCCTAAAAAACACTCAGAAGACCATGTGCAAGTTTAATACTTGAAAGCACATATCTCAGCTGACAAGAATGTGATTGTATCCATACCAAAAGCCCTTGGAAGAGATGCAATTCAGTTCAGTCTTCCCCGTGACTTGAGTTCATCTCTACAGCCCATGGTGAAGAACAGAATTTCATCTTTGTACCCTCGAACAGTTCAAGATATGTTGTACTGCCATAAATTAAATAGATGAAATAATTTGCTAACAGCAAAATTAAACTTGGTAATCTAGGCTAAAAACTGAATCTGGATTTCCTCAGCTGTTGTTCAGGATCTTTATCCCTTCAGCTCTCACCATGCAGACATATGCTCAAAATTTAGGATAATAAGCATGGTCAGTAGCACTGAGTGGTGATGTAGTGTTACTTATTGGTGGTAAACTGACCGGTGATGATCACTGAATCTGTATCAGTCAATGCAACTCTGTTATGGACATGTATAAAGACTTTTTCTATGCCTCTTCATTTCCCAATAGGCTTCAGTTTGGTCAACAAACATCATACAGCTGCATTGAGGATCTTCTCATTCTTAGGTCTTGACTCTGTTCCATCCAAATTAGACTCAACACAAACAGAGCAAGAATGCCTCTTTCCTTCAGTTTTCATCTTGAATCTCCTGAGCAGCTGCAACAGCACTGGAAGTACAGGAGCTGGAGAATTTTAGTGTAGCTAAATCCTACGCTCTATGATTTTTGATCACCTGTGTCAGAAATGCAGTAGGGAAATCTGGTTAGGGAAGTGCTCCAAAGCAGAAATGAAACAGAGAAGTTCAAACAACTGACCTTCAGACATAAAAGTATCTGTCCCTATGTAGATTTCCCTTTGGAACTGCTATTTTTTCTCCAAAGTCATTTATTTCTTTGTCCTTTACTTCCAGTATCACTTGTGTCCTTGCATTTTGGTCTATTTTATTTGTGCATACTCCAGCTTTCTGTCTCATTCTGAGAAGAGCTTTGAACAGCATTGGGAATGGAGCTTGATGAGTTGACTAAGAAGAAGCATGGAGCAAAGCAAGGATGTTTGATACCCACTCACGTTTATTATCAGTGGGGAATGCATCAGCACTTTGTTTTGGTTGTATCCAGAAACATAAAATAAATCTTGTTCTTTAAGTAACATTATTACATGTAATTTCCAGGGAGAGAAAACATTATTTGGGCTGGGGAGCTGGGGGGGAGGCAAAGGAGAGGGGTGGATGCAAGCATTTGGAGAGGGGATAATTTCTGAGCTAATTCTCTTTTACACTGAGATGGGGGTGGGGATTTAATCAATGTTAGTATTAAAAGGAGCTATGAAAATTGCTGCAGGCTGCACTACATTAATCCTTTTTTTAGCTTGGTCAATTACTAACTAAAAATTTGAATAGCAATTAAGAGGGGTACTTAATCAGCCACACAGGCTTCTGTCTATGCTATGTATTAAAAGTGCCACCTAGTGGAAAACATCACTTTAATGAGAGGCTATTTCTGTGACTATCTTTAACTCATGAGTGACTGACTACACAGCTATATGAAATGTAGCTGTAGATCACTGAGTCACACCTACACTGGGACATTCTGTCATGTCCAGAGATATCTTCAAGAACAAAAGGAAACAAAGAGCACTAGTTCCAGAAACCACAAAAAAATAACCCTCAATGTTATTTCAAAATTAGACTAAATGATCTACATACAGAGTCTGGCCAGCAGCTAACTGCCTGACAGTACCTATGGTGCAAAGAGCAGAACGTGTACCTACAGACCTGTGTTCGCAGAGCTCTCGGAACCACTGAGATAAAAACTTCAAACAGAATTTAAAATCCTAACTTTGTTTTACCATATATGAAAAAATAACAGATCTTTTCTAAATTTTAATGAGCTGAAGACATGAGTTTCTACCCAGCAGGAGAGTACTAAGCACATATAAACAAACACACAGAAAACACAGTGTACTGGAACACTAGATTACATTTTACTTAACTCATCTGGCCACTCAGTTCATACCAAGCATTCCTCCCACAGTTTTGGGGTTTTTTGGCAGGGACTGCACACTTTCCATTATGTATCTGGTCTGCTGGCATGTCAGGTACGAACTGACAAAAGCGGGCTCCTTGTCTATGGGACAAGTTTTCCCTCCTATCTCTATGAGCAGCCAAACGTTGTGCTGAGGTCCTACAAAAATGGCAAATGTGTAAATAGACCAAAGTGGTAAAGATGGGCTTTAGATCTGTTTGTACTTGGTTTTGGAAAGTTTACTGAGCAGACCCCTTTGGTTTCTTCCTACATTCGGCAGTGACTTATCAAGTCAGGCTTCAAGGATTTCATCACTTTCAATCACATCGCATAACGGCATGACTCACACAGCCTGAGGAGATCCAGCACAGTGCAAGGTGTTAAAAATTCAAAGCACAGAGCATCCTGAAAACAACAGTTAGAAAAAGAGATTTTCTTTTCAGAACTAATATCATTTTCAGTGTTCTTATGAGACTGTCTTTTGTTTTAGCCATCCTAAAGGTTACCGTAGTCAAAATAGTTAGCTAATTCATTTCACAAGTGATGAAAAAAAGAATTCATATTACACACTCCTCATACAGGCGTTTATTTGTCATTCATTAAATTATTTATATATATTATGATATATTCTTTGGGGGCTTTTATTAAATTACATCAAACTACATGAGGTCACATGTGTTACTTCTGCATGCCATATTAATCTCTAAAATAGATTACCCAGGTAGCCCAAGGTAACTGAACAAATTAACGGCACTGAGAATCAGCCTCATTCTACCTACTTCTGCTACATCGTACTACCTACTGAGATATGTCAGTTCTCTCTTTGACACAACAGACAGAGAAGCAGTGCCATCCTCGAAACTGGCATCAGTCTTAACAGCACTTATACCTCTGAACGCAGAAAATATATTAGAAACACAGCTACTCCTTAAAGAATACAAGATTAAAATACCAATGTCCTGCTCTTCGTTCTTCACTGCTATCACTTCATAAGACATTTCTACTAGCGCGAAGTGGGTGTGAAATGCCAGCATTCTGACTAGATGCTATATTACATTACGGAGCAACGTAATATACATTACAGTCTAACAGAGGCCAGCCCTATATGCTCACATACTGAGCTGTAAATAACAGCTCTAAGTACTCTCTTGTACAGAAAATCACTTGTAAAGCTAACTTTAAGAAGCCTATCACGTGCCTTAGTAGCGTCACTTCAGGTTTCAAAAGAGATGTTTCAGTTAATTACACAGCATGGCAAAAACCCATGCAACATAACCCAAGTTTCAACGCAGAGTTCTTCACTAGCTTTGCTGCTTCCTGCTTCTGGGCACGTGACAGATAAGAATCACACAATTTAAGGCGCTACTGGAAGGAACTAATATACTAAACCAGAATGATACAAGACTATCATTACCTATCCTGTCCTGTACAGAACAGAATAGACCCTGAACTTGGAAATCTGAATAATGACAGTCATTGAAAATCTTATTGGAAATACCTTCTTGCCATTCAGCCAGCTGACCACTAGCTGTCCCCATTGCTTCACTAGAGTAAAGAATCAGTGTTACAACTGGAAGACTATTTTCAAATGAAACGTATCTTCAGAAATGAGTGCTGCAACTCTTCGGGAAGAGGAAAAAATAAGAAAAAAAAGAAGAAAGCTCAGTAGAATTAAAACAGTTAAAATGAGCTACTAAATTTCTCTAAGTTTTCAGATAAGAAAATGGATGTGTAGAACACCAACATCCTAGGACAGTGACAACACTGCAATTTGAAACAGGTCAGCATGGAAAGCTTAGCAGATCCATGACATTTTATAAGATCTAGGGCAACAGAAGTCCCTGGAGATCCACTGTTGTAGCAGAACAGGAATAATCAAAATGGACTGGGGCAATACAGTATTCCTGCCTAGTTTCTGACCACAACCAGAACATCATCATCTGCAGTATTGGATAAAACCACCTTAAGAGATGCTTTCCCAACCCGTATCTATGGTGGACGCTACTTCCACCTCAGACTACAAAGCCTATTCAAACTTAGAAGTGGAAAATGTATCTCAGAGAAGCCATACAATAAAGGTATCTTAAGCTCATCTCAAAACCTTAAAGTTTTGACAATTCAGGATGATTTCTCATTTCCATTCACTTTTTGGCTTCTCAACATGAGCTCAGAACACAGAATTGTCAATTTATTTATTAGATCTGGGTTTGGTTTTTTCGCAAATCAAATTGGAGTAACCTGGTTTTTATGTTGATAATGGTTGAGATTTATTTTCACATAATAATTAAGAAGGGAAAATAATATTTTATAATGCAATTAAGTCTACCTTAAGTGCCTTTTCTAGCCTTAGTGCTGCTGTTCATAAAGAATGAAGAAAGTCTGCATGTACTCAATAAAATGTATGTTATGATTTTAGATGCTATTTATTGCTTTTTGTTTAGCCTTCATAAATAAGCCCCATTATTTGCTCTATAATATGTGCTTCTAAAAATCAAAGACAAAGCAGTGTCATTTCTAATGTGCCAGACCTCCACTGGACTCCTCTAGCAAGTGAAACTGCAATATAATATACAAGGTAGTTTTCAATCAAGCCAGATATTTTAGATCAGAATCTACCCTTTTTCTCTGCTACATTATAGTCAAGAAAAGCTGAACAGGATACAGAAGGTTGGGATTACTATATCTTTCAAAATATAGGGAAAATAAAATTAGGAAAGAGAGACTGATCCCTGCTTTCTTACGTCGTCTTCCACTCTCAATGGGCCTCTCTTGTACTTGGCAACTACTGTTCCTGCACAATGCACTAAAACAATTTTTTTTTGTGAAGAGCTTTATTCAGAACAGCAAAATGAAATTCAGAATTGTCAGTGCAGGATTATTAGCAAAACAGCAGAAAATCACCAAATTGGAGACAAAGAGTTCACAATTCAAAGTACATTGGCAATTTTCTTTAAAACAGGCTAATATTCCGAACCAAAACTCCTCCCAGTTTGAAATCCACAATTTACTTCCAAATTCTAGACTTTGCCGCATGTAGTATCAACGTACACACAAATGTTGGGCATCCGCTGTGCCATGAAATACCTATTGAATGTCTGTGTGAACCGCGATTTTTTTTCATGTATGAATGTACTGTATCAGTATATTCTAATAGATATTAAATGTTTAACAGCCAGCTCCACACAAAATACACATACTAGGAGGAAAATCTTTCACAGGAGAAACTGGTTGTGGATTAGTTATATTCTGTTCTTCTGTTTTACCTCTAATGTCAAATATTTGTAATTTTAAACATTTAGTTTGATTTCAAAACTAACTTTCAGAGTTTCAAAATGTTACCCTACATAAATAATTCTTGTAAATAAGTGTTCAATAAAAATGTTTACGTATCCTTTTCATTGAGTAGGACCTCCAGAAAAACATAGCAAGTATCAAAAACAAAAAGAACAGAATCACAGAATCACAGAATCGTCTAGGTTGGAAGAGACCTCCAAGATCATCTAGTCCAACCTCTGTCCTAACACTAACAAGTCCTCCACTAAACCATATCACTAAGAACATAGAGAAAAAAGTAAGCATAAGCATGAATGTTATCCTCAACTTATGGAACAGAATAATAGTTTTCCTACAGAAAACAATGAATTTGTTTTCTATGAAACTGGACAAGACAATAGGCTTTATTCACCTAAATAGTGTGCTTATTTTGTATTCCAAATTCTCTACACATATAGTACTGTGTAGACTTTATAGATGTAACAACTGACTCGAGAAAATTCTGGTCTTCCCCACCCTCCCCCCAAAAAGGTTCTGAGTGAAGAATGGTGTATTTACAAAGGGTTTGGTATACATATAGACTGATCTCCCCAAAAAGACACCTGTTATGGATATTCTTGCTAGAAACTATGAAAAGCAATTGAAATCCAAATATTTTTGTACTCTGTGTTTGCTTAAGAGCCTATGAAAATGTTTAGTTTTACATGGACTATATCAGCATTATTATTTACCTACCACCAAGAAGCTGAAAAACATGTATGTCTAAAGATGTGCTTCACCTAGTAGGCTAGATTCAAGTGATACAAACGAAAATTTTGGTGCTAACTGGAAGCAAAATATAACTTCCTGAAATAGGATCAACTTAAGGAATTTGAAGAAAGCACAGTTTCCTTCTTAGTGGTCACAGCACGTGGCCAGAAGAGTAAAACAATATCAGTTTAGAAGTCATATGTTACAAAGTACTTTCTTGAAGCAGTATGGAACAAGGAAAAAAGTCCTCTCCCATGTCAATAAGGACATACTAGTTTAAAGTGTCAAAAGGTATGTGTCATAATTACTGCTTTTCTAATAAACGTGAATAAACACTATTTTACTTTTTCTAGTTGCATAAACCAAACTATACCATTATAGAAAAAAATGGAGCAAAAACTTTTCTCGTGTAGTAATGTTCCAATGGATTACAGAATAGGATAGAGAATGTTTGCTTGGCTGTAGTTTGGTGTATCCAATATTCCTGGACGTTGAAGAAGGGCACATCAAGATCTAAACTATGCAGCGAGACCCCAGCTCTTCAGCAGTGTTTCCAGCTGTTGGTATATCAGGGAGCTAAGGCCTGCAGGAAGAGTTTTGTCAAATGAACTAGAATATCTTCCAGACAGCTGGAGGGCTACAACTAGTGCTAAAATAAATGAGCAAATGCTGCTTCTTCCGTTAGCTGATTTATTGGTACACCTGCATTCAGGAGAGGTACAGAAATGCTTCAAAGGATGCATCTTCAACAGATTTGAAAGGGAGGAAAGGAAATCAAAATCAGGTTAAAACAAAGTTGTAACGAATCTTTTTTTTTGTAACTACTTGAGGGCTACCAAACCACCTCACTGGTCACTGATGTGTGTTTCTAAATGATTGAGTAAAAGGAGTGAAATACTCTAGTAAAAAAATCCTAAGGTATATATAAGATCATGCTGCAGAGTTTAAATCCCATTGCATTGGTTAACTACAGAAACAGGCTGTCCAGACACCCCAAAATGTAGCTAGATTAATATGATTTATTTTGCTGATGTAGGAGGATTAAGCTGTTCAGACACAATGCAATAATTAGTGACTTCCCCAGATCTGCTGAGTCCACCCCAGCAGCTGTACTTGGGCATTCTGAATGACCAACTGCCGCACATCTGTAAACTGAATAAAGCTCACATATGCAAATACAAAAAAGTTTCTGCCAACCTCCCCTACCTAATGTTTTTAAAATACCTTTCAACAATCATGCCAGCAAAACATGCTCCTTCCAAAGCTCACAAAAAACAAGACATGCAAGAGCACAAGTTTTACAAAAGCACACAATATGAAAATCTTAACAAATACCGAAACAATCACAGAAACCTGTGCTTCACCAACTAGCCATGATATTAAGAGACAAAAGATTTCCAGAAGCACAGCTAACCACCTTGTGATTACAGCCTAAGGACACCATTCTCACAAAAGGAAACAACAGTGTTGTCAGGTGTGCAAAGTGATTCTTTCCTCCTGAGAAGCAGGAGGAACCTGTAAGTTCAACTGGTGTTAAAGTGCAAAAGACACTCAAAGAAAAAATACACTTCTGAACAAAGAAAAAACTCATCATACTTTGCACCTCTTTAAGAAAAAAATCCCTTTAACAAGTTGGTTCATTAATAAAAGTGCAATTAAGTACCACATCATTAAAGGAACAGGAATGAAAACAGTAAATTCTCATTAAGAGACAATGCTAAGGTATCTATCTCATTAAAAAAAAAAAAATCAACACTTTCTCCCCTCACTCCTGGTTATATATAATCTCTTAGGAACTTGGTACTTACTAACATAGGGTTGCTCCTGAAGTTTAAGAAACTGGTTTTTTTGTGAGCTAAAAAGCTAGAATTTGTTCCCATATTTCTAAGAAAAAGTGCTACTTATTGTGAACAAACAGCAATGAGAACAGAAAAACATTTAGGGAAAACTACTACTCATTTCAATATCACAAACAAGACATAAGCATGGGGAAAGTGACAAATTCTGCATTCTCTCAATAACAGACTCTCTTTCTGTTAACATTGTAAGCTGGAATAGAGAAACTTCAATCACTGTGGCAAGCAGGCAGCTCATGAATAGGCTTGCTAAAATCAACAAGACTATTCGTATGAACAAATGCTCAAAATGACTATGAGACTTCTTATATATCCTTTGTAATGTTAAAATCAGCAGGACTACTGTGGTTTGCAAGTGCTCTCCCACATGCACTAAGAGCTGAAGGCAAGAGGCGTGCTCATGCAGTTAAAGACTGAATCAGTCCTCTGTTTTCAGATAAAAATATTACAACACATTCTAACAACAGAAATAATGGATTCGCAGATACCAGGCTTTACCTAACTATAACTAAGGCCTGAAGTTAGATTCTGATGTGCATTGCTCGAGTAAAATACTACTTTTACTGTCGGAACGGTTATTGGTTAACTATGTATGCAATTCTGCTTGAAGACCAGGAGATTTCAAACCACATTCAAAAAGTATAGAACCAGGATGGTAATACATAAAGGATCTGTGAGAAAGGAAGCACTAGAACTAGCAGCAAGGTGGGGTTGCCTGCATGGTCAGCCCTTCATTTGAATGCAAATGTAATTTTGGGGCAGGCAGTTATCTGTGACATCAGGCAGGACCTTAGTAAACTGTTACCACCAGCACCTGGTAAAACCATTGTTAATCATGTGTAGTAAAGGGACATCAGGGCTAGCATGAGTCATTTATAGAGCCAGTCAGGGCTAGAAAAGACAGAGAAAGAAAGAGGAGGGGAAGAGAGATCAAACAAACCCTGCGAGGAGCAGGATGTCCCAGCAAGACAAAGCCAGGCTGTGAGCATCATGTATGTGAGTTACCTTTTGGATAAAGAAACCAGCATGTATCCAGGACCTGCAAGGTGCAGCAACAACAACCTGCCAGTGCAAAACTTCGCATCTGCTCCCCCCTACTCAGACTACATGGGATACCACCATGTGCCAGCCCTGGACAACCACGGACAGCCTGCGGGAACCTGGGGATCCCACTATGGCCCACAGAGGGAGGACTGGAACGCTTATGGCCCAGGACCTTCCAGCACGGTGGCTGCTGCACAGATCAATGGCTCGCCTCCTGGGCAGGTCTCCTACAGTTCTGCTGATTACAGCTCCCTCCATCCTGCTGGATCCGGGGGGTTACCTCCTGTAGATACAATTAATGCACAGCAAATCTCTCCCAACAGCCAAAGGCACAGCTCTTATGAATGGATGAGGAAAACAGTACAATCCACTTCTACAGGTATGAGGGCAGAGAGGCTATGCTGAGATGCTATTTCTCTGTTTTGGGTGGTTGGTTTTGTGCTGAGTTGTTGTTGTTGCCGCCAGGTACCGTGTTTTGAGGAAAGCATACATTTTTAACAACAACAAAAAAAAGATCCTAATTGCTCTGAAAAATTCTCTTGCTAGCAGTTAAATATTGGTTCTATATTTGGATGTTGTTTTTGATCAGCTCATGATTTCTTATTTCTTTCTTGACGTTTACCGATGAAACAAATGAAGAGCAGTGTCCTTTGACAGTGAAGTATTTTCACTTAGGATATGTTAAAAAAGTGACATCAAATAATTGCTTTTAATAGTGGTCCTATAGATTTAAAGGAGGAAGCATGTCTGTAGAAAGAAATCACGATGAAAGTATCATATTTCTCCACCATCTATATTGTTTGTTTTCCTCAACTTCTAGAGCAGATATGAAAAGTTCAAGTAAAATACATATAGTATTGGGGTTGGAAAGAAACCTTTGTATTAGATACAACCTCTTAAACCTCAGAACACTGAAATGAAGTGTCTGCAAGATGAGAGGCTTTAAAAACAGGACCAAAAAGAAAGAAAAGGCTTGCCACACTTTGTAGCAGCAGTTCTCAGAACATGCAGAAATATAAAGATCTATGGTAACACAATCAGTTAATATTATGATGGGTCAACCTCTGATGCGTATGAGTGGATGAGTTAAAGAAAAAAAGCTTCAGTCACATTTAACAAGTAAAAATAAGTCATGAAGCCCGAGGAAAAGATTTTGGTTGTGGGAAGCAGTACAAAAAATATATAACTATTAAACCTACTTAAAACAATTCTGTTCCTTGTATCAACAGAAAAAATAATAATCAAACAAGGAAGGAGAGAAGGAAAGGAGCAAGAGGGGAAACTGCCTGAAAAGAACACAATCCGCTATAAAGTAGCTGATCCTCTGAGGTCCTGAGCAGCTTTTACATGCACAGACATCAGTAGGAAATAAGGATGCTCAGTACCTCCCCTTAAGAGATGCTCACAGGATTTTAGTGTTACATCTCAGGAAGGTTCCTTTCCTTTCAGCCCTTCTTCCCTCCCAGCTCTGTTCCACACATGCCTGCAAATGATGGTTTTCAAAGACAGTACTGAATCAATCTCTGAGAGGGAAGCAATTAATTTAAAAACATGCCCTGCAAAAATGAAAGCAACTAAACAGAAAAATTGTCTATATTAAAATAATGCATCTAATGTGTGTGGACAGACTGAGCCATACTTACTCCTGCTGAATACAACTTTAGCTCATAGGGAGTCCATAGAGGACAACCGAACAATCAGAGTACGTTGTTACTCTGGGTGAGTAAAAATTGTGGCAAATATAACAAATATAGGTTGTGGGGTGTTTGTTGTTTTTTTTAGTATCCATGTCTACCTATATCTAGTTGCTCTTCATTGAATGCTACCTAAGGAAAGATAAGAGGGGGACCAATCTCGCAAAGACAGTTTACTTTTGAGTAGTCCTTATTTATACAATGACATTTCTCCTCACAAACCCTATAATTTACAGATGGCAGCATACTTGCTCAAAAAACACTACTTCTCATCTCATCTTTACCTACCTGCCTCTTGTTCCTGTGGATTTAAACTGCAGCTTTACCCCCTTCTGTCTCTTTGGAAAAAAACATTAGGAATTTCTGCAAGAGCAGAGGAATTACTTCTGTTGTTTATTAGCTATTTTTCTTCTCTGTGAAACAGATATGAACTGTGATTCTTAAAGATGGAAAAAATGAGGTTTAGATTTACCTGAAGTCACAAAAAAATTATAGAAATAACATTTATTATTTGTTCATTACTTGTTGCAATATACTAGTCATCAATAATATGATTTCACTATGGGAACAATTATTATTAATGCAAGTAATTTTTGCAAGATGTTCCTGAACATCTTCAAGAAACACTCCTGTAATCGTATCCCTTTAGGATCAGGAGAGATTCCTTCCATGGGTTTACTTACATTGGGTAGTCTGACTTGTAGCAGCTACAGAAACAGGGCCCAGAATCAATGACATTTCCATCTCCAGGGGTTTCACGGTTAGCTTCTCTTACTGGTGCTTTGTGGCCTCACAACCTGACAAATGACAAACAAAACACTTGACTGAAATTTCTGTCACTGCCTCATATCCTATGGATCTTTTCACATTATTGTTTAAACAATTTACACGGAACAAAAGAAGAATGATTTCAAGTTAAATCTTACTGTATGTAACTTTAAAAACATCAAATATAAAAGCATGTCTTTACCTAGTATTAAGTAAAGCTCATGAGATTATGCTACTTAAAACCACTGGAAGATCTCAGTATTTAATGCAAGACTGTCATGCTGACTTAGCAGCGCTGGAATGCATTTCCCACAGAAAACACCTAATCAGGCTTTCATCCACCATTCCCTTTGGTTGGAGAATGTCTGAACATCCCTCTGCAGCTTTGGAACTGGAGGGAGTAGGACTTGATCCTAAATACAATGCACATAGGATCCAATGCCTGGTCACTGAATTCCTGAGGGTGTTCAGGATACAAGAGAAAGCAAGTGCGTTTTCACTCAGAAGGCTCGAAGGAGGAAACACTGGCTATTTAGTATTTTCATTCAATAGCACCAGTGGAAAAAGACCCTTCTTTAACCCTTACACTGCCCATCTCCCTTCCTAAACTACCATTGTGAAAGAGCAAGCAAAGCCAAGGCAACTAGCAATTGCAACAGAGGAAAGAACAAAGCCACAGCAACTAGGGATCTGAGATGGCAATTCACGTACACACAAAGCATAATTACAGGCAAATTCTTTGATGGACAGTACAATAAATCCATCTTTGACCAAGTTACAAATCTACTTCTATTGATTTCAGTATTTTTACAGAGGTATGCAACCCTGCATATAGGAGGAGACTTTACTTTTAGCCTTTGTAAGGAAATAACATACACCTGCATAAAACCATGCCCAAAATAAGATTGAATAGGTAAGCACCAAGCAGTTTCAGCAACAGTGAGAAGTAGCTCACAAATCTGAAAGTACATCTTCAGATCTAAACCTATATTACCATTAAGGAGAGAGGGAGCAAGTACAGAAACAGAGGGAAACTAGTTATGAGCAGAGACTTCTCCTGTACATGACACCACCCCAGTCATTGCTCAATAAAAGTTTACTCTGACAATTTTTCTGATTATGATGACAGGTGCTGACAGCATCATTACCCAATGCACTGTAAATCTAGAAGGAGGAAGAAGTTATATCCCCTCAAATCTAAGAAAGAGAAACAAGCCTCTTAAGAAGCTATTCCTGCAAAATTTTGAATTTCTAAAGAACACACCCCTAGGAAAAAAATAAAAAGTAAAATCAGTTAATTGCTTGCTTCTTAGTATATACAGTGATGGGCAATGGGATTTTTCCTGACCTTGCCACTTAGACATCTGCCTACGTTTTTGGCCACTTGTTCCCTTCTGCCAAACAAAATGCACCCAGAGCAGTGTGACCAATCATCATTTAAAGGTGACAAAAATGATTCTGCTTTGGGTTCAATTATTTCTGTATGACAGAGATGAATAGTTTACACTAACAAAGTGAAGGACAGAATTTGGCAAGAGCTTTATTACAGAATACCAGAATGTACTCCAAATTGAAACTATTAAAACTTTAAATAGGAGTCAACAGCATAGAGGGGAAAATCCTGCCAGTCCATTGACAGGTTCTGATTCTATGATACTACTTTGTCCTTTTCTCCATGAGTCATCTGAATACGTACAACAAGAAATTATGATCAAGACCCGTCAGAAAATACAAACACAGAATTTCACCATGCTTCACAAACCTTCATGCATCCACCTTCACAATAGTCCCCCTCATCTCACTAAGACTTGCAGGAGGAAGACGATTACTCACACTATACAGAATCAGACCCATGTAACATTTTCTAATAGAATGGCAGTGTGTATTTTTAAATTAAACTCTACAGAACTTCATGTGCAACACACTGTCCTTCTTCAAGACTCATTTAAATTACTTTTGTTTCACAAATTCAATGAAGTCAGTGAAATTTCCCTAGGGTGAATATGGCCCTTTCATTTCCTAACTTTTAAAGTGCGTGAATATTTGCAAATAGTCTCCCCCTCGAAAAAGAAAAAAGAAAAAACCAACACACACTCTGGGGCCTGAGCTCCTGTGGTCCTTACCTTCATTACAATTGCAAAAACTAACACTAATCTCTCTCTTAATACTGAGCCAACCTAAAGACGTAGAAGTGAACAGAGCATATCTTCATGCCAGAAAACTGTTTTACATTTTGAGCTGACTTGCGCTGACCTCCCGCTATCCAGTACAGACATTAACTCCCTCTGAAACAATATTAAACTATTGAAATTATGATTCTTTGTAGGTTAATCTGACACTGTTCTGTACTACAGCATTTCCTGTCTAAATTAGGTAGCTGGTGGATTTTAGGAACAATGTCAATTTTGGAAGATGAAGGATTTTCCTGAACAGTTAAGAGACAAGGCACTGAAAAAGGGGCCAGGGCTAGTTCTCATGCTAATTTATTTTACTTTGTAAACTAGTTGTGAGGTCTGATGGTGGCTTTTTTTTCCTCCTTTCCTGGCCTACATTGTCTTCAGTTTTGAGGCCTATCTGTCATATTGAGGCAACAGACCCTTTTAACACTTCTCTTTGCTTTGATATGCAGTCTTGTCTCTTCCTTCTCCCTTTTTTCTTCAGGAGTTATATTGCCGGAAAGGGTGATGATTTTCACAGCAAATAAAGAGGCCTTCTCCTAGCTTTATTGTCTTCAGAAGAAATACTCTGTGAATTTTATGGCCAATGGGAAAGCTGTTCCCTTCCCCCAACTCAGAACTTGGCCAGTCACAAAAATTGCTGAAGTGGGTGTGATAGAACAGGATTGTTAGAAAACTTTACATGAGATAGTTTAAGCCTGAAATGTCTTATTTCTCCTTATTCCAAAGGCAGTCTTAAACAGTCACCATGGGTAAAATTGTTTTTTTTTTTTTGTTTTGTGTTTTTTGTTGTTGTTGTTTTTTGACAAAATTCACTTTTCTTAAATAGTTCAAAAGCCGAAAATCTGCTTCTCTAGCACAGAGGCAGTCATACTGCAAAGGCAGTTACTTCAAAGCTCCTTATTTTTTCTTCCACTGAACTACCACTAAACCCTCCAACCACTTGCAGCTCCATGGTATGACTGGCCACGACAACACTTTCCTAATAAAACTGATAATATATTGCTGATTAAAATGACAACCTGTCATTAATAAAAGATTAAGACCATAGAAAGTTAAATGTTGTTCACTCACCTGAGTAAAATACGCAGGATCTGACTAAAGGATTGGATTAAAACATTAGCATTTATCATTGGATCATTAAATTCAGTCATCATCTACTAAACAAGTCTGAGAAGTGAAAAATATCCTTCTGCTGTCTCTGGGGTGAATCCATTAGTTCTACCTCAGATTTTACTCAGGTAATACTAAAATAACATGCATTGCTGTAAATAAAACCAGTAGGTAGTCTGCAAGATTCATGGCAGAATGCACTACCGTGGATCTGTTCTATCTAACAGATGAAATTCAGAGGCTAAAGTCCTAAACTGTTTAGCAATAGGTTTTTAGTGCTGTTGTTTGTTAACCTTGGAAAATAAATAAAAATGTATTTTGCCTTTGAAATCAAATGACATATGCAGAGTAATTCCAACCCAGCATCCAGGAAAGGCATGTGGAAGTCTCTCGTTGACATCAGGACCTTACCCATGTCTCGCTAGGAGTAAAACACGGCGCTGCCAAAACTAGAAGTACCTTCTCAGAAGACCTCAGATTTCTCAGGCTGTTGTTGACTTTTAGGAAGAAAGTGTTCTCCTTTTCCCTTTCCATTTTTAAAAATTACTTTGTTACCTTACTTTAAAGAAATAAACTAGGTGCAAAAGCTCCTAATCTTCCCTCAAAAAGGAAGAAGAAATTATAATTTCTACTACAAAATAAACAGAAAGGTAACTCATACAACAATGAAAGATTTTATGGAAGTTCTGTTTTCCGCATACATTTAATTTCTTCAGTTTAAGAAAAAAAAAACAACCTTTACTACTCAAATAAGGGCTTAAGCACTTAAAATCAGAAATAGGAAGGTATATCTCAAAGTTTACCACCTTGTTTTGGCAACAGAAAAGCTTCTGATATTTGTCTATGGCTTCTGAATGAGAATAGAGCTGAAGATAAGATCACCTTGTTGCTCCTTTGTATACTCCATCTTAACAACACAAAGGAGACTAAGGAAACATTTTAAATATTTTGTCCCACAGAATGACCCCAAACTTTCATTTGAAGAGGAAAATCTTAACCAAAAACCAGACTAGAGAGATCAAAAGCTTAAAAAATTTCAAATAAAGCATTAAAGCACCACAGGTGACCATATGTTAAACAAACAATTTACACTTCGAATGAGTGAAAACAAATGTCCTACTATTTATGTGGACTGCACTAAACTGCTGTTCTTCAGGGACTTTAAAATTCTTACCATAATATTGCAAAATTAGCAGCACTTTTCACTTGATTAGCAGGGTAAACATAATTGGGCTAATTCTGCTTTTCACTACAGTTCTGCCATGGCAGAAATGCTACTGAAATGAGAGTGTCTAACCTAGCCAAGCACAGCAGAACCTTCACAGGGAAGTTAACAGATTTGGGTGAAGTGTTTCTGGCTGCACGGAAGGAGTAGAAACCCTGGCAAAAGCAAGCAAGAAACACAAAAAGGCACAATTTATTTTTCCTCCTGAAACATTCCAACTAAGCACACCGATGACCTCAGGACAGTTTAGAAATGCCCGTATCATTGTAAACTCACTATTAATACATAGTGCTTTCCCAGGGTTGAACAGCACGGAGTGCGGAAGCTAAAGGACCAAATTCTGATGTAGACCATGTTCTACAAGCCCAGGAAGAGTCCTAGAGAAAGCCTGTCCCATAGGGTGATCCGGTTATTGTCCACAACCAGAGGTATAACAATATTTGTTTACAGCACTGCAGTGCCCAGGATTTCCAATGCTATACAGCGCACACAGCTCTGCATCCAGGATCAATACAAACCATACAGAAAGGATCTGTACCTGAAGAACTTCGTAACATAAATAGTACCAGAGTGAGCCAAAAATTCTTACAAGTAACAAAGTACTGGTTGTCAAATGCTGGAAGAGAAAGGAGTGACATGGTTAAGTCATTACCATGTGGTGTACACATGTAGATAACAAGTGGAAGGTAATGTTAACTTTATACATGTTCAGCTATGAAAACAATGAGACTTTATTCCTCCTTGGGCATGCGGGGGAAAAACATTAACTCATGAAACAAAATCATGAATTAAGGGATAAAGTACTTCCAGATTCTGCTACACTGTTGTAGACTGAATTCTGATCTCTGGGTGCTACTTAAACTTCAAAAGCAAGGGAAGCTGGAAGGATGGGCTGGGCAGAAATCAGGCCTTTGATACTGCTGATACCTGAAACCTCCAGCTATTCTCTCCTGCAGGGGGGAAGCTGGTTGCTCTGTGGTGGCATGCCATAGTGACCTACTCAGAGACTGAAATTTTACCAACGCCTGTCTGAAAATCTATTTCAGTGATCTCCATTCAAAATTAATTACTGTTATTATGAGTGAAAGTGTTATGAATCTGAGTCTGAGATTTTTATTTTTTTTGGAAAAGTTGGGCATGCATACTTTTTTTCAGAAAAAAAAAACAAACCTCTAAGACAATAATAAAGTGCTGTTGTATGAAGCTAGGCTACATCTGCAGCACTACCAGGCTGTTACAGGCAGCAAGCCACAAGATGCCTCCAGTTCTGTGCACGATCTGAGAGAACCTGGCTCCAATGGTGTTGTTCTCACCTACTGGGCAGGGAGATTCACAAACTGCAGTACTGCTGTGGAACACACTGCCAAAACTACCAACTACAAATACATTCCCTGTCCCAATTCACTGAGGAAATATTTACATCTGAAGAACTGTCCAGATGAATATAGACAGACAAGAAAGCAGAAAACGAACCAGCAAGACACTATTAGCAAACCCTGTAACGTTGGTCTTAGCACAAAAATGATCTGATCTTTCCAAAATGTAGGAAGACCTCAAAGCAGGGCTCAGGGGCCTTGGTTTTAAGCAGTTGTTGATCTCCAATATTTTGATTGCCTAAAATGAGTATTAACAATAGAGAAGAGGTGAGTGAGAAAGAAAGCATCAGCAGCCTCTCTCATTCGCAATTCTGTTTCACTACTGCCAACATCTTCTGTCCCTACTAATTACCCTGTATGGAATCGATAAGTTTCAGCTACTTGCATCCATGTTCACTGGCTCACATCATTTGCTGTTGCCTTTTAATGACCCAGATATTGCTGAGCCATGTCTGCTTCAGTCAGCTGTACCCACATCTGAAGCGATGCAGCGCTGCTGCTTGCAAAAGAACAGATGCTGCCGTTCTAGCCTTGTTGAATGTCCTTTGTTAAAATAACTGCTTTCCTTTCATCTTTTTTTTTTTTTAATTAGCTGTCATCTGAAAATCTCTATTACTATTCCTTGAACTATTATCAAGTTGTGGATAGATAGTGCTAGATTTGAAGGAAAAACATAGCCACCAAACTGCACTAACAACCACAATATCAAATGAGTATTTCTAGCAACTGGAACTGAGGAAGTTTGGAAGCTCTCAGCATTTTCTATGCAGTTAAATATCCTCCACATTTCTCTCTAAATCAGGTGGCAGTTTATCAGCTTTAAGAACAGAGAAACAGAGCAATTCAACACTATGCAGGAAGCCTGCATCAGAGTTAGGAACAGATCCCAGGTTTCCTGGCTCCTCATTCCTAACAAGAACACCTTCCCTTTCCCGAATGTTAACCCAAGGATAGTAAAGAATATGAGCACCAGTTTACCATCTATTTACTAAGGAGCAAACCCAAAATCTGGTGGTATGAACCTCGTGCTGTAAATCACGACTAAGTCCGCTACAGTCAAGGGAGTCACTTGGGGTAAGTGCATAGTCTAAAATACCCACAAACGTTACCAAATGCAAAGTCAGATATTTTATGTTACTGAAGTTAAAAAATTCTAGCTTGAAGCAATGTGTTCTTCTTTCAAAACAGGTAAAACAAGAACAAGAGAGAAGTACCGAGTGGTTTACACTGATCATCAGAGATTAGAATTAGAGAAGGAATTTCATTACAACAGATACATTACAATCAGGAGGAAGTCTGAACTTGCTGCAAACCTAAGACTTTCCGAGAGACAGGTAGAGTATGGATCACCCATTCAGAGTTTCCTTTACATTTATTATTGCTGATGAGGAGATAACCACACCGGTAAAGAACACAGAAATGCTAATGCCTCTAATAACCAACATGACCGGGTTCCCTTTGCAGTTAAGGAACTCAAACTATCCTGCTGAATGGCCTGCCGGCTTGCTTTCTACTCTTTTCTAATGATCCCATCAGATCTAGCTCAGCTCACATGATGACAGCAGAGAGCCGTGCAACAACACAAACACGAACACCAGTCCAACAGCCTTGTTCTGAGAAAATATCAACAGAATGCTGCCCGGAGGTCTTGGTTCGGCTGAGGCAGTGGTAGGAGGGTGAAAGTTTGCAAAACTTCCAAGCAGAAGTCCTGGTTCTGCTGAAGTCAATGGGAACTCTAACTGATTTCAACAAGGTCAGCCTTAGCAGGGGTGCAGCTACAAAATATAAGTGATGAATTCACTTATGTTCAGGACACTGAAGGTGTTTGTCTCCTTCGCTACCTCCAAACTTTCGTTAATAATTTCCTGCACTCTTGCTGCTCCTTTCCTCCCTATTTCCTCCCATCCCTTCCAAATTCCCCTTGCATTCCCACAACTTAAAACAATCCTTCCAGGCCAAAAGATAAATACAATTTGCTCTGGAGCCATTCAGTGCCATGTTCTTCACTCAAGCAGTTGCAGTGCGTGTGCCACCTCCTGTGAGAGCAAAGCAGGAACCTGGCCCCTGGCTCATGCAAACCAAGATAAGGTACCAAGCTAGATCTTCCACAAAGACACTCGTAAAATGAGCTGAGCATGTGTTCTGTCCCATTTGACTGGGGAGTTTCTTGATGCCGTACACTGAAGGAAGCAGTGATCTGCAAAATTAAAAGCTTTATTAGAGGATCTCCATGAACAGATTTCGGGGAAGAATATGCTCATTTGTTGGCCTATTCGCAACATGAATAACTAACACCACACCATTTTCCTCAGTCAGTTATTATTCAGTACCATTCATTGAAGATTATGCCTGAGTCACCATTGTTTTAAGGGCTCTGTTGAGCAGGGACAATTCAAAATCCACCTAGTTGTAGCACCGTGCATCCTTCTTGCACTTGTCTTGCACACCACACACACACTGGAAAAGCTTACAGTAATGGAGAAGCAAATACTTTGTAAATACTTCTCGATTTGTTGTTGAATGCAAGTATATATTGAAAATTGCAATTATTTCAACTGGGTATAAAGAACATACTATTTGTTTTCTGGCTGGCTGCTTAAATCTTAATAATGACTTCATTATTAAGACTGAATTTAAAAATGAAGACCCTCTTCTGTATGCAGCCAACAATATTTACTTGAAACTTCCCCGAGGGGTGATAATTCCTGATAAACCTTTTGTTAGCAGATTAGAAGTGGTGATACAAAAAAGCACAACACATTTTTTGTCATGTAGCAGGGCTTGTTTGGCATGTTAGCAGGGTAACATGGCAAAAGTTTTTGCAATATTTGCTCTTCATCATCAATATTTCATAAATCAAATTAATTCCACTGCATAAAGACTGCATCTCTGAAGTCACTCTTGAAAATTTAAGATTAAGGAGGAAATATCTCATCTATACTCCCACTACTCATCTTTCGCACAAAATTAAACTCCATTGGATGAATATGGCTGAACACACACTGTCCTATCCCAAGTTGCACTGCACTGAATCTAAAACCTGAAACACTGTCTAAAAAAGCTTTTTTTTTGTCCCTGACTATGCCAAAAATCCCATCCAGGACATTGAAGAGATTATCTCAAGACAGAAGGACAAAGAAAAATGCTTAAACAAGAAAGGAAAAATGTGATATCTAGTACCAAATAAGTGGTATAATGAAGGATTTCTAAAATAGAAAGGATACAGAAATAAAGAGATGGTGAGGAGAAGAAGAGAGAAAATTAGACTTCAAGGGGAAGGGTTACTTACACAACAACTGAACAGTGGAAAAAATACTGAAAGAAAGGAGAGCAACAGGTAAAGAACAACTCAGATGCAATTGATCATGTTGGCTTTTAGTCTAACATTACAGATTTGTATTTACCTGTGTTTGGTAATTGGTATTCAACATTGAAATGCCTACTAAAACATCTCTCTGCAGCACTGCTGCAGGTCTGCACCCCTAGTTTAAAAACAAATCAGAATAAAACTCTAAATTTAAAGCAGATAACGCTGAACACAGAGGGTAATTCTGAATCAGATGTTAGTTTGGGTTTTAGGTTGTTTCATCTTTTCATGCATTCTGGCAAACGATGGGCAAAGCACAAAAAGCATAAAAATTACCACAGCACAATACCAATGCAGGATATTGGAGAGTATTCGAGCCAGGTTTAACAGAACATCATTTGTTACTGAAGTGATATTCCAGAAACTACGACAAAAAAATGAACTGACAAGTGTTTGAAACGATAGCCTTGGACTTAAGGAACCTGAGTTCAAATTTTTACAATTTTAACGTCCATCTTAAATCTTCACGTTCAGCTGGAAAATGGGAATAATAATGGCTCAAGAATAAGCACATCAAGATTCCTTAAGATGTTTTGCGGGACTTCACCACTAGGTTTCTTTTAGTAACCACAGATATTACCACTTCTTACTGTTTTACCCACTTTCTGATCATCGCCTAGTTATCCTTTGCTAAGCAGCTAGAAAGGAAAAGAAAACAAATCAGTATTTCTCAGCAAACCACAGATTTGGGGGAGGGGGATTATGCAACATACTGACAAAAGTGCTTCCTTTGTCATCTGAACAGCAAAAGAAAAAACAACATGTCTGAATGTGATAGCTTGACCCATTATGCAGACTACATATAACATGGAGCCATTTCCAAGGATAAATAGTAGGCACACGCTTGTTTAAACTCAGCGCTGGGAATTCATGCCCAAAGACATTTCAGTTGCCACAGAACAGTCAGTCTTTCACACCTGAACAAATTCTGCTGTATTACTTGTCAGCTTCATCTCATATCCTCACTTGTTCCGTCCTAATCAAAAAACATGAAACTCTTCGACAGCTGCTTCATCTCTTCCCAAAGATCGCATTTCTGTGACAGAGCAGTAACTATGATATAAAGTTACGGACTGTGTGGGAAACAGCAGCAGATTCTGGCTCCGTCTACACAGGCAATAAAAGGCACTTAGCTGTTAAGGCACCACTTCCATAACACTTTGAAATAACGTGTACCCATGGTGACATTCTGCTCAGAAGTTTATTTCCATTGGCTTACACAGTGGAACAAAGGAATTAATGTTCAGCATCCAAGCAGGAAAGCTTTTGTGCCTCAGTGCACAGGCCAATAACAAGTTTTGAGTTGCTCTGGCTTAGGACGTACAGTTTTCAATGTAAAGATACTCTCAGATTCTTTTGGCCGTAACTGTGATGCATGAGATTTTGTTCTATTAGATTTTGTACCCAAAAAAAAAAATCAAAGCTCATTCCATTAAGAAATACCTCCTAAGAATAACACTAAAAAATTGTTTATCAAGCTAAACAACTTATTACCAGATAGGAAAGATTACCTGTGTGAAAAAAGCAAACAGCTCTGTTGTCTCCGTTTGCTACTGCCTTTCTCACTGGTCCTCATGCAGTTGATTTCCCTCTTATGCCCCTTGAGTCTATACACAAAGGACCACATTGCAGTCCATTAGCAATTGAAAAAAAATTTCCTGTGCTTCTCTGCAGGTGAAAATCTGGTTCCAGAATCGCAGAGCCAAAGAAAGAAAATTAATGAAGAAGAAAATGACTCATTTTGACGGCAGCAATCTTGGCTCTATGCAGAGTGACTCTGGCTCAGTGAGCCCAATGCCAGCTCCTGACCAACAGACTCATTCAGAAATGTCCAGTTCTTTATTTCCACCTCCGCCTCCTCCACCTCCGCTTCCAATGAGTGGCTTGCAGCACAGCGGGAACCTGCAGCAGGTAGTGGCCTCTCAGTAAGGCTGCCTGAAGAGCTACTGCTTAACTAACGCTATAAACTACCAGTACACAGAGCACTATGGTATGAAAGAGAGAGGACATCTGGTGCTGTTTTGCAGGAGTCCCCAGCATGACAGTTCTGTGCACGTAAACTTCAAGTTCAGTAAATCAAGAGTCACTTGCCAGGTCTGCAGGATAGTGCGAGTTCCCAAAGGCAATGGAGCTGTTGTGTGCCAGGAGTCCCAGCTGCAGAGAGCCTCTGCGAGAGGATGCCGTGCTGCCCGTGGCACAAGGCAAGCCTCCCTCCAGCCACGCAGCAGGTGGGTAGGCACTGGGAGGGAAGAGAGCTGAGGACTAGGCATGGCCATCTGTTACCTTATGCTGCAGACAAAAAAAAGGCACAAACCAGACCTCAAGCAATATGACATTGCTGGGGCATTAACGGTGGCTTAATGCCAAGTGCTCTGTGCCTCGCCCCTCGGCAAGGAGTATATTCCTTCTCCTTCAATCTTCACACAGGTTCCAGGTGCCAGTCTCACTTTCTTGGACTCTACATGTGGATCTTGATAAGCGGAAACCTGTCTTAAATGTTTTGAGCCACTTGATAGAAAGCCTGGGTTGTGGTGGCTACACTCAACTGTGTTTTAAGTGCAAAAGTCAAGGAGGAGCTTTTGGAAATTTTTTGGTTTTGAGAGGTATGATTTCCAATGCTCCATATGCTGGTATAAACATGCACTCAGTCTTACCATAAACGTTTCAAAAACATTCTGGAAATGTGAATCTTGCCCTGAGTTCATTTTTGTTAGAACAAAAATCAGGTTGAACTCATTTTGTATCCTAAACAAATAGTAAAGGGGGGGGGGGAAATCCTCTTTTAAATACCTACAATTTTAAAGAGTGATTTCATTTTATTAGACAGCATAACCCATGGATAGAGATGCAATAATTGCGCTCAACTAATTTTACATTTGGACTGCTTTTCAGAACTCTTGTGACATTAAAAAACGCTGAAAAGCTACATTAACAGAAGGTAAAGCAAAAATATTTTACCTGAATACAAGCTCTTGCCAATTTCTAAGTGGCACCTAATACTCAGCTCCTAAACCGTCATCTGAGGATCAAAATAGGACATCTCAATTCCCAAAGTGATGATCTTCTCTATAATACGCAGAATGTGGAAGATAATCACTACTTAAAAATAATCCAGATACCTACTTCCTGAGTTGACTACCAATTGCAAGTTCGTATCTTTTGGCTCCAAAGGGAACATCTTTACAGCACCCAGGTAATTTGGAAACTCATACTGCCCTTTGTCAAAAGGGATTCAGAAATTTAGGATGCTTACCCTCACAAATTTCCAGCAAGGTGTCCTACTAAATATCTCCAACACTGTTGCAAATAAGACTTAGAAGCATTAAGTCATTTAGGCACTACATTCTTTTTGTTTTTGTGTTGTTGTTTTTTTCTTAATTATAACAAATAGTACTATTAGATCATCAAAATGTTCGTAATGTAAAATTACTTTGTATATACAGAACATTAAAATAAATGACTTTTTTCAAAAATCTTTTTCCAACGTGATATCAGCTACTGTAGCAAGTGAACATGAAGATTTTCATGAACACTGTTACTGAATTGTAATATCAAGTTTAAAAGCAGGATTGCAGTAAAAATGCTTAGAAAAAGTAGAGAATGGCAAAACCAGGATGGTTCAGGGAGCTGGCAGTTTTCACTGTTTCTTGGTTTTACTTACCATTTTCTGGTTGTGAGAAGGGTAGCATGAAGTAAGAGTAAACTTAAAATGGATGCACATCTACACTGTAAAATTCCCACTCTTCCCTTTCATTGTGCTGCCAGCAACAGTAGGTTTAAGCTTTGTGTTGGTAAGACAGCCAAACGAGATGAAGAAAACTACAATTCAAAGTTCAGCAACAGATTTCCACACATTATGGAAAGTAGAACGTGACAAATGGCACTTTCGAACAGAAGTGATTTAACACCCATGTTGATGAGCATGGCAACCAAAACAAAACATCGATTTCCCAAAAGAGATACCCACTGCATATGTCCAAAAGAGGAATCAATTGGAAGTGCACAGAACAGCTATTCTGTCTACTGAGGGAAATGCTAGAGATACTTTACATACAGTTCACATATACACAGGACACTTAAAAGAGACTCAGAAAGGTTCAAAAAAAAAAAAAAACTCAAACTGACCCATTAAACACAGAAGTAAGTTTGCATACTAGGGAAAAATCAGTGAAATCTTCCAGATTTAGAATTGGAAAAGGTAAAAATAGAAAAGGAAGCTCTGAAATATAGTAATTTGGGACCTAGCTCTAGCTAAGTGCACAAAACCCTGGCCCCAGGGTTTTGCAGGATCAAGTTCGTTGCTAACTTTTAATTACATTTCCGTGCTATAGTTTGATTCTGTATGAGAATTTTAAAAAGAAACAAACAAACAAAAAAGAAGTCCTTCAAGAAAACTGTAAGAAAAATCTATCTGAACACAACTTCTTTCTCTTGAAAATTATTTAAAGATCATTCAGAGAGTGAGGGATCTGGCAAAATGACCTGTTTTATCTTGTTTACATGTAGAAGAGTTATTGAGGAAGATAAGTGACTACTTTGAAGATCTGCCTCATTTCTGTTCCAGTTTACTGAAAGCATGCTTGCTATAGGTTGCTATGTGTTTCCAATCAGAAGTTGTTAAGTACACAAAATAAGGCTGGATTTTATTTGCAGAAGCACATGTTCAAAGGTTAAAATTTATTGCTCCGAAAGCAGTATCTTTAAACCAGGGTAATACTTTAGGGATTATTAACCCTCCAGTTATGCCAGTGATTGCTTTAAGTAGGTTTTTTTGTGTTTGTTTTTTTTTTTTTGGTAAAACTTACCAGCAATCTATTCAGTATTTTCAACTTTAATCCTTTAAACAGTTGCCCACCAAAAACACAAGAAAATACTTTTCATCAAGCAGCTTGTGAAGTACTGTTGTTTAGGTGCTATATTATATATAACTAAAAACAAGAGACATAAAATTGGAGCCAAATCAACTGCAAGTATTTTGGTCCAACACCACGAGTCATGAAACACCAGTACCAGTCCTCAGAACGATACTTGCTTCCTTTCTGACTGTGGGCATATCATGTAACCTATCACTTTTATCACATCTATAAAACTAGGGACACTAAAGCAGGGCTTCTCTGAAGATTGATTAGTTGTTAGCAAAGTGCCTTGAAGAAGAAAAGCATACCTTAGACTACATCACAAGAATATCTAAGCCCTTAATCCTAATTGTGATTAAAGCAATGATCAAGGTATACTCAATTTTCAGAGGAATTCACTAAACTTTAAACCCCACTACCCAGAAAGAAGTGTGATTTGTATGGTACAAAAAGATCAGGAACATATCAAACAGGACCTCCGACAAAAACTTTATGCATCTAAGCAAGATATACAATTCAAAATGGCATTTCCAAATCAAAAAACTCCAAATATGTGTTATCTGCAATTGCTTAGGGGTTATACAATCATTAATGCACACACGAGAGAGCATCAAGTACGTGTTACCTTCTATCCCAAGAGCAGATTCAAAAAATATATTCACTCTGGATGTTAACATATACAAAAAATCATGCTCCTATTTCAGCACCCTTATTTAGTTTGCTGGAGCAGTACAGGCTTGCTCCAACACACACTTCTGCATCCAGAGCATGCGCTAAATGATGTATCCCTGCTCATCCTGGATGACGTACACGGCCAGTCATGTTTTGGAACGGCACTCGATGTTTTTAGCAGGACACACAACTGCGCTGATCTCACTATTTAAAAAAATAGGCACTGGTTTTATGATAAAAACATTTGCCAGCTGTTTTCATACTCAGAGAGCACAACTACTTTTTAGCGTGCATTTTGGAACAAGCTCTGTTCTGAGAGGTACCTCAATAAATGAAGAGGTTTAATTTAGATACGTCCTGCACGCTCTTGTTCTGCTAAGGTAGGACAGACTTCACACAATCTCTCACGTGAGAGTATGAAAAAAAAATATTTGAATTTCAGCAACAGAAGTGCCTATCTGACAGGAATATAAGCCATGTGTACAGCAAGAATGGTAAGCACTAAAAGCAACTGATTACTTTGTTAGCTCATGAAAACAAGGCTACACTAAAGAATGGCTGAAGGACTCGATACTGAGCACCCAAAAATCCATCTAGCTATACTCTAATCAGGATAAATTCGTTACAGTAAGTGGGAGCCCTACACTGCATGGTTCTTCAGGAAGGAAGCCAAGTATCAGTGGAGGATTTTCTGTTCATGTTCACAGTTCTGCTAAAAAGAATCGATTTAACCTGGATTGCAAATTCAGGCTCTTGAAATCCTTCTGTGGTAAGTCTGCTTGCTGAGCAGTAAGACGCTCTCATTACCATCAGTATTGGTTCTGTAGCAAATTGTAAATTATCTAGATTTCAGAATAGCAACACCTTCTTTTAGTTCCAGACCACTCTTTCCTGGCATATGCAACGCTGGTGCAGATCATACATGACATATATTGCGGCTACTTTAATGAATGACAAAAGTTAACATTAAGAAAGGAAGGCTAACTCATTGTTAGCAGCAGTTAGAAAAACAGCAATTCAAGATCGAAGGGTAAATATGATCACTTTACTCCCAACAATTCATTCTTCAATGCCGTCTTCAATTTTTTAAAAGGATTTGTTAACCAAAATTTAAAAATATGGAATTCAAAATACCACTGATGAAGGCTTCATGGACAGTTGCCATTTTTATTTCTACTTGTTTGTACTGACTGGAACTTTTGACACAGCCTTTTTTCCTGCCAGAAGAGCTCAGTTCAGCAAGGGAAAATAGCTCTGTTACCACTGCTCATTCAGCTCTCTAAGCTGTGCCACACTTGTCGATAAGTAGTACAGTTTGCCATGTGCTTGCGTTTCATGCCCTGAAAATGAGACAGTGAAAGCAAGATCAGCCTCTTTGGCTATATGTTTTAAAATTTAAACACCACCTGCCTTCCTTCATGAATTAACAGTCAGATTTTTTTCCAGCAGAACTGACCCCAGCTGATAGCATGCCATGTACAGACTGTCCCTTCCTTAAGATTTATACAGCTGGCTATTAATTTTAGGAGGAATGGGTGTGCATGTAAAGCCTGGCTTGAATAAAGGGTGAGTAACAGCTCTGAAATACTGCATTAAATCCATCATTATGTAGTTCACCAACAAACTCCTTAAGTAGCCATTCCACTGAAATTGCAGGCATGCAGTTATGAAGGTATGGGCAAGAAGCATCCCTAAGCTTTACGTTACTGATGTGTCATTAGAGTGGTCACGTGGAGGCAAGGAAACAAACACCTCTTCCTATCACCTTGGCCAGAATGGGACACGCTAAGCTTGTGTACTTTCTTCTCCTCAGAAACAAAAAAAGATTTCAGATCATTTTCAAGTGTCAGAGATGGAAAGATTTGTTTATCGTTGTATAAAAGTAGAGTAACTTTATGATTAAGGGTTCATAATATACTTATAAAAACAATCACAAGTATAAACACCTTTAATACACATTACTGATGTACGGGCCAGTTTTAATCTGCCAGTAGTCCCTGAAATTGCAGCTATAATAGCTGTCATTAAAACACTCAACTGCATGTTTGTGGTTATACTGTTATTACCAGGTTTGGAAATGCTCTTGAGAACACCACACATACTAGAGTATACCATCTATACTGTCTGTACAAACAAAACTTTAATAGTTTCAATGGTTCTCACTACGCTTGTTATTATTACTAAATTTTCATCAACCACTTGTTAGAAAACTAGGCAATCTTCCCCAAAGATTAAATGCACATAAAGTATGTTTAATTTTACATGCACACCCCTTCACCCCAACGAAAGGCTGAGGCAACTCCTGTGGGTGCTAAATAGATAAATTATACATAATATTTTAACAGTTGGAGAAAAATGGAAAATTATAACCTTGGAGCTCAGTTATCACTCTGGCAATCAATCTCTCTGAAGTACGCCAAACAGCACTGTGGTCTTGCTGCCAATACCTTACGGACCTTTCCTATCCTGTCTCTACCCCCTCTGCTGAAAATGTCCTAAGTACAAGCCTCCACGTGGATGACATTTCTGGACTTCCTGCCCACTGCCTCAGAACTGTTTCCCCTTTCCCAGAAAGTCAAAGAGGGACCATGGTGACACAACAGCTCCACAATCGCGTTAAGCAGTCATAAGCCCATACTAGTCCTCCCTCTCCCACCAGCAACTCATTACCACCCCCTCACCGTGCAAGGAGTGCTCATCACCTTCCCCCTCACAGAAGAAGGGCAGTGATCTCCCTCGCATTTGACAGCAATGCCCACTTGAAGTTTCCCTAGAACTACAGGGTAAGTTACTGCTACACACTGAAGAGGCAGCGATTCTGAGGCTCTGAAGCTACTGACATGCTGGATTTGAGCAGAATGACACACGTATGGCCGAGAAGTGACTCTTAGGAAGGCAAACCCAGATTAACAGTCAATTAGCTCTCAAAAACCATCAGTTCCAAAAATTATGGTACCCTCAAACCACTAGACTACATGAAGAGATACAGGTCCTTTCTAATAATCCACACAGTTCTGCTACACTAAATGGGAGGCATAAGAGTGAGGGTGTGGAAAATCATTTATATGCTGTCATTTTAGTTATCTTATTCTCACTCTGGTGTTAAAAATCTGCAGTCTTAACCAGCAATCTTATCCTTCTATGTAAATTTTTTTCTTAAAACAAACTGCCTTATTCAAAGCTTACTATTGTTAGCCGATATCAAATCAGTACAGCAATTCACCATCAGCGTATCTTGATCTAATTATGTTCTGGAAAGAATCGAAATAGATCTAAAGAAAATTCAGATAATGGAACAGGCAAAACAAGAAAGGGAAAGGAGGAGCATAAACAAAAGATAAAAGAACAGAGAATGAAGGATAAAGCTGAGATACAAAAAATGGGATTAGGTGATAGTGAAATTGTGGGGGGTAGGAACAGAGGCATCCCACAAAGGACGAGAATTAAAAATTAAAAATGTTACTACCATCTAATGTATGCTATGAAATCAAATGTCATTCACTGAGACGTGAAAATGGTATGCATAGTCAAAAAACATGTTTGATCTGGATTCTATGAGCAACCAGTGCTCATTTGTAATATGTCGATGGCTTGCAGATAGTTGATGGAACCAGAATTTCACCCTCCCATTGCTCTGCCCCTGACAGATCTGCATTTTGTATTTAGCAATATATAGGAATTGAGCTGCTGGCATCATGCTCACAAACAGGCAAAAATGCCAACGATGCTTCCAGCATAGGAAACAACCTTGTTTAATCTGAATGATGCTCAATGGAGTCCAGAGATGTTTTGTTGTGGTGGTTTTGGTTTGTTTTTGAATAAGGGGCACACCAATTACAGGAGCCTTACTTTTTCCATGTCCTATCCCATAATGCAAATTTCTTCAACATTCTCAGGATCCTCTGGATTAAGAAATGAAGAAATCTACAGATATAAAAATGGCCTTAAAGACTTTGCTACAGTTATCGACATAAAGCCTTTCCTCAAAAAAAAAAAAAAAATCTTAAATATCTTTCCTAAGTACACAAGTACACACCTAGAATCCTTTAGTGCTGGAATTAGAAGGGATGTGTGAATATGAGTAGTGTCAAAATACAAAGGATGCTGAATGAAAATCCACACCTTTGTAAAGGGAAACAACTCATTATAATTTGCACCTCTTTTGCAAGCATACCCCTTGACAAATAGCTCATTGCAAAGAAATTCATCCAAGATAAAAATTGATATCATATACACTCTACAAAATGTAACCAGACAACCATATAGAGGCAATTCCCTAGTTATAAGGTATGGCTTCATTCTCCCATGTTAATATCAAGCTCTTAAAATAAGATAAAACCAACTTTAGAATCATTTCTCTCAGTGTGGAGGCTTACTTACCCAGTACCTGTGTGTCAGGCACTTCACAGACAAGCATCAGGGCAGTTCTGATCCACTACACTGATATTCCAGACATTTCTTGTTGCCCATTTCATTTAATTGCCACCACCGAAAACGGACTGCTATAGAGGAGTTTCAGAGGAAGGCCTTTCAGGCGTGTAAGAGTCATCTTCAGTTTGAAACAAGCCAACAATATCGCTCGGCTTGATCAAAGAATTTCTTTGCTATTTTTTTCAGTCATTTTGCTTGTACTTCTGCCACGATCTTCATTAAGAGGATTTATTGTCTACTACTTAAAATTTATTGGTTTGCAACAGCCAACAAATGAAGAGATCTCTTTAAAGCACACCATATGGGGAGAGCATGAACATGTTCATTACAGTTAGAGCCGTAACTTCTCCCATGCTGGAAAATCACTTATAAACATCAATAACAAGGGGGAAATTCTTGAGACATATATATTATTCAAATAGACTGTATCCATTAATTTACAAATTTTAAATTAGATTTTTTTTTAGCATCTGAGAAATTAAGAGAGTAAGACATTGACAATTGTTGATTGACAATACATCCTAAAATAAACAATCTGGACAAGAATCATTTAAACATTGAACATTTTTGTTATAGCTTAACACTTTTTTCTTTTTTCTTTTTTTAAAGGTCTATATACTAGGTTCTAAATGCAAGCAACAATTGCATCACATTACAGCAGTGGAATCACTGTTGAGTATCAGTGAAGGGTAACAGGATAGATAAAAGCTCTCTAAAAAGAGAAAGCACCAGAACTAGCAGAAAGGTGGGGTTGGTCAGCCCTTCATTTGAATGTAAATGTAATTATGAGGCAGGCAGTTTGGCTGACGTCAGACAAGATCTTGGTAAACCATTACCACCAGCACCTGGTAACACAGTTGATAATAAAAGAGGATGAAGTAGTGGATTCCAAGCAGAGTGGCATTATTAGGGAAAAAAATCAAACAATTATTTTAAGCAGCGAAAGAAAACACAGAAGAACAGGATGTTGTGACAACACGTTTACGATCTGTGACCATCATGTACGTGAGCTCTCTCTTGGATAAAGAGAACAGCATGTATCCAGGACCTGCAAGGGGTAACAACAACCTGGCAGTGCAAAACTTCGCATCTGCTCCCCCCTACTCAGACTACATGGGATACCACCATGTGCCAGCCCTGGACAACCACGGACAGCCTGCGGGAACCTGGGGATCCCACTATGGCCCACAGAGGGAGGACTGGAACGCTTATGGCCCAGGACCTTCCAGCACGGTGGCTGCTGCACAGATCAATGGCTCGCCTCCTGGGCAGGTCTCCTACAGTTCTGCTGATTACAGCTCCCTCCATCCTGCTGGATCCGGGGGGTTACCTCCTGTAGATACAATTAATGCACAGCAAATCTCTCCCAACAGCCAAAGGCACAGCTCTTATGAATGGATGAGGAAAACGGTGCAAACCAACACTACTGGTAAGCGTATGCTAAATTATTTTTGTTTATCTCAGAAAGCATTTTTCTGCTATCACTGATCTCATAAATAATTAACTTTACTTAAAGCACATAGGTTGGTGGGTCATTTAGGACATTTATTTAACCTACTCTTGTTTAATGCAACTTTAACTGAATTTGCACTAGTTTCACTTTCATCCCATAAAGGTTTTATATGACTGTAGCAGAATGGCTGTTGTGTCTAGATATGGCTGCATCTCATTCAAGCTCATGTGTATCTTTGTTCTAACATTGCGTAAAGCATTTCTGATGAAAAATATGTCACTCTTGAAAATGTTGCTTTTAACAGTTGCACACAAAAACATGGAAATTATTCTGCATCACAAGGTAAAGATCAATTTTATACTGGCCTGTTTTACTTATTTAAACCTTTAAAGACTTTTCAATAATTTTAAAGAAAATTGTGCTATGATCAAGCTGTAGCAATTATGCAATTTCCTCCTTATTTGCCTGTTTTTCATTATTCTATGTAGATTTATTAAGTGAGAAGAAATGCCCCCAGACAAATAATCTGACTCAAATTGTCATTGCAGACTATTTTGTTTGCAGACCATGTCTCATCAGCTTTTGCTTCATTTAGTTTCAAACTGTTTTTTTCAGTATTTTCATGTACCAGAATTTTGCAGCTTGCTACAGTTAGACAATTAAAATTCACTTTCTCCCAAGTGTCACTCATTGATGTGCCTGTTTTTGTCACAAGCTGCATGCCAGAACTTTTCTGTGTATATTCCCAAGGTGTAAATTGTGTGTAACAATAGATTTAGCAAACCTTGCTAAGGTTAAAAGTAGTAAGTGTGTGTTAGAGAGCATCAAAGAAAATGCTCTAAAGAAAGCAGGTCAATTACAACTGGAGCAATTCTAGCAGACACAGAAAATCAGCACCACCACTTCAGTAACAGTCCTTCAAATGGTTATCACTCAAGAACAAAATTAGTCTAGTAATTGTTTCTTAGTTACAAAGTAGATACAGACTGTTTTCCCATTGTTACAAAGTATAAAATGCCTAGTGCACATTAAGATACCACAATGCCATACTTCCATTTGGGGTCTTTACAAAGGTCTTCAAAGCCAGGCAGATTTAGAGTCTGTTCCTCCCCCCACCACATCCTTATGTATACTCATGTAAATCAGCAGTAACTTCATTAACATCATTGGAGTTTTCCAGGTGTAAAAGTGATGCAAGACCCAAGCACAGTCCAGAATCAATTGAGACTACTGAATGTCACCGAGTCGACCCTGTCTCTGTCACAGCACTGAGGTTTAAATGCATTAGTATTTTCAAAATTTAAATCCTTGTTTTACACTAATTGCACAGACAAGGCAGACACTGCAAAGTTTCACATATGCTTGCTCACCTTCATAAAATGTATATGCAATGCAGAAAAGCACTCATCTCTGGTCTGAAAATCACAGAATTTACACTCATGCTGAAATACTTTATGAACAATTCTGGACAGGTGAATTGGGGTCTGTCCACAGATAAATGTCCTGAGGCTTTACATTCCAAGAGCCCAATGCTTTGAAGTGTTAAAAACAGCTCAAGACTTCACTGAATTCGGCTGAAGACATCAATCCCGCTTAATAAAAAGGGTTTGGGAAAGTAAAACAAAAATGTGATGCATTTAAAACAAGGGAAGTACCAAACCACATTTGGCTTATCAGTGTCTTTAAAATAATGTTAAGTGTAAGAACTGGAAAACTTTAATACTGACACAAAAAGTTATAGGGAATGAAATTCAAACATAATTGGAAGAGTGAAATTATGCACATAACTACATGTTAACTTACCAATATTTTCTCTAGAATGTAAGAAAACCTACTTGATATCATTATAACCACTCTTCAAAGCAGAATTGCTTTGTTTTTCCTTTTGCCCAGATTATTATGCATGATATAAAGTAGCTACCAGCTCCTCCCCTTCAATATTATTGAAGACTAATACAGTTCATTAGTCCAAAATTTCAGAACTATACAGCCCTGAACTTCACAAATACATTTACTGACATATATACATGTATATCCTGAGCAGCACGGAGTAACAGAAATCAAAACACTTCTAATTAAATGAAGGAGTCTACTAAAATACTGACAATGGGAATTATTTGGGGGAAAGGGGTGTTAATGTCTATTTACCCTCTGTTTTTTTCATTTTATACAAACATTTTCATTTTATACAAACAATTAAACTTCAGGAAAACTGAAATGAAAATTTACCTGACCAAGACAATCCTTAGGATGAAACGTAACTACTATCTGGTTTCAACAGCTCAAATTTGGTTTGAAATTTTATAATTTCTATCTTCTAACTAAAAGACCATTACTGCATATTCGGAACAACCCTTTTTGTCAAATATATAGACATTGTAGACATATTAGGCAATAAGAAATTTTTAAAAACAAACACCCAAAGTGGGCTTGGTAAAATTATCTTCCCAGATGAGCTATAAAAACAAGAAAAAGAACACCTGCAGTATTCCTTACAGTCTGATCCTGTTTTCACTAAAATCAATGTACAAAATGCCCTTCCAACTTCAGTTACAGACTAAAACTTCAAACCATTTCTAAAACCAGCAATATTATGTGCAAAATGTGTAATTCTATGAGAGCGAGTCTTCAAGGCATGAAGCTTACAGAAGAGAACATCTCTAAACAAGAGTCTAGAACCTAAAGTCTTATAAAACTTTTTGTGAAACTTCAGCTGGGAATGACCTTTCTCAAAAACAGAACGGACTTTAAGGGGACTACACAAAAGGACAAGATTTATATATATATATATACACACACATTATTTTTATATATATATATATATATATTTTTGCAAGGTCAGCTTTAGCTTTTTTTTTAATTATACTCAACACATCTGATGTCATCACAAGCAATGATGTCCAAGTAATTCAGATCACATCACAGCAGAAATGCAGCTAAAAAAAATTAAACAGAAAAACAGGGAAAAGGGCCAGGTCTCCGCTTTAATGCTAATTTATTTTGCTTTGTAAACTAGTTGTGACATCTATTTTCCACTGGCCTACATTGTCTTCAGTTTTGAGGCCTATCTGTCATATTGAGGCAACAGACCCTTTCAACACTTCTCTTTGCTTTGATATGCAGTCTTGTCTCTTCCTTCTCCCTTTTTTCTTCAGGAGTTATATTGCCGGAAAGGGTGATGATTTTCACAGCAAATAAAGAGGCCTTCTCCTAGCTTTATTGTCTTCAGAAGAAATACTCTGTGAATTTTATGGCCAAGGGGAATGGGGAAGACTGCTCCTTTTCTCCACCCCCTCAAATCATGGCTATATTTGCTGATTATATTGAAGCCGGAATAACCCTGTTGAATTTTAACTTCTTTTCAAAGATTAACTTCTAAGCCTTCAGTTTACAAGGAACCTGAATATCTATACTATTGTTAACATTATAACTATCATCTAGAGCAAATATTTCAAAGCCAACAATTTGTAACTTGAAAAAAATGATGAACTTAAGTTTGATGAATGTTGTAGTCCTGCAAATTTAACCAGGAAAACCTCATACACTAGAAGTCAAAGGGGAAGAGAATTGAGGAAAACATTCTTAATTTTGTGTATTTCAAAACATCTAACTTCAGATAAAAATACCTCAGTCTATCCTCAATGTTGGCCCAAAATTGAAGAGAACTGAAGAAAAATATTCCTTCGTTTATTTCTGTCCTTTTTTTCTCTGCTAAGATGAAAGAGTCTGACATTTGTTTAGGGCTTGTAAATTCCAAACCAATTGGCTTGTGTTTCTGAATGTAAAAGGGGTTCTTGATAAGATCTCCTTGTCGCTCTTTTGTGTGGCGTGTGCTTCATCTTAACACCTCAATGGATTTTAGGGAACCACTTTAAAGGAGTCTTTGTCTTACAGTTTGTCCCAGAAAACTCACATCAAAAAAAAAAACAAAAAAAAAAAACTGGGAAGATCAGACGAAAAAGGAAAACTATCTAGTTGGGCTGTTGGAAGTGCAAAAGAGAAAAAATAAGCTTAAAAGTGATCTCTGTATTATTATTAGAAAAAGAGTTGTTTGAAAAAGTCTAAGAAATGAAAGGTATGTTCTAAATATTATGTTACATTTCTCTTAACAGAATTCATCTAAGAATAGTTCTTTTACATGTTAGAGATAGGATGATACCACAATCCTTTTATAAGTATTTTATTGTCTAGTCTTAAAAGATGCCAAGTGCCTTCAATTCCAAATGGAAACTCAGCTCACTGAGTACGCCCAGCACCTTGCAAGACTGTACCTTTTTGGAAAAAAAATACATCTATTTAGTATATATGTATATAATATATATATTACTGAACTTATAAGCTTGACCAAACACAGATGGTAGACAGATTGCTAGTTGACATTTCTTTGTGTTAGAAAACTGATCTGAAAAGCCCAAATACAGAATTAGTACAATTAGTCACAACTAAAATTGTGACTGAAAGTCAGTCTTGAGATCCTGTGATATTTATGTCCACGTATACACAAGTCATTTCAATGAACATTGAGATGAAATCCCTTTGAGGTCAAATACATTCAGTACCAATTATGTATGCTATGAATTATTTAACAAGCTTCAGGGTATTCTGCACTTAAGCTTTATATTTAAACATATTTACAGAGAGATAAAGAGGGAGAGAGAGAACTATGATAACGAATATGCTCTTATAACATTTGGCTATCTACTTATTCACTCTGTACCTCATATTCCTTCTCTGTAACAGAGAAAACAATCCTTTGCAAGTACTCTGTAGCTTTATTAATAATGTCTGTAAAATATTTGAGATGTTTGAAAGAAAGATGCTATCAAAAATACACATATTAATAATATTTCTTTCTCAAACAGGTAAAACAAGAACAAAAGAAAAGTACCGAGTTGTTTACACAGACCACCAGAGACTAGAATTAGAGAAGGAATTTCACTGCAACAGATACATTACAATAAGGAGAAAGTCAGAACTTGCAGCAAACCTGGGACTATCTGAAAGACAGGTACACAGACTGTCCTCCATACTCACCCATCCACCAGACACTGCGACTGTCAGAGAGCACAAGCAGCATTCGTGTTCTGTACGCAAAGTAGTGCCAAGGCAACCAGGATAGTTTGCAAGTGTATTAGGCACAGAGAATACACTACACAGTCACAAATTAATAAATAGGTTAATTTGACAGAAACCTCCTATTAAGGGTAACTAAACATTACGACATTCATCTATGACAGACGTATGGAAAAGTACTTATTCTTACTTGTATAACAGCTTGCTAGACAGCTAGAAATTAAACACTTCAGCTTAACAATATCTTCGCTATGTCCTCAATAGTTATGACATTCTCCATTTTATTTCTTCTTGCAACCACACAAAATGGTGGCCAGTAAAGATCCAAAGCACTGGATACACTACAGCTGTAAGCCAGGAAAATGAAAACTCGGCATTCAAAGAACAATCAAATGAGATACCTGTGTACTTTTTGTTACGTATTTGTTACCACTATTGCCACATGCCGCATCCTCCCTCAGTGAGGTTTTGGCACGTTTTAAAGGAGCATTTAGAGCCTTCGATTTTCAAGTCAGGATTTCTTTTCGCTATCATGCTCACAGGTACTAGAAACATCTATTATATAGAGGATGCTTTGGGCTATAAAACTTGGTGCCAAATTTTTATGCCACTTATGCATGTATACGTAGCCAAGACTATCTGCTCAGGAAATTTCCAAGTGCATACTTAGATCTACTGCTTATTTGAAAAGCACCTCTGTGTTCAAGTTACGTACATATTTAAACACTGTCTTGACTAAAGTCTCCTGAGCAGGGGCCCAGGTATCCTAGCTGTGTTCATGCAAAGACTAGAGGAATTTGGGATAAAGAATTTCCTAAAGCCACTGTGTTGGAGAGCACATTTAGGAAACACGGCTCTGCTGAATGCAAGTATTGCAACTGTTGTATCCAGCCCTCTTTATACAACAGAATTTCAATGGCTCTGCTACAGTTGGAAGATAAGGGAAGATTTGGTGATACTGAATAAAGCATCTCATACCTTAGCAACCAGACTTATTGCCCCCAGGTAAATTTAATTAAGAGATCTTTCTTTTTAGAATTTTACAAACTATTGTTCTTTCTGAATATACGCATTCAGTTCTCTAAAATATCCTCCTCTTTCAGTAGCATCCTCTTCTTTTGCATTCAATCTGTGCAAGAACATGGAATAGAGAGGGACCAATTGAAGCTCGAAAGTGTAAAGATGCATAGATAAATAACAACATTTTAGGCTCAAGCACCAGGTCTTTAGAATCATGTCGTAGTGCAGCAATGTTCAGTCTCAGACCCAAATTGTACACGGATTACACTCTACAAATCAGGTTGGATATTAGGAAAAGGTTCTTCACTGAGAAGAAGTGAAAGAAAATGGTCACAGCACCTGCCAGAGTTCAAGAAGCCGTTGGACAACGCTCTCAGGCATATTCATTTAATTATTAGGTAGTCTCCCCTTCCAACTCGGGATATTCTATGATTCTGTAAGAGGCTCTGGAAAGTAACTAAGAAAAACAAGTTGATCATCAACAAATTCCAACGAGTTTTACAGTAGGATGTAGCTCCATTAGAATATTTTCAGGGAACTGCAGTTCTAAAAGATTCAAATCCCTGCTCTGATGTTATGCAACCTAGCTGATTTAGAACGCAGACATACCTGGAGTAACTAGTGATGCTGCATAAAACCAACTGTTAGTTTCTTTTTACGTAACTGCTGCTCTTCTCTTAAAGCTATCCGATTTCTGACTCATAAATTTCCTTCAGGCAAAACGTAGACAAAACACATACCCTATCTGCATTTCTACATGACTCATGACTGACAAAGCTAAATGCTTCTTACTGTCATTACCTGTAAGATAATAAAGTAAAACCTACTTGGAAAGTAATAGAGATTTTTTTTTTCTATATAATATTGTACTCAATATACCTTAAAGGATGTAACAGACTATGAAGTGAGAACAGTGAAAAATAATGATAAGGAAAACACAAACGTGGTTTTCTGCTCATTCACACAAGAAAATTGAGATACCAAAATAGGATTTCAAATAGATAGGGTTCTTTCAATACAAACAATTAGCTTTATTGTCATTAATTCATTGTCATTAAGTAGTGCTGATGTAGCTATACACCTGACATACATATGCATAATACATATATAAATATACAGCCTAAAACAAAACAAGAATACAAATACATACACAAATCACTCAATATAAAGAAAATGAACCCTCACCACTTGGGTTAGAATTAATCTCTAACAGAGATGAAAAAGAAAGCTGACAAATTATTCTATAATTGCATGTTCCTTTAAGTATGGCACATACCACTGTCAAAGCTTAGATGATGAACTAGGTGGACTCTGTGTCTAAATGAGAACAGTTTATTCCAATGTTCCTAAATATAATACAAGTTCACTTTAATGCAGGTCTAAGTAAATAACAAGTTTCTGTTGATTATGATATAGAAAATAAGTAAGTAAATAATTTTCTACTGCACAAGTCCAGTGTTGGTGTGGGTTTGTTTTTTTGAGAGGGGTAGAGGGGATACTTGCTTTGCTTTGTATACATATATTTTTTCATTGCTACTTTTGCTGTAAAAAGTTGACCGCTACCTTAAACTGATCAGACATTATTTATAACATTGCAGGTGAAAATCTGGTTCCAGAATCGCAGAGCCAAAGAAAGAAAAATGATCAAGAAGAAAATCTCTCAGTTTGATGGCAGTGGGGGCTCAGTTCAGAGTGACTCTGGTTCACTCAGCCCAAATGAAATACCTGGTTCCCTGTTCCCACCACCACATGGAATAAACGGATTACAGTCCACTGACATTCATCAGGTCATAGTTTCTGAATGAACAGTGGGGGAATATAAAGAAAAAGCAAAAGTAAGAGGGGAAAGTAAGAGTGGATTTTTCCCCCCTCTTGAAAACTCATCTTTGCAAAGGACCATTCTTGTTTAACTACCTTCAGAGTGCTGACTTCTATGTACAGGATCTGGGACTATTCTCAAAATACTACAGAAATCTCAGGGAACTCGTGCTGCTAAGATTCATCGCTCAATCTTTCGAGTAGGAGGTACTGTACTTCACATACTGACCCAAAGAATGATACCACTGAAGATTCAAGTAAACATAGTTGAAGTCTCTTCATATATACACATAAAATTGTCAGTGAACTGATTATAGAGTACTATTGCAGAAAATGTAAGATGTTGGATGTATTTAGTTTGTTACATTTTATATAATTAGAATAAACTGTAGATGTTTATAAATATTCACACGTAAGTGGACTGAAATTTATGGTAGTTTTTGAAAATAACTTTTAAAACACTTTTAAACACTCAATAAACATAACAAAGTTGCTATGACAACATATTAAATATAATTAAATAAAATTAATCTTCTTTGTCCTACATGATGGGACTGATAAGGTTGAGTCTCTGTGGGTTAGGATCAGCGGGAAGGCCAACAAGGCAAGCATCCTGGTGGGGGTCTGTTATAGACCGCCGAACCAGGATGAGGAGTTCTACAGGCAGCTGGCAGAAGTTGCAAAATCGTCAGCGCTTGTTCTCATGGGGGACTTCAACTTCCCAGACATATCCTGGAAGCACAACACAGCCCAGAGAAAGCAGTCTAGGAGGTTTCTGGAGAGCGTGGAAGATAGCTTCCTGACGCAGCTGGTTAGAGAGCCTACCAGGGGAGGTGCCCCGCTAGACCTTCTGTTCACAAACAGTGACGGACTGGTGGGAGATGTGGTGGTCGAGAGCTGTCTTGGGCAGAGTGACCACGAAATGGTAGAATTCTCTATTCTTGGCGAAGCCAGGAAGGGGACCAGTAAAACTGCTGTCTTGGACTTCCAGAGGGCTGACTTTGAGCTGTTCAGGACACTGGTTGGCAGAGTCCCTTGGGAGTTGGTTCTGAAGGGCAGAGGAGACCAGGAAGGCCGGGCACTCTTCAAGAAGGAAATCTTAATGGCTCAGGAGCGGTCTGTCCCCACGTGCCCAAAGATGAGCCGGCGTGGAAGAAGACCAGCCTGGCTGAACAGAGAGTAGTGGTTCGAGCTTAGGAGAAAAAAGATGGTGGGCCACTCACGAGGACTATAAGGCTGTTGCGAGGCTGTGCAGGGACAAAATTAGAAGGGCCAAAGCTCATCTGGAGCTCAATCTGGCTACTACGGTTAAAGATAACAAAAAATGTTTTTACAAACACATCAACACCAAAAGGAGGACTAAGCAGAACCTCCATCATTTACTGGATGCGGGGGGAAACTTAGTTACAAGGGATGAGGAAAAAGCTGAGGTGCTTAATGCCTTCTTTGCCTCAGTCTTTAGCGGCAAAACCAGTTGTTCTCTGGATACCCAGTACCCTGAGCTGGTGGAAGGGGATGGGAAGCAGGATGTGGCCCTCATTATCCACGAGGAAATGGTTGGCGACCTGCTACAGCACTTGGATGTACGCAAGTCGATGGGGCCGGATGGGATCCACCCGAGGGTACTAAGAGAACTGGCAGAGGAGCTGGCCGAGCCGCTTTCCATCATTTATCAGCAGTCCTGGCTATCAGGGGAGGTCCCAGTTGACTGGCGGCTAGCCAATGTGACGCCCATCTACAAGAAGGGTCGGAGGGTAGACCCAGGGAACTATAGGCCTGTCAGTTTGACCTCAGTGCCAGGGAGCCTCATGGAGCAGATTATCTTGAGTGTCATCACGCGGCACTTACAGGGCAACCAGGCGATCAGGCCCAGTCAGCATGGGTTTATGAAGGGCAGGTCCTGCTTGACGAACCTGATCTCCTTCTATGACAAAGTGACACGCTTAGTGGATGAGGGAAGGCTGTGGATGTGGTTTACCTTGACTTCAGTAAGGCTTTTGACACCGTTTCCCACAACATTCTCCTCAAGAAACTGGCTGCTCGTGGCTTGGACAGGCGTACGCTTCGTTGGGTTAGAAACTGGCTGGATAGCCGGGCCCAAAGAGTTGTGGTGAATGGAGTCAAATCCAGTTGGAGGCCGGTCACTAGTGGAGTCCCCCAGGGCTCAGTACTGGGGCCAGTCCTCTTCAATATCTTTATCGATGATCTGGATGAGGGGATCGAGTGCACCCTCAGTAAGTTCGCAGATGACACCAAGTTAGGTGCGTGTGTCGATCTGCTCGAGGAAAGGAAGGCTCTGCAGGAGGATCTGGATAGGCTGGAGCGATGGGCTGAGGTCAACTGTATGAAGTTCAACAAGGCCAAGTGCCGGGTCCTGCACCTGGGGCGCAACAACCCCAAGCAGCGCTACAGGCTGGGAGATGAGTGGTTGGAAAGCTGCCTGGCAGAGAAGGACCTGGGAGTACTGGTTGATAGCCGGCTGAATATGAGCCAGCAGTGTGCTCAGGTGGCCAAGAAGGCCAACAGCATCCTGGCCTGCATAAGAAGCAGTGTGGCCAGCAGGTCTAGGGAAGTGATTGTCCCCCTGCACTCGGCTCTGGTGAGGCCGCACCTCGAGTACTGTGTTCAGTTTTGGGCCCCTCGCTACAGGAAGGACATGGAGGTGCTCGAGAGAGTCCAGAGAAGGGCAACGAAGCTGGTGAGGGGTCTGGAGAACAAGTCTTACGAGGAGCGGCTGAGGGAGCTGGGATTGTTCAGCCTGGAGAAGAGGAGGCTCAGGGGTGACCTCATCGCTCTCTACAGGTACCTTAAAGGAGGCTGTAGCGAGGTGGGGGTTGGCCTATTCTCCCACGTGCCTGGTGACAGGACGAGGGGGAATGGGCTAAAGTTGTGCCAGGGGAGGTTTAGGTTGGATATTAGGAAGAACTTCTTTACTGAAAGGGTTGTTAGGCATTGGAATGGGCTGCCCAGGGAAGTGGTTGAGTCACCATCCCTGGAGGTCTTTAAGAGACGTTTAGATGTTGAGCTTAGTGATATGGTTTAGTGGAGGACTTGTCAGTATTAGGTAAGAGGTTGGACTGGGTGATCTTGGAGGTCTCTTCCAACCTAGACGGTTCTGTGATTCTGTGATAATTGTATCCAAGCATGCCAATCTCCTAAGTAATAGTTACAGATAAATAATAGCACCCCAAACTTGCCAAGATTTGTTCAGTTGTAAGAAACACAACAATTTGTCATGCACATGACTAAATACTAAATAGTATGGAAGATGTAAATATTTCTTTGGTCTTCAACAAATCCATATGTAACTGCTCAAAAATGAGAGGACAAACATAATGGAACCAGAACTATTACTACTATCAAACCACCAAAAAGCAAAATATAAAAAAAATTAACGTTTCCAACTTTAAGTTAAAAAGCAGTCCTGAGCCACCAATTTTATGTGACACCTAATTCAGGATGAAGGCAAGAAACATCCGAAAGTAAATGAATTTCTACTTCAAAGCTGTTATCAAGCAGCATTCACAGTCACAGCATGCATATTAACAGAAGTGTCCTCTCCACGTGCACACCTGAAGGAGCAAAAATTAGGGATAAACGTGCTCACAGTGAGATTATTTTTTATTACTTCCATGTGAGACAGTATTGATACCTAGAAGTATCCAACTGATGAGGCTGGAAAAAGTACAAAGAACACAAAGTGCTAGAAAACCCCAAACTCCTCAGTAGTCCTATTTACAGGAATTTCATAATACAATCTTTTCTGTTGCATAGAATTAAGTGCTCTAGTGAAAAATTTTAATTTTATTGAAAAGGTCATCAGTAGCAAAGGTAATAAAAAGAGAAAGCAGAAGAGAAACAGAAAATATCATTATTCTGCATGTGAGTCATGCATCGCTCCTTACTTCAATAATGTCAAACTCTCAGTCTCAGCAGCAGCAGATCAAATTCTGCTTTTCTTGGTGTCGTGAAGCATTGACAACACATCGAGCAACACAGGCAGAACCTGTCAAAGCATTCGTCATCTGGATTCAATGCATTAGGCAACTTAAAGTTGAGAATGCGCCTCACAGTTTCCCAGTTATTTAAAAAGAACTCAGAGTGACTCTATGAAAATAATTCTGGTAGGAGATACTAGAATAACAGTTCTTCAAAAAGCATTTTATAAGTGTTTCTCCAACATATTTCTAATAATTGCCCATTCATATGATTAAAATAAATGGGCATATATGAATACAAAGAAACTGCAAACAGAAAGCCATTTGCATATAAATATTTGTAAAAGTCAGCCCTTTTAGAAATTGAGACTATGTCTGGATATCTTTGAGGCATTCGGGATATTCTAAAACTGCTCATAGCTATTAGTGCTTGTACGGACATTTTAGAAAATAGGGCAGCATATTATAGAGCATGCACACAAAACATCTACTTCTGTTTCTATGAATAGAAGTACATCTGCCAGCAGACAGCCAGAAACACAAGTGTTGCTCTGTATTTCAAATAAATACATATTTGCTCTACAACAGATCTGGGAGAGGAGGGTTTCGTAGTCCCACTAGCCTCTCTACCTGAGTTGTCTGTTTATACATAAAGGATGTAGATTAACAAAAAAAATCCCAGAATGATTCATGAAGAAAAAAGCCATCACACTTTACACATACAAGAAAAAAAAAATGGAGGAGGACTTTCACCTTGCTGCTCAAATCTCACATCAAAAGGCCTACCTCTACAGAAGAGCAGGTGACACCTTTTGTGAAGGTATTAGTGAAAGAAACAGAGAAATTTTTTTGCTTCTGGTTTTCAAATGAACAATTATCAAGGAAGAATGGCAAGAGCAGAGCTATAAACATATAATACATTGTTCATTATATTTGCATGCCAAAAATGTGTGGCCTAGCTTTAAACTTTTCCTTCTAATTTATCTCAAAAGCTTACATGGTTATTTACCAAGGCCACATTGAACATAGTCAAAATTATCACCCTGCAATTTTTAAGCAAGTTCCAGTCTATCTTTCAGACTTGCCAGGCAGCAAGGAAACACCAAGCTGTTCTGGCAAAGTGGGCAGAAGAGCTGCTGAAGACGGAACTTCAGAACCACCGCTGTTGATAAAGGAAACACCTTACGTAAGATTTTATTTTAGACTTCAAATGAGAGTTTTTGAATGGGATACAAAGCATTTCCTGTGAGATGTTTAAAATTAGCCTCGTCAAAAAAAAAAGTGTAAAAAAGTGTTTTTTCTTTTTCATAATCTCCAGTGTTTTTTTCCAACACATCTACTTTAAATGGCTTCAAAGCGTGTCAATAAATATCTGGTGGAGACAGTCTTTCATGCTCTAGATAATGATCTCTATGCCTAAAAACTGTATTAGATTATCTTTGCTGGCTACTGCTTAGCCAAGTAAGAACTTATTCCCCCCCCCCTTGCACTGTGCGGAACTACCTCCATGTAGATCATAGTGTCCCTTTAACCAAGTGTAGTAGCACAGCTATTTCTCAAAACGATCCAGAAAAAAATTTAAACACTTTTGCAAAACTGCAAGCAAATGAAAGAAGAAACTTCTTTCTTTGTCTCTGACAGGGGAGCCTGTGCCATTTTTTGCCAGAAAATGTGATCCTAAATCGAAATACAGCTCAAAATGTGCCAGCATGCAGTTCTAATGGTCCATTGCAGACTACAGGCCAGTCTGCCAGGAGTCCATCCTATATTCTTGTTCTGCCAATACCAACATGGGGACACAGGGATCAGAGTACCAGAATATACATGGGTAGAGGCAATAAAACCATTACAGAGTTCCCACATCGCTATTATTTTCTGGGGAGCTATGTTTGACTCTTGTACATTGCTTACGTAAAGGAAAAGCTTCAGAAGACATCATCCAGTCCTTCAGTTTAATTTCTGTATTCTTGCAGGTGAGAAGAAACACTAAAGGCTATATATGAAACATTTTCCAATATTTATCTTTTCACCTTTAAAGACTTCTCCAGGGACTTTAATTAGACACTCCCTTAGCACCACTAGGCAATTAAAATAATAAATCAAACACAATCCTTCTCACCCAGTGGGCATTTTCCCCAAGCTGTCTGTTTCCTGCCTTTTTCCCTTCAAGTAAATAGAAAATCACCACACTGTTTTCAAGTCAGCTGTTTGACTGGTATTTTGAGTTTGCAAAGTAGTGAGCCACTTTAACACCATGCTGGTATCAAAAGAAAATTCTGCATCACACAACTAATTCTAGCAGCCAGCAAATCCCTTCTGACATTTACTTGAATCATCTTTACTCTTATGAGAATATGTTGCCAAACCTTTGGGAACAACTGCCTTTCTCAGCCAAACTGTCTATAAATAATTAATCAAGCAGCAAGATTTTCCCTCAAACTGTTCATGCTGAGACCGTATGAAGCACCATAGTGAGTTGGCTATGTTAACTAAGTCCTAAATAGTGGTCCAGGGGAGAAAGATACACAGATTTATCTCATTCCTGTAATGACACTGCATTTATAGTAGAAATCAGAAAGGACACTATTAAAATACACTTTAAAAAAAGTAATTTATAGTCAAGAGCATAATTCAAAATCTAATTTGGCTACTAGTAGTAGCAGTAGTAATACAGGTGATAAAACTCTGGGTCAGTAACTTGACAACCTCCTGAAACTAAGATTACTTGTGCAAATTGCCCTACCTCTACACTAGACATCTTTAGTATAATCAGCAGATGACCGAGTTGTAAACTTGGATCTGAAACCCATTACTAGCCACTGCTTCTTCTGTGCAATTCAGATTAAAAATGTCTGAAATGACTATCAACTTAACACTTTGATTCCTGAACTGAAACTCCCTAGAACCTGATACCTTCCCTAACGTCCCAGATATCAGAAGAGGTGCAAATAAAACACGAAACATCTACTCTTAGGGAAAATTTAGAATACTGCCCACGGGTACCTCATACAGAGGCATATATAGAACAGCAGACCAGTAAAAATATGAACATTTCATATGGTGTTTCTCTGCAGGCTGCAGGAATTCTCTCTGAACCCGCTTACTACCAGCTCTCAGGTAGCCAGCGCAGTGTTCTCTGAATGATACAGTTCTGCCTCAAGACACTGGGAAGAACACACAGGGTTTTAGCAGCATGCTTTTTACATGCTGCCATCTCATAGCTGCAGCTCAGGAAGCCAAACATCGCAGCATCTAAGAAGGCTGGCTACAGTAACTGAGAAAGCAGCAAATGTCTTCTCCATCTCAGCGCGTGGCTGAACCAAGAGGGAACAACAACGTAGTAAGGATGAGAAGGACAAAAAACAGATTCAGACACATGCTTCACAAAATACTCTTGAACTTTTGGTGTTTGACAATCCCAGTCTGAGTGATGCAGCCATGCAGGACTCCCAAATGCCATTATGTATCTCATGGTTCTCAGTGGGAACAGCCCAACTTCTTAAGGCTTCTTCCCACTAAACCCGTATCTCTTTTTTCATGGAATAACTTGAATCAGGTTCCTTTTTCCACTTGGGAAATGAACTTGTACTAGTGGGAAAATTCTTCAGCAGTATTTTGGAACTCCAAAATAGCTAAAGACATTTTCAGGGAAAGCTGGGCAGAGCCCTCTTGCACTGCAGAGCTGGTTCATCAACATGAAAAATACTGTGCAGAAGCACAGGTCTCGCAACTGCATTAGTGAAATTTGTGGAATCATCTCTCCTGCGCCAAGGCTCAGAATCAATACACAAAAAGAAAGTAAACCTCTGTGGTATATGAGCTATCATCTTGTTCAAAAGCCATTTAAAAATTTTACAGGAAAAATGTTATTGTGAGTTTTTAATTATAAAGATCATAAACACATACTTGCAGTCACTTTCTGTGTGTTAAAATTCAGCATGTAATAGAACCATCCCAAGCTCAGTTATTGATAAGCTCATTTCCATGCTAAAAACTCAACAGTTAAGTATATACCACTATGTTGAAGAAGAAACCTGGCCTAGGTCTTAAGTAAAAGGGCAGCAAAGCAAATTTGTGGTTTATAGTAAGGTTTATGCACTGTGTACTGGCAGAGGAATTAGAAGTGTTTGGATATGAAAGAGGAAATGGTGTATGCAAGGAAAAGCTGACACAAAGAAGAAAAGTCAGAACTTGATTACAAGTACCTGGATACAAGTGATCTGGACAGAGAAATGCACGACTGCCACAGGGCAGGCTTTGAGTAACGACTCTGTACTGAAGGCACCAGCACCAAGGGGCAGCTGGCAGGTTCAAGACTTGAGGGGGGCAGAAGGCTGCCTGATAAGGTGACACTCTACCTACAGTAGTCAGTTTGGTTTTAAGGGCTCTCAGCCTCTTGCAAAAGAAAACAGACTCTCGTTCTTTGGCACATAGCTGGGTGTAGTCACTGACCTTTGTCCTCTTGACATCTAGCTCATCACCCCCATCCAGCACAAGCACCCCTTGATATTCAGTCCTGTATAAAACCTGGCCAGACCCTCCTACCAGACAGACGGCTGCAGCACAGACAGACTGCAGCTTTTATATTTAACATAGTTGCAGACCACCTTCAACCTTTGTCTGTGGGCAGTTCTATGTGCATTCCCATACAGAGTTACTGCTTACTTCCATGGCAAATTCTTTAAATGTGATGTGAATTCTGCACTCAGATAGGACCATTTACTGCATCTTCCCCTCTTGGTACCAGAGAAAGTGCAAAAATCCCTTTGGAAGGTAACAAAAGTCACCAGCAGCCCAGCACATGCAGGGAAGCCAAGAAAACAGCTTAGCTGGAACAGGTTTGAAAACAGCACTGCAAGAAAGCGGTTGCTCGCCAAGCACTACAAAGCATAAACACAGATGTTCTGACATTACCACAGCTTAACTTGCTCCTGTGTCAAGTTAATCCTGACTCCAGCCAGGGTAAATTCTCCACAGCAACTCATTTCAGTGTCAGTGAAATGGAAACCATTCTTAGGAAAACTGCTCTTTTTACATCAAACAATAAGGCTTACATTAATGGAAATAATTTGTACTAAGAAACACCTCATTTCATTTCATTTCAGTCTTTCCACAACTTTTCATACTAGAGACTGAAAAAACGTGCTAGGCAAACAAAGAAATAAAATAAAACCAACACACACACAGAGCTTTCCAAAGCCTGTACTTTGAACTTGTTCTCCCTCTCAGAAAAAAAGAGGAATCTAATTTCAAGGTCAGATGCATAAACTGACTGGGAAATGGGGTGCCTTACAGGTGTGGTCTAATATCGTTTATTCTGTTCACTCTTTTTAAAAAGAGTATTTCTGCTGTAGCAGAACAGGGGCATTCTAAACCCCAGTGAGGTCCTCAAGTCCTAAATACATTCTCAAAATTCCAAGAGTATATTCCTATTCTCCAACAACCTCCCCCTTGGCTGAAGCACAGCCTCTGAAATGAGTGAATTATGACAGTCAGCATGAGATCACCTGTGGCACATTCTTCCTTCTGAATGATTATGATGAAGTTTTATGAAATAAACAATGAAAATATATATTGGAAGAGGACTCAGTATCTCTCAGGTCCATGCTAGCATTCACTTTCCATGTCCTCTCCACTGCACTTTTATTTAATACTGTGCTTTGGTTTAACTCCTATCATTCCTGCACTCTTTCAGCGCTTCATGCCAGACCTACGAACACTTTTCCTTCCAAAACAGGGGAGTGATTTGGATAAACGTTGCCAGAGACAATCATCTGTCCACAAATTGAGTTTTTGCAACAAAATCATTTCACCTAATAAATGGCTTCCGAAAAAAGTAGTGAAAGTAAAGCATCCAAATACTTCATCCTGAGAAGCCCTAATTCTTGATAAATCATACTGAAAACATTCCCTAGAGTACTTACATCTGAAGTGCAATCCTAAGCACGCATCCACTAAATACAAAGTACAGTTACAAAACACGTTTTTCTAAAGTGATCTGTTTTTATTCCAGATAGTCATTATTCCTGCTAGGAGTACCCACCAAAAAAAAAAAAAATCTACAGAAACTTCAGCTGAACTTTGACATTAACCTATTAATTAAGAAGTATAAGTAGTTAAATACGAAGTTAGTATAGCAAAGTATCTTTTGCAATTAAAGAGACTTCCTTTCTCGGTTTGCTAACACCTCAGACATTCATTAGAAAGAGGTCACACAGTATTTTATGCTGAGACTCTATGCTTCCTCATTTTAGGCTTCAATTCAGCAAATTATTTTACCACCTGTTTAAGCACTTAACTGAATCCATGCCTTAGTCCCATGAAACGCTCACTTCTGTCATAATGTCCAATTAAACATCCACAGCATTAGTTTATGAAATCAGAACACAAGTTAAATAAAAATTCAAGTTTTTCAATTAAACACGCATAATACCACTGCCATATATCTCTTAGCTACACCACTTCCTACCACCCGCATCTCATCGTTGCCACATTTAACATGACAGTTGTAAATACTTGCAGACAAGTCCACTTTTTTTTTTTTTACTTTTAAGTACATATACTGCTTATCTCTCATTGTTTCTCCCTTTTAAACATTTTAATAGCTTTATTTTTTGAACAGAACTGAACACATGCAAGGAACAGCAAACTGGCTTGGCTTTATAGCATCCATGGGGGTCCTGAGCTCTCTTAAAAATCTACCACGGATCTTCTGAGAGGGCTTGATCTGCACCTCAAGGTAGTGCAGAAGTGTTTAGCCCAGTGAAAGCCGACTCACGCCAGTAGGGCAGTGTCATGACCATGTGCAGCCCCTGCCTACAACTCTCACAGGTTGACTCTTCCTTCCACTCTCATTTATTCACATAAGCAGGCTGTGGACTACTCCTCAGCCACTTGGAACTGCCTGTGCTCATGGTTTACTTTTGTCCCTAACGTTATTTGGTATTATACAGGGCAATAGGCATACACTTGGCAAACGAGGCTGAAATTGGTTTAACTCCCTCACCTTCCTTAGATCCACCCAGCAAGACACATCAGTGGTAAACTTCGGCACCCTCCTATTTCCATTCCTAATTATACATTGAGAGCACTTATGGCTATTGAACTCCATTACTAATCTTTCCTTGCTGTGAGGACTGTCCTTATTACCATGTTTTCTTTTCTTTTTTTTTTTTAACTGCTCATTAAGCTAGCAGACCGCCCTCATCTCACTTTCAGCAGCAACACTTTTCGTAGAAAACTATTCTGAAATCCCAGTACCTAGTATCAATGAAATCACCGCCAGAGTTCTGCTAGTTTTTTAAAAAATACACACTCAAAAGCACATGTGATTTAGCAGATAGGGACAGGATCTCTCAATTCATAAGGTTACCGAGAGGCTGTTCCTTGTGAAAATCAACATAGGTCTTTCAAATCCCAGAAATTCTTACTGCTGATATACTCACAATTCCATTAACAGGAGCATTGCAAAGCCACAGTCCAGATGAAATAATGATATCAAGAAGTACAGAAACTATCCTTACAACCATGCCTTAATCTAATTAAGATGATGACACTTGATATCCATCTGGGTAAGAGTTTGAAACCCAACTTGTGACCTGTTGCACTCTATTCAAATTATTACTTCAAGCAGGGAAGCACCTGCAAAAACTCTTCATTTTAAACTTGTCAGTTGAAAATATTCTAAGAAATAGGAACACTACTGAATGGTCTATAAAATCAGTGTAAATACTCATACAAACCTTTGACAAATTAAGTGTTGCATCACCATGAAGAAAATAAGCAACAGCTTTCACTTTTATTTGTTTTAAAGATTCAGCAGGTATAGTGCTGGAAAATGTTCCCGTAATAAAGACAGCATTTCTAACTGTTCCACAGATTGCTCTGAAATGCTTCCAGGACTGTCTGACTTCTGCTCAGCAACAGCATACAACCTTGAACCCAAGATCCTACATTTAGCTTGGTCTCACAGGAAATACTGGACAAAACGATAGTTGGTTACATTCCCTGCAGTTATATTTTAAACTGCATTACCTTTCTCCTGGACAGTTTGCCAAAGCTGACAAGAACAAAGATAACAGCTAAGTGTTAAAATCTGTAATACCGATGCACTGCATCAAACGTATAATTTCTTACAGTGTTCTCAGCTATGATTAAAAGTTATCTTCTTGACTTTCAGATCAGTTAAGAGTAGACATCCCAAATTTAACTGAGAATAAAATAAAAGCCCACACATTATTAGTAACCCTTATAAGTCTTCATTTCAGCGGTTTCAAGACTTTCTTTCCATGGATTATGAATGGTAATCTCAAGTATAGAATGGAAGTTGAGTAGAAAACAATTTAGATTATCAGTTAAAGCATTACTTTCACCTTTTCAACTTGTTTCTAAACAGGACACCTTTTTAACATTTGATCAATGACAGCAAAATACGTTCTGCCCCACACTTACTTTCTCTGTAATTCATCCATAATATTAATCACTAATAAACTCACTTTAACTCACATTACTTTTTTACTCATATTGCTTAATAATATGAGATCAAAATGGAATATATAATTTCATTAAAAAAATTCTACCTCAGTTATAATTTTTTATTTTCCTCAAGCATCAGAATGTGATTTACCTGCAACTCCACCAAAGTTGTGCAGAATGTTGAAGTACAAGTGTGTGGCACAGATAAAACTGTAGCGCATACAATTTTGATTTCAGAATCAGCAAAAATTTTCAAAATAAAATCGGCTGCTTTTTGCTACTGTGTAGAAAGTCCTAAAAAACAGCGAAGAGAATTTATGAGGAAAATTCTTTCCTAAGAATAGCAGACAGGCGCAGAAACCCATTCTTCCCCTCAGTTAGGGGATAGGTGAGCTTCCTTCCTCAGAGAAGCTGTAAGACACAAATTCAGATTTGGCCACACTCTAAACCAAATGCATTACTTTAAAGTACCTACACTAACACACTAAGAAGAAAAAAGAAATTATGTCAGAACCTTACTTCTGATTCCTAGCTTGCCATTCAAGACACCAATACTTTTCTTTAGCTCACTTCTGACTTGCAGTAGGGGACTAATCTAAGTGCTTAAACTTTAAACTTAAATGCTCAAATTTTAAACTTAACAACAATCACCTGCACACAGGTGGGGACATCCCTCCCCTCTCAACCAGTCTGAGATTTTTTTTTTTTTTCCTTTTCCAGCTGTGGAACTCCTCCTAAGGGGCTTTGCTTCCCTCTCAACACAACACCCCCATTTATTCTGGACTCGTTTTTCAAAAAGAATTAAACAAAGAAAAAAAGAGAGAGAGAGAATCGTTTGAAAATGATATTTGAAAACAATATCCTCATCGGAAATCCACTTAAACAACTCCCTCGTTCCGACTCCCCCTCAGCCTCACCTCGCGCCCCTCTGCGAAAAGGCGGGAAGAGCGCGCGCCGCCCAACGGCCGCCACCACACCTGAGGTGCCGGCGTCGGCGCCAGTGCGCCTGCGCGCCCGCCTCTCCCCCTCCCCTCCCTCCCCCCCCCGGAGCAGCACTGCGCATGCGCGCGGCCGGTCCGCGCCGGGGGTGGGCTGGCGATGAGCGTGCTGCTGCCCAACATGGCGGACTTCGACACCATCTACGAGCTGGAGGAGGAGGAGGAGGAGGAAGGGGAGGAAGGGGAGGAGGAGTCCGGGCCCGTGGTGCGCAGCCAGGAGCTGCCCCGGCCCCGCGATGCGCCGGATCCCGTGGCGGTACGGGGCGCCGGGCACATCACCGTGTAAGGAGGGGGGCGGCCTGAGGGGACTGTGAGGGGACAGGGGCGGTGTGAGGGGACAGGGGCGGTGTGAGGGGGCAGGGGGCTGCCTTAGGGGACTGTGAGGGGACAGGGGGGTGTGAGGGGACGGGGCTGCCTGAGGGGACAGGGGCGGTGTGAGGGGACAGGGGCAAGCCTGAGAGGGCAGGGGCCAGCCTCGGGGGACAGGGGGTGAGGAGGAGCCGGGCCCCAGCCATGCACCCCCCTGGCTGTGTGAGGGGGCAGCTGTGAGGGGCCGCTGCCCCCCGGGGTAGCGGACGCCCCCCCCCCCCGTTGGGCCCAGCCGTGGTGATCCTGGGGCTCCCTCCTCTGTTTTCTGTCAGAACCAAGGGAAACGTGCATGGTGCTGGGCCCAGCCCAAAGGTTTGGGCGCTGTTGGACGGATTTTACCGTAACCCTTCTCTGTCACAGCGGAGCCACGGAGTCCCCGTGCTGCACTGCAGAGGAGGCACGTGGCTGTGTTGTAATTTATTGACTCCAAAGTTAGTTTTGAGTTTTGTTGGGTTTAAGCAGTTCTTGTCATTGGGATGTAACGTGAGCTGCAGTGTGTTCTGCTCGCATAAACTGGTGGGACGCAACATGAACAAACTGACATAAACATGCAAAGTCTGCTTGGTTTTTGTTTTGTTTTTCTCACTATTCCTACCCCAATAAGTGGAGGAATTAGTATAACAAAATACAGCCACAACAACTCAGTGGTGGTGATGTACCTTTACATGACAAGGAGGGAGGTATCAGGACTTGTATTGCAGAGATCCATCAAGCTTGTGTTGCTCTGGGTCTGTCTTTAGACTGCATAAAAGAATGCACATTTCTCTCTGTGAATAGGTGCAGTGTGATCTAGCTTTCTGCAGCAAAGCACTAGGTGGGGAAGGCTCTTTCATCCTAAGAGAACTAATGTTGGATTTGGTATGGTGTCTGTCATGTAAGTCTAAATCAGGTTTGCATTGAGCTAGTGCCAGTGGGTAGCTGCTGTGCTGCACCGCAGTGTGCTTGCTTGTGTTGATGGAGTTTCTTTCAGACCTGACCCCACAGAGCATGCGGCCTAACTAAAGGAGGGATGTAACAAGCAAAATGTTCAGAATAGCACCTACCCATTTTATTAGCTCTCTGTCTTTAAGCACTAAACAGAAAAATGTTACGCATCTTTTTGCTTTGTCTTCTGTGATGCTTTTTGTGTATTAGTGATGGTACTTAAAGCTCCTCTGGGGCTCCAGCATCTTTTGGGGATGGGCGGGAGCATCTCCAAGAGCTGTCAACTAATGATATCTACATCAAAAGAAAGTAATAATTTTAAGTGATGGGGGAGACACAAGCTAGAATGTATGCCCTAAATTCCCATCCACCTTACTTTCCCTTTCTTCCACTCCTCCTAGCTTCCTTGTAACAGATATACCTGCCTGCTGGTAGAAGGCAGCTTTTCTTTCATCAGTTCATGACATCGTTTTTAAAAAAATCTCCTTGAACTAGTAAAAGCAGTTAGCGGACATTATCAGTAAAAATGCAAAAAAAAAAAAAAAACACAAAAAATCTGGACACTGCAGTATATAATCCTAACCTCCTTAATAAATGGGGAATATTTGGCTTCCTAAAGAGTTTCTGGTTATTAGTGTGTATCAGCTCTGAAATTGTCACTGTCCGATCACACAGATGCTGCTGCTTTTGAAATGAGTTGGCTTCAGAAGCAACCTGCTCTGCTTGCTGAAGTGAGAGACGTCATTCAGTAAAACCTGTGTTTGTTTTCTGAGCCTGTCTAGAATGTTGCTAATAAAAATTTCTGTCCTGACAAAAGTCAGACACTCTATTTAAATAAAGGGAAAAAAGGGAGAAAGAAAGAAAAGCAGTTACTTAAAGAGAAGACAGTGCCGTTGTTTTGTTTCAGATGCCTTCTGTTCCTCATCTGACACTGGCCTGCTTGGATACCCTTGTTCTACGTAGAAGGGATGTTCTCTGATTCCAGGGTCATCATCTGGTCCAGCTTTCCATGGACATTCTTCTTAAATACTCCCAAAGTACTAGATTCAAACTGTGTATTAGTTTGTTGCATGAGAGTTTTTATTCCTGGAGCCTTGTCGGTGAGCTTCTGACCCTAACACAGTTATACTACAGTATCCAACTATTCAAAATATAAATACCAGGAATCGCTTTAGTAAGATCTTGCTTTTTCCACTGACTGTTTTGCTAACCCTTCACCCCTGTGCATGGTAAGAGTGACTGTGTGAAATGTATTTGTTTTGTTTTTCTCACAGTGTTTGTGAAAGCAGGTAGCAAAACTTATGCTCATCTTGTTCAGTGCTCTTTCACTCCGGAATATTCTTGCTTTAAAAAAAAACAACAAACTAGGCATCATAGTTACTGTTCTCAGCAAGCTTTTGAATTGTAGCATAGAGAAATTACTGTGACCTAGTGAATGTCTTTTCTTTGCCACTGAAATTCCGTGCAAGTTTGTTGTTTTTTGCATAGCAGTGTTACTCTGATGGCATGTCAGAATATCTCAGCATAAATGTTTTTAGTGAAGACTGAGTCATATGCCCACCAAATCAGCAGCAGTAACTTCCAAAAACATAGCAGTAAACAAATGCCAACTTAGTTATGAGTTTTATTTTTTCTGACATACTGTTTTTCCACATCATTAAGCGTATGTGGAGGGATAGTAATGAGGTAATGAAACAGCCATTAAACATCTTTTTGCCCTTAGCATTCAGCTTGTGATTCCTGCTTAAGTCTGCAAACTTTCTATTGTTGGATATAAGTTAACTGTTATTCTTCCATTATGTTTCCTATAGGAGTGCGCCAGGGATCCACAGTCAAGGTGCTGATGAAAAGCATGTTGTCGTGAATTAGGGAAGGCAGGGAAGAGCCAGGCGCTTTTAGTTATGATAAGGCATTTGGTTATTGTCTTCTCTTACTCCCAAGCTACACACCTTCCACATAGTTAAAATAGCAAATGACCTCAGCCTACCAGTAGTTACAAGTTAGTTCTCCAAAGTATCATCCCTGAGATAGGATGCCTTTATTTGTTGTTTTTTCTTTTTGGCTTCATAGGACAGGACCGTAGACTAGAAAGAAAAATTTCAGCTGAGGGCTCTTAATGAATGTCATCTTTACTCGTATGGAGTTGTACATGTGATCTGAGTTCATCTGTTCAAGATAAGTTAATCTTAAACTGAATTAGGTGTGGGGAAAGGACCCATGGTGAAAGGAGACTGCAGAGACTATCCTAGGAGAGTTGATTAAATGGGTTTAGCTTGTGTAGTCCACTAAGACTGGTAACCATCTGTAAGTAAGGAGTGAGATAAACAAGAATGGCTATTTCTATCAAAATGAAAAAGGAAAAAAAAAAAGGTGAAACATCTGTAAGTATGTCTATTCTAAATAAAAGAAAGTGCTTTCCAGAATAGTTCAGTTGTAGTTCTGGGGACTGGAGACCTCACTTCCTGATAATGCTTTGTGAGGAGCTATAATGGGATACCTGTTGCAGCTGGGGCTTGCAAGCGATGATTCAGGGTGTTCCTTTCAGGCTTTAATTTGTGAGGGACTTAGGGCAGCTGCCTAGGACAAGTTGTGTTCCCTCCACTTTGCAAATGGGGAAAATGAGGTGATGGGGCTTCTCTCAGGTGATACTTTTAAACAGGGAAAGAGAAGGAGAGAAAGAGAGAGTGTGCGCGACAGCAGAAACTGATGTCATCCTGGTTCTGTTCTAGTGGTGGTCCCCGTAGGCAGCAATGCCTTGCTTTTGGAGGTATTTCTCACCCAGAGGGAAAACTGCAGCTGAACTATCTGGGTGACTTAGGTGAATTTCTAAACATTAGATCTTGTGCAGCTTACATCAGGAACTCAAGAGAGTGTACCCAGGAATAAATATGATGCCTTAAATACTTGAAAGGGCAGGTACTGCCCTTCATTTTGGACAGTAATTTGTAAACATACTGAATTTTAGAAGACTTTGTAGGCAAAGTCCTGCTAGATCAATTATTGCTGTGGATTAATCTGTCGTAGAACATCTAGGTTATTTATCTCTTAATCAAGACTTTGTCTTAACTTTTTTTCACATTAGTTTTTAATAAAACCAGTACTTTTTCGAAGATGCTTACAAAGCTCTAGAACTATGTAATGTTCTGCTTTTACCATTGTTCTAAGAAAAGCTATTTTTTATTTGGCTCTTGAGTCTTTGCCCCCCTGTCTAATATGAGTTTAATCTTTCTCAACTATGTGTAAATCATCAAGAGGCTTAGCTTGTAAAACCTCTGGAAATACTTCAGTAAATCTGTGTTAAAGCCATCAGTGATGCTGCCTAAATGTGATACAGGGTAGCGTAGTGTTGTCTTCAGTATGCTCCAAGCCTTTGATACTCTTTTAGCCACTTGTGGGTATCAGTGTAAAATAGATGCATTTCTGTAACTGAGGTTTCTTGGTTGTGTTATAACTAAATGGAATATTTTGCAACTGATAAAAGTTTTTTTTATATGTTTCAGGACATTATCAGCCTTCAAATGTATAAATTCAACCCAATAAAATCCTCTGTGCTATTGTTATGTTCTTAATAGATCTAAACCAGAAAGCACTAATCTGTTTTATTCTGGGGGGAAATCGGTAGTGCAGTGGCAATCTTAGTGAGTGTATCTGTGACAGTGAGATGAGAGATGCTGCCTATGGCTCGGAAAGTTTTTGAACTGTTTGAAGGTCCGAAGGCTGTTCTGGGGAAATGGCATGTTTACGGTTTTTTTATTCTGCTGTTTCCTTGGCATCTGCTGCTGGCCACCATTAGAGTCAGTGCTCAGGGCTAGGTAGACCTTTGGCATGATCTAGTGGAATTCGTCTGTTATGCAGGTAAATAATTCTGCAGTCTTACCTGAACTTTCCAGTCGTTCATTTATTATATAGTTACGCCATTGCTAATTGCTAAAACTTTATCATTTCAGATAGTTTCACTGCCAGTAGACAGAATACTCAGTATTCCTCAAGAAGAAGCTCATTTATGTGCTTCATGTAGTTAGTGTTTTCTGTATTTTTTAAAACTGAAAAGACTTCCTTACTAGACTAACTCAGAAGATTTCATCCTTAAAAGAAAAAAAAGGCTACAAAATGCGGAGACCAACCTGCAGATGACATTGACAGAAAATGGAAATGTGCTTATATTAGTAACCTCTGTGCATGCCTAAAACATTTGCTACAAATGCAGGCTGTAAAAACACACTAGTTTAAAGTCATGGCTTTAGCGTTCCCTTGAATGTGCTGTGCTGGTGTTCAGTTCAGGCACACTGACTTCTAGAAAATTTTTGATGAAGACATTGAAAAAAACCAACACAAATAGATGGTGATTGGTTGTAGTGTTTCGGATATCTTAAGCGATAAAGGTTGACGAATGCTTTAGTGAAGGTCTCAGCTTTGTGTTTTTTTAATATTTCCACAAATAGTGCTCCAATATGCTGGTTTTTACAAGTGTCAAGGCTTTAGCTTAAATTAGCCATTGAAGATCTCAATTAGACATCACCAGCATCATTGATGAACATTTTAGTTAGCTTTACTGGGTTTCTATAGACAGCACAACTTACTGTGCTTCTCTCTTCTTTAAGGTTTATTTTTCATGTCATTGCAAAGCAAGTTACATTGCCAGGCCTAGGTATCTGGATTATTTCTGGGTGCGCACGAGTATGTATGTATCCCGTAATGGCAGAGGACTGACGTTCGGCATCCTTACTGGTGACCAGTAAAGAACAATTCAGGTGTCAGTTTGCCTCCAAACACTCTCCCCAGAAGGTTTGTTTCTACAGTAATTACTACAATACCAAACGTATTCATGCTCTTCTTTTTGGCTGAGATCCTTTTTTTCTTTTTTTTTTTTTTTCTGAACAAAAATATTCAGGAAATGGTTTAGCAGGGTTGACAGAACTTGGTGTACAACGTATTTAACTTTTATGGACTTGACAGTAAGCTTTGCTCAAATATAGAGATAGCTGAGAGGCCAGTTGTTATTTTGTTAAACTTCTGAATTGCAAAGGTTAAAAATTTCCAAGGAAGTGGAGAGAATGGGAGATCAGGTTTTCGTTCAGGAGTAGCTAGCAGGTACAGCATCAGAGCTTAGTTAACTTCTTGCTTCCATGCATGCTTCAAATACAGTAAAAAAGCCAGGTCAGCCCATGCCATCAGTATCCTGCTGACCTACAAAAGGAGCTTTTGGAAATTTCAGTTGGTTTGGTAGGTGTGTGAAGTTCCTAAACTCTGGAAAACTTTGGTCTAGCTGCCTGCAGGCTTCACTCATCACCAGGAAGCCTTACCTCTTGCTCAGTAACAGCGCTTCACTGGAGAAGAGCCACCATTAACAGCGTTGCCTACGATTTAATTTCAATGTTCATAGTTGGTTTTAAACTGCTCGATGTGTAGACCCTTGCATATTTTGCATGAGAGTTTAACTCAGAGCAAACCCTTTTTTTTTAAACTGTACAATTGTAAACTTTCTAAGAAGATGAGTGGGTTCCTTTATAACTAGCTTTATCTGTTGCATGTGAATAAATTGCATGAATTAAAAAATAGCAGTAGAAGGATTATCGAACCTAGTAAAATTGGAATTTAATAGGTGGAGGTTTTTGCTTCCTTTCTTTAAGGAAGCAAAAATTGAAACTTACTGCCATCAATCGTAAAAGAATTTTTCTGCCTTTAGTGGCTTGAAGGTTTTAAAGTAAAGCACCGAGCTGTATTTCTTTGTCTTATGAATGGTATAGAAGATCTGATATAAGCACAGATTGAAAGCTCATGAAATAAAGTAAATGCAAGGACAAAAGAAATAGTTTTCCTTTTTAAAATGCAACATCTATTACATTTTTTATTAAGGGAACCAAAATAAGTTAGGTGGAATATATTTTGTTTGTCTCTTTTGTTTTCAAGGTTTGGCTTGAGCAACAAGTTTGATACAGAATTTCCTTCTGTTCTGACAGGGAAGGTAAGTGTGAGATTAAACTGTTCTTTTAAATGGAAAGATGCAGTGCCTCCAGTGGTTTCTGTGTTACAAATACATGCTCCTGAACCCAGACAAAACTGGTGGCAGGCCAGCACTGCACTGAGGACTGTTAAATTTAACTTTGTCCTGTATGAAATAGCTGGTCAATGACCAGTCCCTACAGAAAAAAATAACTTGCAATGATTATTGTCTTTATTGATGGTCTAAACACGGCATCATACTGCTTTCACACAGGCAGTCTGCATGAAAGCAAAACTCTTACCCTTGCTTTATAGGTGCCTGGAGTTTGTGCTGCTTCTGGCAAGTTAACCTAGACCTTCTTTTTACAACGTGTCTGTCAAGCCTTGAGTTCATTTTTAGAGAGATCTCTGGAAAAAATCTGTTTTATCTGAAGCGTAAAGGAACTATGGTGTAAAGGAATTATGGTGTTAAGTGTTAAATGTACAAGTTGAGTAGGTTTTTTAGGACGTTTTCAGAAATACAGTAATTATTTCATTCTGAAAATTGGTGGTGACAAGTCTCTTGATTACTCTGCGGTTTTGTTCTGTTTCTAAATGCAAGTTTAATAAATACTCATTTGTAGCTATTAATGAAATCTTTTAACAAAATTCTTTGCTGTTTTATTTTCATAATTGTATATTTTTGAGGCATTTTAATTTTGGAATATTTTTCTCTTTTCCTTTCGACTGTTTTAGTCTCTAGTGTTTTTCGTGTGCTTTGTTTCGTGGTCCCCTTGTGCGTCTTTTCCAGAATTTGTGAGAAAAAGGTATTCAGCTCTTACTGCTTCCTCTAATGACATACCATACAGCTGCAGCTTCATAGCCCCTGCAGCCTCTTGCAATAGCTGTTGAGTCACAATATGTTGAAATGTAGCCGAACGCTGTGGCGTCTTCCCTCCTTGGTTGGCATCTCCTGGTGCTGCCAAATCCATCTGGGGTTTCACCCCCAGCATAACAAGTAAACTACTCGTGTTCAGTTTGTCCAGCATTTTTGACAGCAGTCTAACTGTTGTTTGAAAAGGTTGTTAAGAGACAACCTGGAAACCCTGGCCTTGTTTCAGAACCTCACTGGGCTCAAAAGGAGGCATCTTCCTGACTTAATAGTGCCTAGTGTGAAGGCTAGTGATAACACCATTTCCATCTCAATACTTGGCCTTTCTAAGGTTTATTTTCCACAAAGCACTTTGAGGTCACTCAAAAACCATGGAATACTCTGGAAATATCAGTTTTTATGTTCTTTTAATCAAGTTGTAGTTCTCCTTAAGTAAGTCCAGCAGGAAATGTCAGAATTAGATTGGATGATTATTTCATCTTTTTATGTCTGTTTCTCTCTTAAAATGTGTGTGTATTTAAAAAGAAAAAAAACGGGGGGGGGACCCTCTGCTTTTTAACGCAAACCTCAATGCCTGCCGCATTTTCCAGTTGGTTGTCTTCCTGTTAAATAAACAGTGAACAATTGATTTTACTACAGGATCTATAGCGTAAGTTTAAATTAAAGTTCAGTTGACTGCTTGAACTTAATTTAGCAAAGAGAAAAGAGGATGTTCTTTTCTGGGTTTACCCGGGTTTACCCTTCTTGTTCTATAGGTCTAATCAGTGACAGCAGAAATCACATGATTTTGGTGTATGGAGATCACTTGGTGTGTAGAGATGCTGCTTCTGTTGAGAATCTCGATATCCTGATACCTCTTTTTATATGTGGATTTGAGGGGCTTCTTGAGAAAGATGACTTTGAAAATAAATTGCTTCCATTTTGCAAGGGGAAAGCACCAATCAAATGAGGTAGTAGACAAATTTTTTCTTAGGGCTTACCACACGCTCTTGTGAAAGATGATAAAAGCCACAGCTGTGGGTTGTTCGGTTTTTAATACTTTCATAAATTGCAAAAAATGAATAATCTGCTTCTTCCTCTGGTTATGGCAGTCAATCACCTTTACCACTACTGAAAATGAAAACTCAGATTTTTCCAATAAGTGTTCTTCGAATACCCCGATTAATAATTCATAGTAATAAGCATTGCAGTCAACTGATGTGTCATTGTTAGGTCTTTTATTTTTCTTAAAGTACAAATGTTTACTTTTTATGAAATAACAATTTATGAATAACATACTGGCTGTTTATATTAACAGTTTTTTCATAAAATGTTTATGGTAAGCCCACATTGGTACATAGCTAATATAAGGTTATGTCCTACCGTATTCAGAATGTCCACGTACCATTCAGTTTAATGACTTTGTTGTCCACTGTGAATTGATACTAATAATACACCCCAGCTGCTAATGATGTGTAAAACGTGGAGCCATTGGGCACAGTTAATAGACTTCCCTATGATGCTGTTTTTCTTGTAGATTTTCATCTTGTATTTAATAGATTTTTAAACAAGGGGTGGAAATTTTATCCTATACAGGTTAAAAATCCTAAATAGATAAAACTGCCGGGCTAAACTTTTTTTCCAGAAACACTGTTTAGATTTATGCCACTGTGTAGTCTTAAGAAGTTAAACTTAAGTTTCATGACTCTCAGTTTGCCCATCTATGTAATGATAGCAAACCTCAAACTATTTTTTTTAGCTATTTTAATATGAAATACCCCTTCTTCTTCACCCATCTTCCATTCTTACTCCTCCTCATTTTTTGCAAATTCTGGATAGTTGTAAATTAGCCTAGAACTAAGATTTATGCAAGTACATCCTGAATATTTGAGTAGATGTATATATTTGAGGAAATAACCTGGAAAGTTAAACAATAAAGAAAATACCAAGTAGGTCATATATTGGATCTAGCTAATTCAACTCGAATGACTTGCTTCTTATCCTGTTAGATAAATAATAAGTATTGGTTTATAAATACAGAGCTGGGCTTTCAGAGAGTGCATTCTTTTTAACAAAATTTTGTAAGGAAAGATCTGATTTACACAATACAGAGGTAATATTTAACTTGTAATAATGTAGTTGGACTTTGGCCTAAATTTAAATTCTGGCTAAATTCAAATTCAGTGTGCTACCATTTTATAGAGTTGTAAATTCTTTTAAAACAGGCTTTTGAATTATGCTTTCAGAGCAGCTTGATTAGTAGCTGTTCCAAAATGAAGCATACCTTCTAGTTCTTAAAGTTTAGATGGTTCCTTTGCTGCCAAGAATTTTAAACCTAGCTTTAAAAAATATTCTTCATGATATATGGTGCATTAGCGAACAATGCTCCAGGTGACAAGAAAATGATGGAGCCAGCGAACCTTAAGAAAGCAAGTGGAGCTTCCTGCCCTGATCTTAAAACAATAAGGGTCCTATGCAGAGGTAACTGTGCAATGCAGGAAAATGTAAGCCATAAAATGTGCTCTTGGTATTGTGATCCCATTGCAACATGTGATTGATAGGGTTTGTGATCATGGTGATTGAAGGAGAAAGATCGGGCCTGCTGGGCTTTGCTTTCTTCCTGTGTTTGTAGATTCTCTTGCATCCTGTTGTAAAATATTATGACACCCTCTCCTTCCCTTTTATGTTTTTTTCCCCCTTAAAGACCTAAAAGGAGCTAATGTCTCTTTACAAGGTGTACTGCACAGCCAGGAGCTATGTACTTATCTCGTTCTTTTCAAGACTCAAACAGAAACTTTCCAAGGGACTTCCCAAAAATACTCAAAACTGGATTTTTAGTGAGCTTTCTTTGCACAAGAGGTACTGTTAATTCTGTTTGAAATAGTTTGGTCATTTCATATTAACCTATATCTGCAAGAAAGATAAGATTTAAAATTATGTCCAAAAATCAACAGAAGTCTTCGGTGACAGTTTCATTTGAAAACCGTTTTCTTATTAAATTAGAACAATGTTTTTTTTTTTTTTTTTACAGATATTTTACTCTTTGTCACTGCATAACAATGCTTAACTGTTACTGAGCTGGAAACCCAGAGGAACAAAACTGTTTTGCTTCTGTTTATCACAGAATGAAACTTATCATGGTCACTGGTTGCTTTAGCTTCAAATGAAGATGCATTGACAAATTGACAAATATGTTTTGTGATTAAGCTTCTTAAAGGAAGAAATAAATCCTGTAGATTAGGTTAGCTGAAGCACTCTTTAGTAATTCCATCTCATGTTGCAGCTAAGAGAGTAATTGGTGCGTTAGCAGGTAGTAGTGGTGCTTTGATAATACTGTTTTAAGTAATCAGCATACCAAAGTATCTAAAGTAGAAATCTGTGTTTCTTGGAGGCATCTAAAACTGGTTTTTAGTTTAGCCATTTGCAGTGCCGGGTTCTACTGGAACGAGAATACATCAGTAATGTTCTTATTTAGTAGCATCAGGCTGTTACGCTGATATGACGAGTGCCTTAGAAGTGGCAGAGAAGTAGGGAATCTCACCATGGCAGTGTTTTCCTGTTAGGTTCTTAATTTTTCTGCCAGCTGTGATCTAAGAATCTGGTTGTCTTCGTTTCATGTTGGATGTTATCACTGATGATAAGGTTTCTTCCTGATAAACTGAACTCTGGATTGTGCAAATGCATTCTCTTCGGTAGGTTTGTACAGCTGTATTTGGGGGTGGCATGTGGTGTTGTCAAGGTCCAGTAAACTTCGTGACTGCAAGAAAAGGGAACGTTCTCTCTGTATAGTAGAATTCACTGCACAAGTGCTAATGGAGTCAAGAAAAAAAAGTTATCTTTCAAATAAATAGATAGGATGATGCATGTACAAATTTCAAGATTTACTAAAGGTGTATATGTTAGGATGATAGTCGCATGTAAACTTCCTTAAGAATCAAGGACACCAATTTGTTCGCATGCATAATCTCAGTTTACTTGGAAGCAAATCTGACTGCAGGAGCTGTGCAATGTTACTTGTGCAGCATACAACCAACCCAATTGGACTGTGCTAAAAAACTTGCTCCCACCTTGAAGGTGAAATGGTCTTACTCACACGTACCCACATCCAGTGGATGTTTGTGGCATCCTGAATATAAGAGCTGCCATTGGCAGAGAGCTGCAAAACCTTTTGTTTCAAATGCTTGAAACTACAGGCTAGGTTTCTACATTGCAATATGATTTTTTCCTGTTCATTGAAAATGTCCCAATGCATGGGATCACTGCTTGTTTTGCTGATTATTATTTTTAACTAGTACATTTGTCGCAAATGTATTTAAATATTGATGTTTCATTTAGGTTAAAGAAAATTTTTTGACTTGTTCCATTTGTATATGTATAAAGAAGTACAAGAAAGTCTTTTCAATACTGTGGAAGGGAATGAAGTCAGTATAATTGCATAAGAAATAGTTGCCGTGTACTTATTCCTGCTATAAAATAATCAGTGTTAAATGATGTTTGTATGGTACTAGTTGTAGGCCTGGCTAGCGTACAAACCCAGAAGACCTCTGACTCTATACTGCATGGTGATCTGAATGGCTAGGAAACAGATGTTGTATTTACTTACTCCCTTTCCTTCAATGCTTTAATAAATTTAGCTCTCGTGAATAGGCGGAGGTAGCAAAATCAGGTCCTTGCCACTTCCTGTCTGCTGGTTTTGCTTCTTTAGTGAAAGGAGTCATTGTCATAAATGCTTTTTTTTTTTTTTTTATCCTCCCTGCTTGCAGAATTAAATTGAGCAGAGTTGGGCTTGGTGGTTGGAAGGATTATGCAGAAGTTGAACAGCTTTGTATACAGGCTAATCCCAGGGAGAAGGTTCTTCAGCATGGCAAGTAGTTAGGAAAGAAGGTTTTTTTTGGAGTTGTTGTGCCTGACTGTTCAAGTTTGTTGAAGTTGGATCTGATTATTCTGCTTCGTGCAGCCGAACCCTGGATTGTGTTATGGTTAAGAGTGCCATCTTAGAGTCAAGTTAGGTCTAATACCATGATCCATGTTTGACTTGTCAGATAGAAGCTATTTAGGTACAGTAGAGAGATGACAGATGCGGGGCATGTGGGTACGTGAGTGTTCTCACTCTTAAGACACGCTACCATCGGAGAAAGCTTATTTTTGATAGACTATGCCGTTTTCCACGGTGACTCTGCAGTGGCAACATATAGAAAATATTCCTTTGAGTAGGCTCAGCAGAATACTTCTTAAGTTGTTTTTTCAACAGCTAGGCTTTATTCATAATCACGTACAAAATGCATTTTTTACCCTTGATTGTAATAGGCTACATGCTGTTCTGGGCTTTCCTTCTTAGGGAGAAACCAGAAGTAAAGTTGCAGGCCTGTGTCCGTGTGGACCACAACTGAAATTTGTGTTCCACCTTCACCCAGGCACAGTGTAGACTTGCATTAGTATGAAAGTATTTTGGACAATGTCATCTTTTTTTCCTGTGTCAAACAACAGTGTTTTTACTACGAAGTAACTACATATTACTACTTGTTCCCTTGGAAACCAGATATCCTTCATGCTTCCTCTTTTTTTTTTGTGGTCAGTGTAGCCAGTGCACATGCTGCACACTTTGTTCGGGGCCATCGTGTTGTCAAGACAACTGATTTATTATTAATGGTACAACAAATATGGGTGAGGCTGCTCATCTAAGCTATGTTGAGCTTTTTTTAATGTAAGGTTTTGCAAAGCATGCATTGTAAATGAATTTGGTTTTGGAAAGTGACTTTTCATATCCCCTGTGTGACCAGTGTTTTAGAAGATGGGGTCATACTGTATAATGGCATTATGTTTCATTTACATTTTAATCTGTAGAGACAGTTCTTGAGAAAATACCCATGTAGTGGCTTTCCACTGAAGTTCAGTGCTTCCGTTGCAGGTTGCTCCAGAAGAATTCAAGACCAGTATCAGTCGTGTGAACGCTTGTTTAAGAAAAAATCTCCCTGTCAATGTAAAATGGCTGCTTTGTGGCTGTCTGTGCTGCTGTTGCACACTGGGCTGTAGCCTGTGGCCTGTGGTCTGTCTTAACAAAAGAGTAAGTACATCTTTCATTTGTCTTATTCTCTTTATTTTGCAATTACTGATAACATTAAATCATGTTTAATAGTATCAGCTCTGTTCCAAACTCCTTTTATCTCACTTGCATTCAAAGCTTATTCCATTTTCCATGCCTTAGAAAATAGAAAAAATACATTTGTTAATGAAGTAAATGATACCAAATTGATGATAGGATTAGCTACACCTTAGACTACCGCATTCAATCTTACTTAAAAGAACAGTGTTGTACTATATGGTAACCTAAATTTTCATGATTTTTAAAGCTCTAAAAATTGAATTGAGTGAGTGCAAAACTAGACATTGACCCTCAAAGGTTGCATGAACTGGAGTGAAAACTTATTTTCCTCTTCCCTCCCCTCTCCCAAATAGTTGTTTTTACAATCAAACTAACTTTTTTATTTGTAATAAATACCATAACATTTCTGAGCTGTGGCTTATTTAACTTACTTTATTGTGCTATTTCTATTAGAAACAAACAGAAATTTGTTTTCCATTCTGGAAGTTTAAAGACTTCCTTTTTTTTTTTTTCTTCAGCAGAACAGCTCCAAAGTATTACACCAAAGTAATGCTTCTTAAAAGCACTGTGTCAGTATCAAGTAAGCATGATCCTAATTGCTTCTGTGGTTTACATTTAGAATAGCTTTATCACAGCAATAAATGTTTTGGAAATACACAAATAGGTATAGTGTAATGATATTCTCTGTAGTTGTATACTTTGTAAGACTTGTAAGCCATAAAACTTTATTGTCCACAAATGTGAATTGTAATAGTATGTGGGTGCACTGTGAGGAAAAAAAAAAGCAAAACTGCGCACTTGTCAATTTAAATATAGGAAAAGATCTTGGGTAAAACTATTAAAAAGTAATACTTAGCGCTTTTGATACAAATGCAAAGCAAAAACAAGGACTGGGCATTGCTTTTCAGAAGTGTTTTGCCAAACTTTCCAATTTTCACTTAAGAAAATAACAGTAGCATTGACTGGCTGAGGTGAAGCATACCTGTATAAGCAAAATGTAATAAATCCCATACAAAACATTCAGGTTGGATTTTGTAGGATCCTTTTATGTCCTGTAACCCTTCTGAGTGGTGAGATCTGGTGGAGGTAACTGTTTTTCTTTTTAAGTGGACACCAAAACTTTACAAGGCCTTAAGAAGAAACACTTTTTGGCATCAAAAAATGAAATCTTGTCACTGAAGGCATAATATCTTCACTTGATAAACTGCTCATTACTGAATCCTGTATCACCGAAAGGTTACAGGACTTAATTTAACTTATTTAAACTGCTTTTTCTACATTGTAGAGATGTGTGCTTGAGAAATAGAGATGGAATATTTGTAGTTTTGAAAACACATTAAATATCCCCGTGCTATTAAAAAATCTAAATAAATGCCCATGTGATATTGTAGCATTAAAATAATTCTCAAGAGTATAAATATGCATAAAGTATATATGATCAAATTACATCACTAAGAATCAAAAGTATAAGGTGGTTCTCGGTTTTCTTTTGTGGTGGTTGAATCAGTAACAGAGCACACACCAGCCACTCACTCGCTCACCCCTCCAGCATGATGGGGGACAGAATCTGAAGAGCAAAAGCATCATGGGTCAAGATAAAGACAATTTAATAAGTGAATAGAGGGAAAAAAAAAAAAAGGAAGAAAACCCAAAAGATATAATGGCAAATCTCTCTTCACCTCCCACTAGCAGACCGATGCCCATTCAGGCAGTCTCTTGGCAATGATGATTCCAGTTTTATTGCTGAGCATGGTGTTATCTAGTGCGGAACAGGTCAGCTCAGGTCAGCTGTTCCAATCTCTTGCCCACCCCTACCCTTACATGCTGGGCAGGCAGAGGGAGAAAGAGAAGTCCTCGATGATCTGTAAGCACTGTTCAGCAAGAGCAGAACATACACTGGTGTGTTATCAACACTGTTTTAGTCATAGATCTAAAACTCAGCACCATACAGGCTGCTGCGAAGAAAATTAACTCCATCGCAGCCAGTCCATGTATACCCACTCAGCAAAAAAAAAAAAAAAAAAAAAAGGGAAACTCAAAACAGTTGAAACAAGACACAGCATGTACTGCTTAACTCTGAGGATAGCTTCATCACTGGAATAACTTGCAAAGAGGTGGTGGATTCTCCACCATTAAGTCCTTTACTTAGGATTGGATGGGTATCTCTGTATCTCTTTTAAGGAGGTGGTGTGGTTCACATCCATTGTTAGGTTTATCAATGAAATCAGTGAATGGAATACCATGCAGGAACTACAGTGGGTTGTCACGGTGATCTTTCTGTGACCTTAAAAATCACTGAAATTCCCCAAACATTCCCTTCTCCCACAGTAAGTGAAATGCCTTGTTACATCTAGAAGTGGGTTGCTTTGCTTGAATGAGGTCCCTAGCGTAGATACAGACAGAGGAAGCAGATATATCTTCTATCCAGGGTTTCTCCTTCGTATGTTGGTGGTTGCCATGATCTTATGGACTATTTTAAGTATTGTGGAAGCTCTGAATAGAGGTATAGAAGAAAGCTTACAGTCTTTGTAGCTATGAGCCTCACTGTAAACCAGTTTTAGTATTAGAGTCAAGGCTGTAATTGGACCATAGTGTAAGAAAGTTTATAGTAAGAGCATAATGTGAAGGTTGTATGCACTTTGGTGTCTAGGAATTGGAAAATACAGCCTCTGTTATGAGCTGGAGTTCTGTGATGTTGAGATTTTTCAGGATTCAGATAGCAATTTCATTAACAAAACCTGGAAACTGCATGTCTGTAAATTGTATTGTCGGTAATTGACCTGCAGAGAGTGCAGTATTTGGCCAAGAGAAGATGGGAGATACTGTTTTGTTGGCTATGGTGGACAAGAATAGTACATTCAAAAGGATCTCTTAATAACTAAAAGTGTTTTGGGAAAGTTGTAGTGCTAAGTTAACAAGAAAAAAAAATCTGCTTTTTTTCTTTCTCTGAAGATCATCTGATGTTCTGGAATGGGGACTTGAAGTTATAGGACTTCCATTTACAATTTATTTTTTTTGCTTGGTTCTGCTTCTATAAAATTATTTTAAATGATTCTTAAGCCAGAAATACAATAGTAAGATTCTTCTGGATGAGGCTGGCTACTGAACCATTCATAATACAGTTCTGACTTACTTTTTAGACTAGAAGATCAATTCAGAAGTTATTAGAATGGGAAAATAACAGACTATATCATAAGGTAAGAAAAGTTAGAGTGCTTGTTTTCTTTATGTTAAAGTACAGTAAGTTTTTTTGTATGATTGGTGTGTAGGAATTTTACTGTCTTGTTATAATTCCATACTTTATACTGATCTTGTCAGTGTCTGAAATGTTTCAGATCCCAGTAATTTGATATTGCTAATTCTTGTTACATTATTATCAAAATAATGCTGTGGTACATGTTAATCCTCTAATAATTATTTTCTCAGCTGGGTTTGCACTGGAAGCTGAGTAAAAGGAAATGCGAAACTAGCAATATGATGGAGTATGTAAGTGTTATTTCTGTTACTTATTTGGTATTCAATGTTACTTTGATTTTACAGAGAAATTTAAGTTACTAGGCTTTCACCTGAGTGATCTCTCAGAAAATCTGCAGCTGTTTGACATTTGCTTGTGAAGGCCACTTTTAAAGACTAGCCCTAGCATATATGAAGACTAGAAATTGTCACTGCTAACTTTTTCTCTTGATAACAATTCTACCTGCGTGCTGCAGGTACACTTACTTTGGTCTGTAGTTTGTAACAAGGGAGACCCACTGGGACTACACACATTGGTGTGATTCCCACACCATTGCATAATTCAGCACCTTTTCTATTGCTATTTATGATTACTTCGATTCAGCATTTGGGTGCAGACATATAGCATTTTTACAATAGTGTGATTTTTGTCTGGACCATTGTTTTCTTATTTTTTTTGCTGGCCCTTAATTTTATAACGGCTTAACCAAGATAGTCCGTTTAAGAGAGGAGAATTTCAAATATTTTAGTGATCGTACTATTCCCTCATCTGCTTTCTTGTGTAACTACGAAGATTGCCTAGCCTAAAGAAAAGAGATGGCCATTCCCAAAAAGTCAAGCATCTGTAAGCCCTGTACATCAAAGTGACTGAAATTACGGCTTTGTTACACTGAGTAACGTTCCCTTACAAAATACTCTCTTACAAGTTTAGTTTTATATACTAGCTAATGTTGCATGGAAGGTTGTGTTGAAGGTCTGACCTTGTTGATTACTGTTTTGTTCTTGTCTTTTTCCCTCCTTCAACAGGTAATATTAATAGAATTCTTACCAAAATATCCCATATTTCGACCTGACTGAGGAACGACATTTGGTCTTTCATGTTACCTGTCATTTTCTACCCTTAGTGCCTTGTAGATGATTTTGGAAAGAAGATGGTCTACTTTGCTGTGATTTAAAAACTGTTCTTCAGTAGAATATCTTCCTTGCTATGTTACTTTTTGTTTGAGAAAAATTTGCACATTTTTTATGTTGAAAGAGGCTTCTATGTTGCACTCTGAATTTTTAACATTAACAATAACTGATATAGTTGCCACTAGGGATCTAACATCAGTGCTGCTTAAACTTGTTCTGAGCATGCTGCCTTATTAATTTCTATATTGCTGTCCTCAAAAATGCATCCTAATGCCGTGTCATACTATATTTCATTCTAAACACCACAATCCTATAAATCCTCAGTAGAAATGTCCAGGTAAGCGTCTAGTAGTAAAGATTTTAGTATAACTTGCTTGCATAGGACTTGCAATTAACAGCACTGGTTTTGTCCTGCACTTTGCAAAATCATCATTTACATTAGGGGGTTAATTATTTCACCCACTATGGATTTGTAAATATTGACTCTTTGCATAATGTAAAGTGTGGTATGCCAAGGTTTACAGAATGTAATATAGCTCTTACTATTCTATTGCCAACAGTTTGACATAGTTTTATTCATGACATTTATCATCCCTCTGATTGTATAGACCCATTCGCGTGCTGTTTTTATGGTGAAGCCATAATGAGTTTGTACATACTATCAGATGTGTAGGGCTCAGTTGCACTTTGTTTAGTAAACGGATGAAAAATGCATAGCATTTCTGACTCTTTTTTTTTGGAAAGTATTTCAGGTGTTATTTGTAGCATCTGAAATAAGAACTTTAAATACTGTTTATCTATTAAAAAGTTGCATTTATGGGGTAGATGGCAGCTGCTAACAGCAAAATATCCTAAAGCCTGTTCTTAAATTCAGAATGCTTGGAATCCATCAATTCTTGTGGGTTTTTTATTTTTTCAAAGCAGGGAAAAGAGTGTTTCATAATTGGAGATGGTTATTACCATGGAGAAGAAATTTGGAACAGCCAAATTGAAGATGAAGTGACACTGGCTTATTTTGTAGTGTGATAGTCTTTTCAGTGTTTTAAAGTTTAAATGATATGGCATCCTTTCTAGTGGAAATAAATTTTATCTAAATCAGAGTAGTGTTTCAAAATGTGCTGATGGGAGGAAGTGGATCAGTTGAATGGGTTCATGCATATGGCATTCAAGCACAGTCTGAAGAGCCACAAATGCCTTCACAAGGATTTTTGGACTCTTCCGTTTGTCTGATCTCAGGAAAGGAAGTAATCATAAAAAAAACTTCCTGTAATGCCTGGCCTAAGCATGACCATTTGTTAACAGCAAAGCAAAATTGATGCAATATCACCCCTTTCCTAGATAGAAATGAGAAATAAGAGGAAAAACAACTGTTTATCTACAAGTTGTGACAAATCATAAATGTCCAGGCATTTCTTCGCAGCAACTTGATTCCTTGCAACATCATCCCAGGTTTCTTTTTAGTTTCAGGCTGATTTAGGATTTCCTCTGAATGTATTTGCATCTCTTCAGTATGCAATATTGTATTAAAATATAGTATTTGTAAAACCATCGCATTCTAATAGCTGTAGTAGGACAGATTCCTAGTACACAGTGTTTACAAAAGGCCAGTTTTATACAAGTTGCTACTTCAAATCAAATTTCTTGCTCTTCTTACTGTATAGCCAGGGAGTTTCAGACTCCAGTGCTTGCAGTAGTTTCCAGTTGCAGGCTGATGCTTCAGACTCTGTAATCTGTATACTTAGTGCAGAGGTTTCATTGGACTGGTAGATCGATAACAAACTGTTTGATTGCATTTGTAATATAATTTAATGAATAAACTACTGTGTTGTGTGAATTTAACTCAAGCTGCACCTTGCAACTCAGATTTCTATCACAGAACCATACGAAGTATTCTCTCCACTTTATTATTTTAGGATGAATGTTAACTGGAAGCATAGAAAATACTTAAGGGCAGAAAACAGTATTGTAACATACCTGATTTTACATGCATTTCCCTTTCTAATGAGTTTTTGTTCTGTAAATGAAGGGAGCTTAGTTTGATGGAACAATGGAAGTTGCTTACTGTTATACCAGAACTTTATTAATTTTCTTTTTATGTAAGAAACTCAAGAAATCCCAGCAGGTCCTTAATTTTTTCTTTTATGTGACTATATTTTTCAAAATGCTCTTTTCCAACTGAAAGAAGAGGCAAGCCAAATGAGAGTTCTAGTAATTGCCAGCGGTGAATGCTGAGCAGCCTTCAGAAATCCTCTTTAGAGTCTGTGCTGAATTCATCATATTCAGTTCAAAATTTCTCAAACTGATTTGCCTCGTTTCAGTGAAATGCTGTGCCAAGCGGAGAGAATACTGTGAGTTTTCCCACTTAAGCACATAATATTAATTTTTAAAGTTTACATTTCAAGTACATTAATTCTATACACGTTACTTTGTCCTGAGCTGTTAATTATATAATCTTCAAACCATGAAAGGGTCTTTTCCTTTTGTGTTTTAATAGACATTTAAATATGTGGCCAAGAGCAACTAGTAAAAAGGGGTATGAGAGCCAAAACAGCAAATAACACAAGCTCCATGTTTTAATAAGATAAATTTGCATTAAAATGCAAAAACAGCACTCAGTATTGTATTTGCATCTGAAAGACACAGGTTCAATAGCCCATTTAAAGATGAAGGCAGCTGTAAATACTGCTGTGAACTCTGTGCACTTCTGTTCTGCCTACAGGTTCTCTTTTTTCCTAGGCTGTCCTTTGCTTTAATATAAAAACATTCAGCAGGTAATTATATCTCATAAGACTGAAAATCTCATTTTTGACAATAAGAAGTCAGCATTACTTGGTAAACGTATGTATGGAGGATAAATGTTAATTGGAGAAAGAATGCTCATCAATATGAGATTGATGTTAGCAAAGTGTAATGGAAATGGTAAAGAAAGTGTCTTGACTTGTTTCAACAAACGGGAAATATTGTGCAGTGAGAAAGGGAACTGGTAACAGTATATAGTGCGAGTTTGCAGCAAATTTTTAAAAGTCATTACAGAAATACTGTCTACCTAATCAGTGTTCAGTTTTTCATATCAACATGTTGACACTTGCTTTTCTTTCTAGCTTGTATGTAGGAAGCACTTGGTTTTGTATTTAAGAAGTTTTTGTGTGTAAGGAGTATTAAAGAATACTGACAAAGAATCAGAGTTCTTACCTATGATTCCCCACCTGCATCTATGAAGTTGTTTTACCACAGGAGGAGGAAAGATGTGTTTTAAGACATGCACAGACGTGTCTAGGAAGCGTGGACTCAGTTGTAGATGCATAACTTTAAAACAGAAAACATCTTCGCTAAAATCTTGTGTGTTCTTGATAAATTAGAAAAAAAAAAGACCCTATGGTATTCTTGATAGGTACAAAACTCTGTATGCAAAAACGTAAATATATGCATATTAGTGTCCCACTATGACAATTTACTACATTTACTTGTCAACACACTACCCTCAGAGCAATAAAAATGTTAAGCTATTGTCACTGTAAATAAGTTATCATTTTAAGTAATGTTATGTGATTCCTCTGCCTTTTCTTGTTTTCTGCTCTTGCTGTTCTTACGATGTTGTAACATTACTTGTATTGCTTAAGGAAAGTGGTTTTGTTTAAGCTGTATGAAACTTTTTTAATTGTTCTTAACATTTTTATTCTGTTTACAAGTGAACAGCCACTTTTTTAATAGGACCTCACACCTTGAGACTTTTTTTCTTTTTTTTTTAAATAAAATTCTGAGCTATATTTCTACATTTTACTGCATTGGCTTGTGCCATTAAAAGAAGCTGGAAGTCAGACATGCTTAATCACTTTGAAACATTTTTCTGTAATTAAATTTAAAGATGAAAACCTCTGAGTAGTGCAATGTGTTTATGGAAACAAAATCTTTTGCGTCTCTCCCTGTAGGAGTATGCTGATCAGGTGTGAGCCGAATGGCAGTTGGTGGGTTTTCTTTAAATGAGGTGTTTCTGACTTGGCCAGATCGAGTGCTTGCATTGGGAGACTCGGTATGGTTTGGCTGGTTTAAACGACAAGACTCGGAAAACTTATGAAGGCTTTCCCAAAAATAAAACAGTAGAATGATCATGACATTTAGTCTTCCACATAACTTGTTCAGTTGGCTTACAGACCCTCTATTGTAAAGATTTCTTTCAGGAGTCTCTTGCTGCTGCCTTCCGTTGATATCCAGAGGATCCGTGATACACTGCTGCAGTGTGGTGATGCTGAGCTCAGAGAACTGAGAAGAGCAGAGGCTTTTTCCTATTCTGTTGTAGTAGCACTGCAAAGGGAGCCTAACCTGGGGATGGATAGCGTGTTCAGGAAACAAATCACTGGCTTATGGAGAGGATCGTGAATGTAGGACAATGCAGCCTTTTGTGTGTGTTAACAGGCTAACTTTGTAGCTGTGAAAGCAGGACTTAAAATTAAAGCCTTTGGTTCATCCCTGAGGGGAAAATGTTGCATTCCCAAAATAGGCACGTGCAACACTTTATGCTGAAAATTGGTGTCCTCGGCTGTTTTGGACAAATACAGGAGCACCTGGGTTTATGTGCTGTTTAGGCATGTAACTGCTACTGAATATTATTTGAGAAATTTAGAGAATGTTCCTTTGTTGCTATGCCAAATATAGGAATGTTTGGCTGAGCCATGGAGTTGATCCAATTAGGACTTATGAGATGTGCTTGCCTAGACTACTGCAAAGGTCCATCTTAAGAATATTTGGCATTTGGCTCCCACTTCTACTATTGGAATCTACTATTGGAAGGTAGTTTCAGTACTTTTCAGTAATGAAGCTTATTATAATGTCCATGCCAATTTATTTAGAATGTTATGCATCTTTTCTATCACTATTGTTCATTACAAACTGTTGAAATGTTCCAGCTGAGTTCATTTTTCTAGTTAAGCTTTTTTATAAATCTTCTTAGTACTTCAGACTAGACAAATTGCTAATCTTCTTTCAAAAGCAAAATTCTCTGTTTCTGATCATCCCACTTTCTTTCCATTTGCTTGCATTTATTCCTGTTTGAATTAATTTTCCTTCAATAGGGGTGACTAAAAAGGACCTGGTGTTCCAGATAATGGCTAATGTCTATAGCATGGCTAATGGCACCAGGTGTAACAATGTAATAGTTTCCTCTTCTGTGAGAATAATGTGACTCATTAAACTTAAAGGATCACATTTGTTTTCTTAATGGCTCTATTGTATTTCTGATTTATAGCAGGTCTGATAAATTTGGGAGTTTCTCTCTTCAGTCAATTCCAGTTAGGAGCTCCCAACAGACACTCTTGTCACTAGTCCCATCGCTTCAGACTCGTCATTTGATATGGCAGTAGTAGACTATACATTAGGATGCCCAGTGGTTGTGTTGAATGCCCAATTTGAGATGCTTTGAAGCCGTTCCACTTGCAGAATATAGGCTATTAGGGCTTTCTGCAAACAATAGCCTTTTTAACATTCCTAAAGTTGAGTGCATAAAGTGACTGAGAGAACCCAAATCACGTATGGGCATGGCTCAGAGAGACTGCAGCGATGTGGTACGCTTCAACAGGGCAGCTCACGAGCTTAATTCCATGCTGGTCTCCTACATAGCTGAACGCTTCATCCTTTGTCAAAGACAAATTGAGTTTGACCCTAAAATGACTGCCATTGGACCATGAAATCAGTAGCCACAGAGTGTCACTCCAAATCTTAATCTGAGCAAGTTTATGAAGAGCAAAGGTGTAAATTGGAAACTGAGGAGTCAGCTGATCTTTCCATCAAAGTACAAATAAGTGCCTTTCAAATCTAATTTAATTTCTATTGGGTTGTATTTTTTTATTTTTTAGCTCAAATGCTGTTTTGGGACTGTCTGGGGAGGGAAAAAATTACCCTAAAATCTGTTAATAGGCAACAAGAGTTGTTGGCCACTGCACAGGCTCTGTATGAGTGGCAATTTTCCGCCAGAATGTTTTTTCATTAGCATGGGCTGATGTGAAACCACTGGCTGTGTATCACCAAGGGGCCTCGGGGGCTGCTCTCAGCATGCTCTGGGGCTCCCTGTTTTCCTGTGGAACTGTTGTCCTAATTTCCAGCCCTATTGCTGTGGTGAGCGCACATGTGGGGTTTCTTTCCACCTGTAGCAGAAAGCAGGGAGCAAGAAGGAAGAATGGATCGTTAGCCTCACTCAAACCGCTAGGGGAAGAGATGCTTCACCGGCACACTTTTGATGTAATATTTTGTTGTTTTTCAGTGTGTGGAAAAGGCAACTTTATCACTCTTGGATTTTGATGAAACGATAAAGGCAACTTTATCATTCTTGGAATACCATTCAAGTATGATCATTTTTGGTAGCATCGGTTAACGCTGGAAATCACATTGCTGTAAGTTTCTGTGCAGTTGTGGTGGAATTAAGAGCTCTGAGGGCAGATGATGTGCAGCCTACAAGTGAATTGTGTGGTTCTGTCAGAAGTAGAAGCTCCCAGAGAGCTCAGGGTTGCAGAAGAGCAACCCTTTGGGAGCTACGGCTTGAGGCTGTAAAGGGGTGTCCTCGGTTGTGAGGCGCAAAGCCAAAAGAAGGGGCACGTGAGTCTCACCACCACGCAGGGAGATGTTTCACAGCCACCAGGGCGGTTCATGAACACCCCATCTACCCGCCACGACCCCACCGCAACCCTCATGTGCCTCCACAGCCTCCTCGCCCGGCGGGCAGCCGCTCCCCCTCAGCGCCATCCCCGCGCCGCCCGAGCCTAAGGCGCGGAGGCCGGGGGGGGCGGGCTGGCGGCTGCCCGCCACGTTCTGTCAGCGCATGCGCCCCCCGCCCCGCGCATGCGTCCCCCCCGTTCCCCTTCCCCTCAGCGCCGGGCCCCGCTTTTGTGGCGGCGGGCGGGCGGCGCCAGGGCCGGGGCCCGCCGGCCTCCTCCCGCAGCAGGAGCCATGGCGGCGCCATAGCCCGCCGCCCGCGGCCCTCCCCGCCCCGCGCCGGGCGCAGCGGATGCGCGGCCTCCCCTCAGGCCGCGGCGGGAGCGTAGCGGGGCCCGGGGGAGGCCGCTGCTCGCCCTCCTCCTCCTCCTCCTTGTCGTCGTCGTCCCGCTCCCCTCAGCCCCCCGGCGGCCATGGCCACCGAGCTGGAGCCGCCGGCGGCCGGCGCGGTGCAGGGCGCGGCGCCGCTGGAGGCGGAGGAGGACGAAGAGCACTGGCTGTACGGGGGTAGGTACCGCCGGGACACCCTCATGGCCCCCGGGCCGTCAGCAGGGGGACCCCCGGGCTGCCGTCTGTCCGAGGGCTGCGGGCGGCTTCCCCGCGGGCTTCCCCGCGTAAATCCCTTTATTTCTTCTCCCCTGGCGCCTTGAAACTCCCTAAAGACCTGACTGAAGTTCCTTGTGTGATGCTTACCTTTGCTCGTGCCCTGGCTTCGGATGCGTAGTTCAAATTCAGCTCTCCGCGCTGTGGGACTTGTGCAGACAGGCTTTGTTTCCTTCTCGATGAAATTTATCATAGGGAGAACTTTGGGGTTACACCACCCTGTCACTCCTAGGCGTTTCGTTAGCCGTGACGCATTTTGTACTGAAGCTCAGCCTTCTTCCCTTCACTTGACTAACTTTGCCTTTTATTATTATTGTTGTTTTTGCAGACGACACCACTGGCAAGCAAGAAGATGGACCAATTTCTGGGTAAGTCCAGAGGCTGTTTATTCATTGTAAGACTCCGTGTTACATAGAAGATCGTGTTGTGCGCAGTGTAGCATGATGAACACCTTAGACCAGAGCTGTTGCCAGAAGCAGCATCCCTTTCCCATCCCACTGGGTCATCCCCAGCTGCCAGCCTTGGCCTGGCACAGCATTTACACGTCTGGAAGACAAACTGTGTTAGTCAACTGACTTAAGCTAAAACTAACTCTTTGTCCCCCTTTTTTCCCCAAAATTAGGTTTAAATCGGATCTGTTTTCCAGTTTAATTCCCAGGAAAAAGAGGGTGGCTTGGAGGTGGGACTTTGTGCTGGCCTGGTGGTGCTAAAACTGTGGCATGTGCTTTAGCCTGGAAAAGCTAAAAGCCTGGAGCCTTAGGTTAAAATCTTGACACGATCAAATCAATAAATGATTTGAGGTCTATGAAGTACATGGTTTGGGTAAGACCAGACCATGAAAAAAAAAAGAAAGCTCTGGGGATAACTGAACAATCAGTATTGCTTTCTGTGTATGGAACTATTTATTGCCTGCTTTTCTCAACCATAACTCCCTTATAGTTGTGGCAGCGTGTTCTGCACCAGCAGAGTTTTCTCTCATCAGAGATGCTCTGTTTGCTGTTTTTAAATACAAAGTGGTTTTCAGAAGAGTAGATGTTCACTGAGCTTCTGTGTGCTCAATACCTTCACAAGTTCAGTGTCATGTTTACTGTCCTTGAAGGTCATTGTAAATCACATATCTGGAATTTCTGAGATTGTTACAGATGCTATCCCACTTCTGGAGTAAGAATCCTGTGCCTACAGAATATGCCAGATTGTCCAAAAATAAATTTTAGGCAGATGTGGTAAATGTTTACCAAAAACATCAAAATGAGCTTTGTGAGAAGGAACAACCCTTAGTTTAGAAATTTGCTGCTAGCTTGTTTGAAACTATTGTTCCTTGTCCCTTCCTTCTGCATATAATTTTATCTTAAAAACAGGGTTTACAATCTGTGTTTCCAGCAACCCTAAGCACTACATCTACAGTAACACTGCAAAACGTGTGGAAGCAAAGAATTAGTGGTCACACCAGCGCGCTCTCCCTACCCTATGTCGCACAATGCAAATCGTCCTAAACTAAGACATGTGGGATGCTTTAAGAAAGTAACTGCTATGCTGTTAGCAGCTATCATTCACGTCTCTACCCATGAAGCAGAAATTAGTGTAGGACAGGACCCAGTACCCGTTAACAGTCCTTAGCCTAAAAGATGCTCTGAATACCAGCAGCCTGTGCAGGATGCTGTTACGTCAGCAATGCATGGGGTTTGTGTTGGCATCCCAAGGAAATTAAACAGCTATGGCACTTCTTTGTGTGCAGCTGATGGCTGTGGCCCTGTCAGATTGTTCATTCCTGGGAAGCAAGCAGGTTAGGGAACAACTGTTACTTAGCAAATGTTTATTTGAACTCCGATTCATAAATTTTAATGCACACCCACAGATACTTCATGTGACTTGAAGCTGAAGGTAATGCTTGTCACTCTTCCTTAATTCAGTCATCTTGGATTCTTAACAAAATTCTGGGGTTGAGGTCAATGTTACAAGTTGCTTGGATGTGGCAAACAAAATGCGAAAGTTTTTGGAGCCATCTGTGAAATTTCCTGCAGTGGTACATCTTCTGGTCCTTGTGCAATAGCCTGTATCTTTGAAATACTTCTAGAGGCTGATTTTTCTCTTAGACATCTTTGCTAATTTTTATAACTGAACATGTCTTCAACTATCACCTCAGGAACATGGCAAAAATGGGACCTGTGTTTCCTTGGTCAGCTGCTGAACCTTCATCCATCTTCTTTGATCTTGGCTTGATTGTTGAAGTTCTTTGTGCATGGGGCTTTTGCAGTTTGGGAGCTTCAGTGACTGCTCACATTGTTTTTGTCTGTTTTTGTTGTTGTTGTCGTCCTTTTTTATGTCCAATAACTGCTGTCTGAGCTGTGTTAGTGTGATCTTTGGCTTACCTGTTTGGTGTCTCCTTTCCTGCAGCCTCTGAAATGGCTTTAATCTGACCAGTGTTTGGATTCTGTTAGGTGTGACATGTTTCTTATTGAAGATAACCTTGTGTATCTTTATTATCCAACATGGGCTTTAAAATTAATAGCAAAGTGTTTTTTTTTTTCCCACAAAGTACTGGTGGCAGAACTGAGTTTCCTGGGCTTGGGCTATTGGAATAGTCTCTTGAAAAGCCAGAATTATTTTGAAGTTCTACTGGGTTTTACTTATGACATGAGAGAATGACCCTTCGTATTCTAGTTTTGTAGCATTCAGCGTACTCTTTTCTAGCATGTGTATGCCAGTCTGACTTTCTTGCTTGGCAAATGTGGTAAACAATGTTAACGTCGATACCAACTCTTTAATTGGGGGCAAATCTGAAAGTGGCTGTTGTTGCATTAGGACAAACCTGTAAGGAATGAGGAGGTTGGGTGCAAACTTGTCCATTGTTTCTTCAATAATGAGCAGTTAAAATGCAATGTAAGCGATTTGTAGGAAGACTAAAATCATTTTCTCTCTAATATCTACTGGGGAAATGTCCTTGTTCCTTACTAGACGCGTATAATTATTAGCAGCCTTAGGACAAGATGAGGTTTTGTTTATGCTGTGGACACTTAGTTATGGTCTTACTCCTCTCAGTTGTGATTGTGCTGAACCAAACCTGAAAGGTATTACAGCTGCCACGTATATTAGCTGTTGAGTGGTGTTGGGTTAGGCAGGCTTGCTGCCTGTCTGGCATTCTTTGGAAGCACTAAACTTACTCTTCCCAACAAAAGCAAAGCCAAGCAAGGATGATTAATTTTTTGTCATGTTTTTGAGCTAACTGCCAGCAGAATAAACACACTACATGAATAAAGCCATTGTATGAAAGTCACTTGGACAAATGTATTAGAAGTGTTTGTAGTTAAACCTCTAGATCAGGCTCGTGCACTTACTTTTTTTTATCTGTTGCATTTACTAGACACGCAGAATCTTCTCATCCTTTGCAAGATGCTCCTCAGGAGAACCGGCCTGTCAGCAATGAAGACCGAGAGATGTCACAACATGTATGTGTTCCACTGCAAACGGTAGACATACTTATCCTGCTTGTAAATACTCATGGATAAAAAGACGTGTGTAAAGATGCTGGTGCTGCTGCCTGACATGTGACATTTGTACTTTTGCAGTGTTCTGATAGTAGATTCTCACAGGTGACCACAGCAACAGGCTTGCATACAGGAAGCAATATTGCACAGCAATACTTGGGCTAAGTATTGCTTATGCCCCCTGAAGCTGCAAAGGAAGGCTTCTGATGCTGCAGTCTGAAAGGAAAAGCAGAGCATGATGTTGCCTCCAGCTCAATATTTAATATGACTTTGGGGTCAGTAAAATAGAGAAAACACAGGCATAGAAGGCCCAAAGTCCTGGGATTGCTGGGGGTCTAGACTTGATTCTTCCTTAGACCTCGGCTCATTGCTGATTGTGTAGGAGGAGGCTTGTTCCTCCACTCCCTTCAGTCTTTTTGGTGGGTTCATTTTCTGCCACTGCGGTGTGTCGAGAGGGCTTGTGGAGAGTTCTGACAACCCTGTGTGCCACGGAAAAGGAGAGAGTGTTGAGAACACCTTGCCCATAACCATTTTGTAGTGATAAAGTGTTAATTCAGCTCATGAA